>NC_045793.1:54160634-54494502 GCF_009873245.2 Balaenoptera musculus
AAGTTTCTTATTCAACTTTGTATTTCATAGTCTAACTTAGATTTTGCCCTGTTTATTACTTATTTATTGATTGAGAAACTAACTGACAATTAGAAGGCCTAGCCTGTAATTCTGACTTTACGCTAATTTACTACCGGGATCTTAACAGGGCACTAAATTTTGCTAGGTATCTGTGGAATGAATGGTGGGACAAGACAAGTGGTTCTCAAACTTTACTAGTTCTTTAATACATTGTAAAACCAGTGCACATAGAGAACAGAACCTGTATTGTGTTGGCTCACATTGCGGGAAGTGGCAAACAATTTTTCTGCAAAGTTTACACGTCCAATTGGTTTTTTTCACACTTTATTTTATTTTTTATTTTTTTTCAAGATTTAAAAAATATATATATTTTTAACATCTTTATTGGAATATAATTGCTTTACAATGGTGTGTTAGTTTCTGCTGTATAACAAAGTGAATTAGCTATACATATACATATATCCCCATATCTCCTCCCTCCTGCGTCTCCCTCCCACCCTCCCTATCCCACCCCCCCATCCCACCCCTCTAGGTGGGCACAAAGCACCGAGCTGATCTCCCTGTGCTATGCGGCTGCTTCCCACTAGCTATCTATTTTATGTTTGGTAGTGTATATATGTCACTGCCACTCTCTCACTTTGTCCCAGCTTACCCTTCCCCCTCCCCGTGTTCTCAAGTCCATTCTCTACCTCTGCATCTTTATTCCTGTCCTGCCCCTAGGTTCTTCAGAACCTTTTTTTTTTTCTTTTTTTTCAGATTTCATATATATGTGTTGGCATGCAGTAGTTGTTTTTCTCTTTCTGGCTTACTTCACTCTGTATAACAGACTCTCCCATTTCATTGCAAGGGACGGAGCATGGTTAAGATCAAGTCTGACTGGGATGCCAACATATAGCCCACAGCTAACATCATAGTAAATGGTGAATGTAGAGCGACAGGGTTCTGATGGGCTGAATAAAGGCTTCTCTCCTATGATTGTTTGAAAAAATGTCTAGATAGGTGGATAGTTTGGTTAGTAGCTAGTTCAATGAATCCCCCTAAAGCATTCAGGCTTGTTAGAATCATAAAGTTATTGCTGTTGCAAATGATCTGGAAGGTATGTTTCCGATCTTGGAAATTTCAGTTTTGATTTTCTATTTTGACCAATTTTGAAAAAAGAAACTGGGAAGTTTGAGTTAGTTTGAGCTACTTGCTGTTTTACAGCCTCCAGAGAGAGTGATTCTAATGCAAATATATCCACAAGATAGAATATAATTCATTAGATCACTGATCTAGTATGGTTATTATAGCCAGCTGAAATTTATTTCTTACAACCATTATTCCTCCTCATTTGCTTTAATAGCGTCATATATTTGGACATAGTCATATATTCTTGAGACTATACCCTGAATAACTTAATGAACTTACATTTTTTCATATGCCTGAAGTTATCTGTTTTCTGACTATTCCTTAGGGCAGGTAATTTTTAAAGATGGTTGAACTTATCCTTTATTTCTGAGTTTAAAATTACGTTAAATTCCTGTGGTTAACTTCAAGTTTTGGATTGTACCTCACATTACTCTCCTCACTTCTTTGTGCAGACAAGCATCAGCAGACACAGATAATTCCTTAACACCAGTACCATCATTGCTGTAGGATTTCATGTCTTGGAGTTTATGGTGTATTGGAAGTGATGTTGACTATTGGGAGATTTAGACGATCAAATACCATTAAACAAAGGCAAATCTCAGAAATCCAGAAAACAAGAGTTCTCTTATTTAAAAAATATGGAAAATATAGTGTAGACTATCAAAATAGACAGACCTGAATTCAGATCCTGGCAGTGATATATTTACTGGTTGTGTGATTTTAAATGTTAGTTAATTTCTCCAAACTCAGATTTCCTCCACTTACTCATAGGGAAAAATAACAGTTTTCTGGCATTTTTACCAAAAATATTAGAGATAATGTATATTAAAAGATCAAGAATAGTGATTGGCACTTTTTACATATTACTATGATAAGTATTTTAATAAGTGATAATACATTGCAATTAAAAATAAGTCCTTAATTCAATTGTGTTAAGAAGGTAACTTAATTAGAATATAAGCCTGCTACTAGATTGAAAGATGGTCTTGAAATAAGAGAAGAAATTGTGCAATGCAAAGATGATAGAGATAGAAAATGCTATGTTTTTATTACAAAAGTTTCCTCTGTTTAACTGGTTATAGTACCTGTCTCACCATTCCCCAAGTACTGCTCTTAATTGTTTCCTTTCTTTGGATTAGTTAATGGCTTTGCTTGACCTCTTCTTGTAGATTTTATGAGATAAATCAAAGCCAAGTTCAAGATAGAATAAGGATTCCTTTTAGGTAAAGCAAAGTAGGATCTTAAATATGGAATCTGTATGACAAATTGTCTTGCCCTTTGCTTCAGTTTCAGGGTTATGCTTTTGTATAAGACACTTGCTGACAAAGTAAAAACATATTTTTAGTTTCTCAGTAAATAGCAAACATATTTGTAGTCACATTTCCCAAGTGCTTCCTCTTTGGATTGTGAAAACTAGCTATTGCCATCATTATTATATCATTAATAATCATGTCTTGTGAGCATTTAATAATTATCTGTGTTCTGGGACTCCTTGAGGTACCATATATACAATAAGAATGGGAAATCACCTTGGTTAGTACAGGGTCATTGAGCAGGCTATGTGGGAGATGATAGGAAGAATCACGTTTTCTCACCAAGCCAAATGCTCCACCAGATGGAGGCTGCCATTTGCTTCTTATCAGCATGATCATCACTGTTGGACGGTTGGGATGACCTTATAGTACACTTGGATGATGTGTTGGAGCTGGCTCGTATTGGTTTGCAAGAGCTGACTATTAAAATTTTAGGAAATTTGCCACCTGGTTTTTAAATATTTGGTAGCTTGAATTTGGCCATAGTGTAAGTATTTATACCACATACATTGAAAAATGCTTCTGCCCTTCTATCTCTCAAAGATCCTATTGTTCAACATTCATTAGCATATCTGGTTCATTTCCACAGCTTCAGCACTCAGTCAAAGTGAATGTCACATAACCATAAATTTAAGCACTATGAGGTGGAGATGCAGATATCAAGAATTGACTGAGAAAATCTGACTTCTGTTTAATTTAGCTATTACCAAAAGCAACAGGATCCTGATGGATATATTTATTCTTTATCATCAAGTTTCAAGTGAAAATGTTTTTAAAATATATGACAGAATCTATACTGCTCTGGATATAACTCCTTTGAGCAGTTGAAAATTTCCCTCTAAATCCAGAAATAAATATATGGAGAAATAAATATCATTTTCCGTTAATGAACAGGGTACCACAACTTGGCTGTTCTAGGTTCAAAGTGCTGATGCTTTCAATTTAAATGCATATTTTAGAACATAGATTAAAATTTTAGAACATTTTTAATGGAGATGACAAAAAAAGGATTATTACCAAGTGACTTACATATGGCATTTTTTCCATCAATGCAGCATCATGAACTTTCTGTAAGACATCCTTTCCAGTCCCAGGTGAAATGGGATTATAGTTTATTGCCACAGAATCAGAATCTTAAAATAAATTAGTATTCAAGTGGTCTACAATAATTGCTCCTGTAAAACAAAGTCACGCCATTTTCAATCTATAATATAATTTAAATGGAAAATTGGCAAAATTCCAATGCTTGCTCTATGGTTATGGTTTTACAACTCATTCCTTATATCATAAGTGCATGAGCCTTGGAGTCATGTCCTGGATGATCAGAGAGTCACTTTATTAATTCATGTGTCCATCAGGACTCACTTATGGTACTCTTTTCTTCCCAGAGACCGTTTAAAGTTTAATAGAGAATACAATACTGATGTTTTAAAGGTACATTAAATATCTTATTAAAAGACCTTTCAATAAAATATCTAGGAAATTTTCTTCCTTTTTCAAAACAGGGTTCATTATTCATTTAACAAAACTTGCTTTTTAAACAGTAGAGAAAAAGTTAATCACTACAGTTCCTCTTAATTCTTACCTTCCTGTGCTAACAATTTTTGACAATGTGTATGTCATTTCACATCATTCTCAAAATATATACAAATACATACACAAATTCATATATTCATTATTATTTTGTTTGAGATTTTATTAAGATGAAAGAACAGCATAAACTTTGTCCTCCAACTTTAGATTTTTAGTTAAAAGTATATTATAGGTATCACTTTTGGTCAATAGGTACAGATTATACTCATTATTTTTACTAGCTACATAATGTTCCTTGACATAGATATGTCAGTTTTTTCAACCATTCACCTACTCACAGACCTGTGTGTGCATGGGTGTGTGCGCTTTTACTGCAGTAAAAAAAAATCTCAGGAGAGTTATTGCTATCTGAATTTTAATTTTAATAGATATTGCCAGGTTTCTCTTCAATTATATTGTTTAGTTAAAGTCAACTGGGCTTAAAATCATTCATTTCTTCCATAGCGTTAAAACATTTTAAACATTATCAAAATTTCTGTTGATACAAATCAACAGAATACAAATTTAGATATAAATATAAGAGCTTCATAATATATTATTTTACAAAATTGGATAGAATCTGTTTCTTGTGGGAGAATTTTGTAAAAGACATTTTGGTTGCGACTTCTATAATACTAGCTGTCAGAAGGATATTCTGTCAAATGAATGAATAAGTGACATTACTTTAGTCAAAACCATGCCCTTATTGCATTTACCTTCTCATTGTCTTTATAGCAGAAAGTCATAAATTCTATCGTACAGACACCTGGAATCTTGTTGCTGAACTCAGCCATGTTTCTTGTCACTTTTCCTTTACCTCAGGTGCTCTCATTTCTGTGTTAACTCCAGCATCTAGAAAACTATATATATATATATATATATATAGCAACTTAAGCTGAATAGTAAAGTTGATTTGGGTGAATTCTCTCTTCAGCTAATTTTGAACATCTACTGAAGTAATATTAAGACTAATATTAATATTAAAAGTAAAGTAATTTGTATTTGAACTTTCCAATGGGATAAAAGAAGAGTATGGTATAAATATTATTTTTGACAGAGGCTTACACCTTGATTTTTTGGTTTTTTGTGTTTTGCTATAGTCATTGTTTTTTCAGTTCTAACAATCATTGTTTGTAATTTCCTTCTTCCCTTCCTCACATTGTTTTCTTCTCTCTCTCTCTCTCTCTCTTTTTCTTTCTGTCTTTTGTGGAATAAAACAGATTGGATGTCTCTTATTGATTCTGAAAAAAATCCCAAGACCTGTAAAGGAACCCTCTTGTATTGACAGTAATAAATGAGAGTAATACGAGAATTGAAGGTAGAAACTGAAGTTCTAGCATAATGCTGATTACTGGTCTTCTCTTGATAACACTGTTATAGACGGGAGAACATAGGGAATAGGTTCTATGTTGAAGTGTTATTGCCACTTACTGTCCAATTTCAGCACTCACATGTGACTTTAATCTCTTCTTACCCTGTACAGTTACATTTTCACAACTGTAGCCATGCTGCTACTTAATATATAGTGTTTATCCTTAAAACTCTTCTTTTTTTGTATATAACAGTGTGTATATGTTAATCCCAATATCCCAATTTATCCGTCCCCCTTCTTGCCCCCTGATAACCATAAGTTTGTTTTCTACATCTGTAACTCTATTTCTGTTTTGTAGATAAGTTCATTTGTACCCCCCATTTTTTAGATTCCACATATAAGCAATATCATTCGATATCTGTCTTTCTCTGTCTAACTTAGTTCACTCAGTATGACTTATATACACTACTATATATAAAATAGATAACTAATAAGGACCTACTGAATAGCACAGGGAATTCTACTCAATACTCTGTGATGGCCTATATGGGAAAAGAATCTAAAAATGAGTGGATATATGTATAGGTATAACTGAATCACTTTGCTGTACACCTGAAACTAACACAACATTGTAAATCAACTCTACTCCAATAAAAATTAAAAACAACAACAACAACAAAACTCTTCTTTACCCACCAAGTTTCATGCAGAGTTCAGAACCCTATCTCTGTCTCCTAGAGTATGTGACTTACCTGGCAGGCGGAGGCTTTCATTGGAGTAAGTGTCCTTATTAGCCTGGTCCTCTTCCTCAGTGTCCTTCTTCCTGGCATTCACGCTGTCTTTCAGAAAACTAATTCCTACCTTGTGTATGTTCACTATGTAGTAATAAAACCATGCAGACCTTCAGGTGTGGAAAAACATCGCACACCAGTATAGTGCCTAGCACATAGTACAAGTTTGATAAATATTTGATGAATTGGTTGTGAATATATGAATCACAGCAGAATAGATTTTCTTCTAAAGACTAGTTTTTTGGAGAAATTCCTGAAGCATACCACCGATTAGGAAAGGGTTGTGGCATAGAAATGAAGGAAACCGAGAAATGAGAACCAAGAAGGGACAACCAGGCACTGAGTAAATCTGTTTTCATTTTTGTTATTTCTCAGCTGACACAGGGCACTAGGGATGTCTGTCTATTTTATGTATCCATCTTCCAATAGACAAATGCCCTGCCTATTTTAAGAGACACGTCTGAATCGTTCATTTATTCATTCATTCATTTTTACAGTGTGGAATGAGGAGGCATCAGATATTTTCTGGGAGGCTGATCTCTGCTTCTGTCTGATCCTAGACCCTCCCTACTGGCATCTGTCTTTTTCCTCTCCCTACCTTTTATCTTTTCTTTCTTCCTTGTCTCCCTCCTTCCTTCAACAAGTGTTTATTGAATGTCTACCATGCTTTAGGCTCTGTTCATGGCAATGAGATAGATCCATAAACACAATGGGCAAGACTCTTGCTACTGTGCAGCCTTACATTTTACAGCTGGGAGACAAATAATGAAAACAAATTCTTAAATGCAAAATTTTAAGATCATTATTGTTGCTATAAAAATTAGTGTGATGAGTTATAGAACAACGGGGATATTGTTGAGTATTGTTAGATTGGGTGGCCATGGAAGACCTACCTGAGAAGGTGTATTCTGGGACAGAGCTTGAATAAGAGAGAAGGGCCATTTTTGTGAAGATCTGGGACAGAGGGAGGAACACATTCTGAGGAAGGACTGAGCTGGTAGAGGATGTCCTTGTGGATGGAACATGGGGAGTAAAGGACAGATGGTGGAAGATGAGATCTTGGAGGCCACTGTAAGTTCAAGGGAAGGCAAATGGATTGTTATAAGTAGGAAAATGCTAAGATCTCATTTGCAGTTGGCTGCTGTGTTGAGAAAGCATTGTTGCAGAGCAGCTGAGAGATAATTTGGGGCGGGGGGAGGATAAATGAATGAGCATCATACTTAGGCTGATCAGGTCCACCTCTAAGATTTGTGGTCCTCGGGCAAGAGGGCAAATCAAATGGAGGATCCTGGCTGAACAACCTCCTTCCCCTCCTGTTGGGACCCTCTTTCCCTCTGTGCATAGCCTCACACATACAAGTGAATACTCCAGCCACTTGGGCAGAAAATTCCATGTCCCCTTGTATTTGGAAATAGATATAGAAATGGGATTGTGGAGTGCTGAGAGGTATGAATGCTTGGCCCCAATGATTCCTTGCCCTGCAGGGAAGGGTGAAGCTGGAGGTGGGCAAGAGTGGGCCTAGTAAAGCTGGGAGCCCAGGGACAGGCACCCTGGTTGCTTGGCTATAAGGGAAGTGCTGATGCCAACTTAAATAAGGAGAGAAGTAGAGATGCCATGCATGATTGGAAGTTAAGTCAAAAGAGTGGTCAAGGGGGGTGTTGAGGAAAATAGACAGCATGTGTCTTCTTTGTTGCAGGGAAAGTAGGCGTAAGGTCAGGGGGTAGCCCACTAATATGACAAAGAAAACCCCTCCCACTTGCAAACCCATGTGTCTTTTGTGTGGAACATCTTTGTGGTCATAACACTCAAATAGACAGGACTGAACCAATGCAGGAAAACATAACACCATTCAAATTTTAGAGAAGCAATCAATGAAATACTTTTCTTTAAATGGGATGAGATGGAAGGTTAATTATCTGTCAAAATGAGTTTGGATCTGACCAGATAGGCCTAATTTCCTGAAACCAGCTAAACCTCTAAGCAGAGGGCAAGAGGGGGAAGATTCAAAAGAAAGGGAAGCCCAGAAGCAGATTGTACAGTCCTAGCCAATGACAGGGGTTCAGAGTGAGGACCACAGCTCCTTCAAGGACAGCAGAAACAAGACAGAACCCTCTTCATGTAATTTTTTTAAATGGTTAATTAATAAAAAATATTTACTTCTGGGCATGGAGAAGCATAAATAGAATTACGCCTGCCTTCATGAATGTCGAGGTATTGAGGGCATTGAGACAGGTGTGGGGAATGGAGAGAGATGGGCCTGGTCAGAGCAGGGAGATGTCAGATGATAAACGGCCACTGAGAGAAGCAGTGGGAGTGCATCTGTGCAGTGGACTTGGGATGGGGTCAAGTGGGGATTTTTTGTTTCAAATGAATGAAAGAAATACTGATTCTGTAGTTTGATCCTGTGCTATTAGATTATCAGTCTAAAGCTTCTTGATTCCCTCCCCAGATTGAGGAGTTTAGTGCCTGATCTGAGAGAAAATGCTACTTGGATGATTAGGCTAAGACATCCTCATGTCCAACATAAAGAAATGCAGGGATGGGTAGTAAAGTACATCATTACAAAACCTAATGTCAATGATGACCTAATCTAAGTGTGGAATTGAAGGGGGAAACTGAGGCCTTTATCAGTACTCTGTCCCAGGAAAGGAGAGAAGTGTTGCAGAGTTTCTGGGGGGAGGTCAATTTTCAGGCTTAATAACATCAAAACAACATTAATGTAGCATCCTGTATCACTGAATTGATTAGGTTTTTCAGGATGCTTACTTGCCCTTATAACTGGTAGTAAGGTGGTTTCCTTATATGTATTAGAAAAGCAACCTTTATATTAAAGATCTGCAAACAAAATGTGTTGAAATATGGGGACATTTTGAAACTGCTTAGGTATGGTAGAGGTTAATGATTTCAGTTATATCTTAATAATTACTGTCACTGGGTTTTTTACCCTTATGGCTTTTTAATTGTTTAAAAATTATGAACCAGATAATTTAACACAAGCTTGAGAAAGATCTTTTACGATATAACATTATTTTATAGTTGATATTATCACTATAAAATGATTCACCAAAAAAGTATCTTAATGGACTTTACTTTCCTCACTTCTGATTAGTAGTTTTACTACAATATACTGTGCACTCTGTAGCATGCTACAACATTCCTGCTAAACAAACATTATGCTTTTATTTAAAGCAAGCATTTTAAAGTTTTACCTTTTACCAGGCTTACCATGAGGTTGCAAAATGAGGAACAGGGAGGTCTGATAAGATCAAAGGACAAAGGAAGGTTGTACTATACCGAGAGATGTCAAATGTATCCCTCAAAACTCTCACAGAGAATGGTTGTTTTCAGGCCAAGTAATCCTCTTTTGGCCAAATTCATTTGCCTCATTCAAATATGTTGAGACTACTCATGAACCTCCGTGTGTGTGTGTGTGTGTGTGTGTGTGTGTGTGTGTTAGTATCAGGGGAAAGAATACATCAGAGAGTGTGAATTTCATCTATGTTCAAAGATTTAACTGCCGCCTGTGTATTTGATAATTCTGAAATGTGCATATCCAAAACTGTTCATCCTCTCTCCAGAGACCCACACTTATTTCTGAGAGGCAGTGCTATATTGTGAATGATGCAGGGACTTTATTATTTTTTTTATTAAGACGAGAAATGAAGGAAAATAGAAATGAGTGGGGAGAGACTAAGATGTATGATATGTAGACTTTGTGCCAGGGTCTGTGTTTGGCTCCATCTCAAATTCTTCTTGCCCTGTTGTAACAAATGGTACAACACCCATCACAAACAAGCCCTGCCAGTTTGCAATTGTGTTAACCTTTTGGATGAAGGAACTCATCTCCTCCTTCCAGTATTGCCCAAGTAGCCATTTTTTCACACAGCGGACAGAATAGTCTTCCTTAAAAGAAATCTGAATATAACACCTCCTACACAAAAAAGTTCAATAATCTCCAAAAGTCCTTGATAAAATGTAAGCTTTGGAACAAGATGGTTTTAGTCAAGCCTTATAACAGCTGTGCGAGCACATAAGTTACTTACCTCTTTGCGATTCAGTTCCTTCTCATTAGGTTGCATAATGATCGGAAGGGTTAATATATATGAAATGCTGAGAAGAGTGCCACATAAATGATTATATTTATCATTAATATCATTTCTTCTGCCTCTTGTACATCTCTCTGGGGATGTCTCACAAACACCTAAGCTCAGTAGGCATCATTATCTCTCTCCCCTCCGCTCAATCCCCTCCTCCTGTCTTATAACAAATGTTGGCTATTACCCAAGTCAGGAACCTTGGTTTTCTCCAGTCATCCATCTCATCTAGTTAGTTCCACAATCCAGTAGTTATGCCTCCTATACTTATCAAAAATGCCATCCTCTTCATCCCAGCTGCCAATGCCTGGCTGGACTTACACCATGTCCAGGCTGGACCCCCATAATAACCTCCTGATGAACTCTGCTTCCAACCTGAGGGCCCTTCGAGTCCATCCTTAACACTGTTGCCAGAGGGATCTTTCTGAAATACTGATCAGAAAACACAATCCTATCAATCACTTGCTTGGCAATCCTTCCATAGGTCTTTATTCTTCACGGAAGAGCATCTGAACTTCTTGACAAGAAGTGCTCGGCACTCATGGTTACTTTCCCAGCAGCCTCTTGCCTTTTGGCCCCCACCTCCTGCTGGACCCTGTCATCTCCCCATTTTTATCCCTCCCAAACACTTGCTTTAAGCAATATTGAAATGTATACTCATATTATTAAATATACTGTTAGATCAGGCTTCTATGCCTTCGTCTGTGTTGACCCCCTGCCTGAATGTACTTTCTAGGTACTCCCTCACCCACCTATTTCCTATTTATCCCTCAGACAGTTAAAGGGGAACCTTATTTGTGAAGGATTCCTTGTTTCAACCCACCTTGCACCCCCCAAAAGTTAGTCGTTCCTCTCTGTGCTTCAATCAGAGAGGAATAATCAGTCCCTCAAATCTGGCATTTGTCATATTATCTTAGGACTTCTTGTTTATGTGTTGATTTTTGTCTTAACATGACCATAAACTCCTTGAGGGCAAGGTTATACCTTATGATTTTTGTTTCCTGGTACCTAGAGTAGAGCCTAGAACACATTAGACATTCAAATAATATCTGTTGAATTAGTGAATAAAATAGTCTAAGTCAGAGAAAATGATAAGATAATTACGATGGTGGAAAAATATTTTCACCTATTATTTCCCGTAGAGTGGACATAATCAAACCAACTCTTAATTTCATAGATTAACTAAGGTGAGTAGAATTAATAATAATTCAAATATATATGTATACTTTATATATATTCAAAATTTTATGGTCTTTTTCTACTTTCTGATATTCTAAGGGTTCACTTACGAAACAGTACATTTACATCATCTGAAGAAACTTGTTATATTAGAAGTTAAGAATGGACTAATGATAGACTTGTTTTGAATCTTTACTTTGCTCTTACTAGTTATTTGATCTTAGGTTATATACTTTAACTTCCTCAGATACATTCTCACATTTAATATAATAATAAAACTTTATTTCACATGGTTTTTGTGAGAAAATAATCCAGTTACAGTATTTGGTACAGTGTTGGACATTCAAGTAAGTGCTTTGTAACTACTAGCAATGAATATTATTTAACCACAGCAGGCATGCTCCTCCCCACTGGAAAGAAGTGCTAGTCAAACTAAGCAAATTTCTCCACTCTTTACCATCATAAGAGGGGTTAACTTTGGGACATTTGGGGGACCTTCTCTGTGTCAGATGCTGTGCTAGACTCTGAGAGTATAAAGCTATGTAAGACTGAATCCTCAATCCAGGATCTCATTGTCTATGTTTCATCCTCTTCAAAATGTTCATCCTGGAATGTGGGATGGAAGCAAAAGAAAAGTAGAGACCTATCTTAAATGTAAATTGAACTGGAATGTCAGCAGAACAAATGATCAGTCAACATGTACCTGTTAGGTTTCATGCCATGTGGGACTCACAGGAGGAAGTTTAACACTATTCAGATAATTATTATGGAGGAAGATTGGTAGTGAATAAGGTGGGCAATCAGGGAAGTATATGCAGACTACCCTATACACCCTGATTTATAGAAAGTGAAAAGAATGGAGAATAGCTTCATGTGGAGAAAGAAGAGGACCATGAAAAAGTTTAAAATACTGCCCTTGCTTTCAAATGATTTAACTAAATTTGTTTGCATCTGTGGAGGAAGAGCTTAATATTTCACTCAATCATCCATTTCTTTGTTTTTTCACTAACTGTGTTCTAAATATCAAGGCATATAGAAGACAGTGAATCGCAATTTGTTGGATAAATGTGTGAGTAGCTAGGCACTGTTCTTGGTGCTGATTATAGCTAATCAATAAAAAAAATCTCTGCCCTCAGCAAGATTCTGTTTTAGGACTACTAACATTGTGTATTACTCTTAATAAACTGTCCGCTAATGTTTATTGGACAGTTGAGTGTTGGTGGTTTATCAGCGATACAGTTTATGTCCTTCGGGAAGCAGACTCTGAGAGAGAGTTTAGTGTTCAGGATGTTTATTAGGGAAGGAGATGAAACAGGATTTGGAAGGAGGAGAGGTACAGCTGCACTGCAGGCCTGAACAACAGCCACTGCTGACCCCACAGGGAGCTCTGGACCTTAAATGACCACTCAGAGTTGTCCAGAGTTAGGTCCAAATGGCTGCACCTCAGCAAGTCACCAGATATTGTCTGCTCCAGAAGAACTTGACTTTGGGTGAGGCAGTTCTCTACTTTGGAAACAATCCTTGAAGGGCTGACAGCTGACTCTTCACCAACAACACTCCCTGCATCGGGGGCAACAAGTCCTTCCTTGAAAGGGAAGTAGCCCTGTCCAACTCCATGTCTACCATGATTGGTTAGGGAGCTTTCAGTTGTAATAACTTGAAAACAATCAAACTGGCTTAAATAATATTGGCTCACCTAAGTGAACACCTAAGAGCTGGGTAAACTGTAAATGTGGCTTGGATTAGAGCTCACATCTAGCTGTTTATTATTTGTTTAGAGAAGTCTCTTCATAAAACTATGGAACAAAAGTCCTGAACTTTGCTCGATGATAAGGAACAGTGGGGTTCCTTTCTGGTGGGGTACACTGTAGGTTGTTTGGCAGTCAGCCCGTCCTCTAGCCTCTAGGTGCCTATAGCAAACTAGAGATGTCCTTGTGATTAACGCTAATCCTCATTACATGTTGGTGATAAATATTACTAGTCTCAGTTGAAGGTGGTTCTGCTGAGGCTCAGGGTAGTTAAGCAGACACACTGTAAGTGAGAAGCAGATTTGGACTCTCTGGTTTACTCCCAAGATATTGCTCTCTTCTCTAAACCACACTCATTTCCCCTAAGAGTCATCCAAAATGGCAAGAATTGAGGTGGGCACGGGCTTCTATGATGGCCTCCAGAACAGAGTTAAGTAGACGGCCAGCAGGGCAACTGCTTGGGAAGTCAGACCACAAAAGTCACTAAAATATAACTGGAAATATAATGAGTTTGGGGAAAAAAATCACCATCATTTCTCCCAGGGAAATGTATCTGGTTAAAAGAAATACTTCAGTGAGCCACCTGACAAGGGGAAGAATCCTCTGAGGGGAGCTTGCTGGAGCAGCTGCCTTCTAAGGCATGCCAGTAAATTAACTGCAGAGCATGTGTTTAGAGGAATGAGGCAGGCACACTGAATTAGAACTAAATTGTTCAGAGTAGTATTGCCCCTGGCTGCCTTTCTTCTCAGCCTTAAAGGCAGCCTGCTGGGACCAGCACTGAGTTTTGTTCTTATATCTATACCAAACAAAATGTATTGCTTGAAGGGGCACCATGTTACTAGCTGGCACAGGGCACTTCTCCACCGTGACTATCTCCCAGGGCTTAGGGCTTCTTCATGGAAGCATCTACTTTTTTTTTTTTTTTTTTTTTGGTGTATGGGTGCTGCAATGAAGCTTATGCTTCAGAACCCCTCACCAGCCTGGGCTCCCTTTAAAGCCCTGGAAGGGACCCAGCAAGGCATACACATGTGTATTAGTTTCTTATTGCTGCTATAACAAATGACCGTATAATGGGTTAGAACACACATTTATTCTCTTACAATTCTAGAGGTCAGAAGTCTAAAACCAAAGGGTTGGCAGAGCTGTGTTCCTTCTAGAGGCTTCTTGGTTGGAAATCTGTTTCTTTGCTTTTTCTAACTTCTGGAGGCTGCCTTTGTTCCTTGGTTCTTGGCCCCTTCCTCTCATCGTTCTAATCTTCAGCTTTCATCCTTATGTTGCATTCTGTTTTTCTGATTTTCTGCCTCCCTTTTATGAGAACACTTAGGACTCATTGTGCCCACTTCCTGATAATCCAAGATAATCTCCCCATCTCAAAATGCTTAATTGAATCACATAGGCAAAGTCTCCTTTTCCATAAAGTTGGATTTGCACAGGCCTGGGGATTAGGATATAGCCATGCTGAGCAGCTGTTATTCAGCTTACCACAATATGATCATATGTTTGTATGCAGTTTGTACAAGTAATATATTTCATGCACAATCAGTTAAGATGGCCATCTCTTTTAACTTCTTTTAATTCAAGTCTGGTAGTGTTGGAGTACTTGCCAGCATTTGGGGTTCTAATGGGAATTTGGGTTGAGAATACACTTAGTTTGGCTTCAATAGGATGTCTTTATAAGGTGTAGCTGGCTGTCAGGTGTGGGAGTGGCTTCCAGGAGTCCTACTGCCTGTTGTGCCAACTCACTAAACATTGTGCCTTGAAGGTTCTGTGCCAAAGGTCCTATTGCAATACGAATACATCCTAGAGTACCCCAGCCTCTGGGTATATAGGTAGTGAGGGAGAATAGAGCTCAAAATACATGGAGGCTGGAGCCAGTCTGTGGAAAAGGATTGCAACCATCAAACGTGTTACAATTATAAGTGAAGAACTGGTTTTTCATCTGACATCTGGTCAAAATTATTATTAATAAAAAACAAGTTTCAGTCAACTGTGCTGCAGAACAGACTGTATTTTTTAATTCTCTTTATAGAAAATGGTACTACCAAATTTTCATTAAATGGAGAGACAATCAAGTAGTAAAATGTTAAAAATTTTAGAGAAAAAAGTATTTTAAAGCTGTGCCAGAGAGTTCACGATAAAAATATTAGACCATTTTTCTGGGTTATGTGATCTTGTGATATTTGTCAGATGTTAAAAATTTATTTCTTGTGAGTCATTTATCAACCTAAATACTTATTTTGATACCAAAATATCCATATACACTCCAAACTGTGTAAGCTTCAGGCCCCACAGAATCAGAATCTGTCACTGATAGTGCTTGTATCAGTCATGGTTTAATCAGAAAAGCAGATTATCTATCTATCTATCTATCTATCTATCTATCTATCTATCTATCTATCTATTTTCCATCTATCTACCTGTCTACCTACTTACCCACATACCTATCTATAGGAAGATGTGTAGTACAAGAAACTAGTTTATGTGATTATGTGTGAGGGCTGGTTAAGCAAGTCCGAAATCTATAGGTCAGGTAGTGAGAAAGGGAAAAATCTAGGGAAGGGGCAGCAATTGTAGTCTAAACTGCTGTTAGGGGTCTCTTTCACCAGGAAGAGTTTAGGTCCTTTTAAGGGCTCACCTGGTTAGGTCAGGCCCATCCAAGATAATCTCTTCTCTTTACAATCAGCTACTCAGGGCTTTAATTGTACATTTGACCCTTGAACAACATGGTTTGAAGTGTGTGGGTCCACTTACACGTGGATTTTTTTTCACTATGTACTATAGTACTACACAATCCACCGTTGGCTGAATCCATGGATTTGAAACTGTGACTATGGAGGAACCATGGATACTGAGGGCCTATTACAAGTTATGCATGGATTTTCAACTTTGTGGAGGGTCGGTGCCCCTAACACCTGCGTTGTTCAAGAGTCAACTGTATTTGCAGAAATCCCTTCACAGCAGCACTGAGATTAGTGTTTGTTTGAATAACTGGGAAAAGGTGTGTGTCTGGTACAAAATGACTGCTACCCTCCCCTCCTTTCCCATAGCTAAGTCTAGTCAAGTTGACACATCAAAACTCCATGACAACACTCTTAGTGTTATTGGGTAAAATAACAGTGAGCATTGGAAGACTGTCATCCTCTTAAAATTCTCTTAGTGCCTTATTAGCTTCACATGTATTCCAGGCAGTAAATTCTTAGGAATTGAAGCAGGTTAATATCAGTAACTAACCATAGGCGCTCTGAAGTCACATGATCTAGGTTTAAGTGCAGTCTTCATTATATTCCATCTGTGTGACTTTAAGTAACTTACTGAACCATGATAACTTCTTAGAGAGCTAATGTTTACAAATTTAAAAAGCTTTAATGAGATAATACATGCAAAATGCTGAACACAGTGAGGATAACACAGTACTTAAAATATTGGTAATTAAGAGCATTTTAAATATCCCTTCTTTTCTACCAGATAACATACTTAATTATTTTATTTACACCTTTTCATTTAATCTTTATAATTATTGTTGGAAAGTTATAAAGACAGGGTTGGGTGATTGGGAAAATACTGTGAGCTCTGTCTTTTTAGAGTTGTGGCAACATGCCCCATTTTGTGACTTTTTATATATTACATAAGTATGACATTTAGAATGGTATTGTATATATTACCGCAACCTGATACTATTTTTATTATATTCTACCTAATTAAGTACCCTGTTGTGTTATATGAATATTTTACAAAGTTGAAACAATGTTCCTAAAACCCAAGTGTTTGCTTGCGGTCATTACCAATTTATAAATAACTTCTATTCACTGATCTCTCTCCACGGGGAGTGAATGTGATCAGAAGTGTGAGTACATTACTAAAAAGAAACACTTGATTAAAAATAAAGTTATCCTTACATTTTTCTAAATGCCGTCTTATGCCAGGTTTAGTTGCCCTGAATTGGGAATAGAGGGCAAAGTATTAGAAAGAGAAATAAAGCTACAGACTAGATATGTTATAGTCATAGAGTATAAGAGGTCTATCTGGGATCTTTTAAAATTTGTGATTTGCCATTTAAAAATCTGCATTGTGACTGAGAAGCTCACCATTAACCTCTGTGTGAACAGACTAATTCCAAAGTCATCCAAGGATGTGTAATTGAGAAAAGAGCCAATATTGTGCCCAACTAGTCTAGAGAATTTTCCACTGTGAAGAACAAGACACTTAGAGACACTTAGAAGACTGCAGACAGTTGTGGAAGCTGAGCTGAGTTTGTGCCCAGGAGAAAAGGCCTCTGAAATAACTAACTAAAGTCCAGTGCTCAAGGCTGGTAACTGGGATTCACTGAGCGTGACTTCTGATTGGACAACAGAGAGGATGGGCAGGCACTTTCCTACATCAACAAAACCAGCAGAGACTTACCAATAACCAGTAGGCAGAGGACAAGAGAGGGAGAATTTCCAGGGTTGGCCTGTTTATTTACCATGTGGCTGCATTTATGAAAGAAGGAAACATATATGTGCAAGGCCTGTTTGCCATAATGACCTTGGGCAAGGTAGCAAGAGAAATTCTTTAAACCTCTTTATCCAGAATGATTCAGTTAAATAGCGTGTGAAGGGGTACAAAAGGCTTGAAGGGCAAGGCCTTCCCCCCAGGAGGACTCGTGTCATTAGAGTCTAAATGTCTCCGATGAGACTATGTATATGAAATTAAAAGTCCACGCCATTACAGAAGTTTATTACAAGCTCATTAAGGATTAGTAGGACATTTTTTAAAGTTAAGAATGTTTGTATAGAGTGATTTCATGGGATGAAGGGGTCAGGGGACTCAGACAAAGGCATGATTATCCAAGAAATATATAAATGAAACTGTGGTATCAGAAAGGAGTACTTCCCATAGAACATTACTCACAGCAATAATCAGTAAATGGCCAATTTAGGCACTAGCTTGTAGCCTGTTCTTCTGTCTCATTAGAGCACAATTTTCTTATTCTCAAATTCAGGTCCATTTTGCTATATTTCCAATTTAAAATGTATGACAGGACCACATTTTAACAACGGAAATATGCTTCTCTGTGAGTATAAATATTTGCAAGTATTTCTTTAAATAAAAATTTTCTAGTATGCAGAAGAGCTTTGTGTGTATGTACACACACACACACACAACACACACACACATAAACATTTACCTTCCAAGAACATCCTTCTGAGAAATGCTTCTTTCTCCCTCCCTAATCATGAAGTCCTTCTTGTTATTCCTGTAATTTTCTTACAAACTCTATTTACTCTCTGTCTAATTTGTCAGAGTTGGGACCTGTCCCAACCTGGGTCTAGCAAAGACCAATATGCCCTGGTGGCAGGTGATTAGAATGGGGAAGAGAGGTTGACCTAAGCTAGGCATGTCAGAGACCTTTCTCCAGAGTTTCAAACTTGGAAAGAGAAGGGTTAAGTTTTAGCTCCTCTGCAGGTGGAAATATGAGGCTTTATTTAGAGGAGTGCTTTCCATGACCCAGTCCTTAAAATGATTTAGTCTGAAATAGGAAGAAATAAGGTCACTCAGCAAAGGAGAGAAACCTGCGTAAATGTTAGAAGGATAACACTCTTGTTTTCCATATTCTTGAGTCCAATTTTCTCTGAGGCCCTAGTAACATTTCCTTTCCACAGTTAGAATGACTTGGGCAGGCACCTCTGGAAACTTTAGGAGTCCAGGCTTGTAGAAAGTCCTTCTTTTCCTTTTTAGTTCCTACTGCCCAGCAGATTGTATAACTACACAACCAATGCTTTTCAATAAAAGACTGAGCACTGGACTATACTTGAAATATTCTTTCAACAATTCTTAAACATGTGGGTATCTGATAGAGTACGAACTTTCTTTAATTCACCCAAACTGACCTTCTCTTCTAAACTATTACCTGAAATCTGGGGCACTGCAGCAGAGGGGGCTAAATCATCTACTCTCCCTTCAGGTATCTGGGTAAGTGACTTAATATATCAGTGTGAATAAAAACTCTACACAAACTGAATAAGGAGCTCCCAATAAAGATGAATTCAGTAGAGTGGCATGAGGATATATAAATATAATCAGAAAGGCAACACAGAATAACCTATTGTTTAAGAAGAACTCTAAGGATTCTTTTTGTTATATTTTTTCTTGTTTCAACTATATTCAGAAAATGAAAATACACAAAGAGGGAATAAGGCTCTTGCTTGGGAATCGCAGGTGTGAGCTTTTTAATTTTTACCTTCTCCTACTATATATCATAAAGAGGGAACTCAAGCCTCAGAAATGCACTTGGGTAATAAACCATTAGATTTTTGAAATGCATTCAGGTCAGGGTATCTAAGAGCTTGTTCAAGAAATTAGGAAGCAGTTAAAAGTCTTCAGTCAAAGATTATGGAGAACCAAAGTCTGAAATGATGACCCATTATAAAAATTGATAAAATAATAAATTCCGGAAACTTTTATAATAGTTTCTGTCAAAACATGTTAAGTGAATTTTTAAAAGATTAGTTGTTATTGACTAAAATAAGACAGTGGCCACTGGAAAAGAGCAAGAAAAAAAGTAACCCAGGGACGCTTTTGATTCAGTCCCTTATAGCTTTGTAGAAATTATGTATATACTTTGCAAAATAGCCCTTTGTAAGTACAGCTTGGAAAGTATTTAGCTTGTACCTTGAGGAGGTATGAACTCATGAGATGAGGCATTCCCTACGTAGGGGGAGGGCGTTCAAATGTGCTGAGTGAACAAAACGATGCCCACTAAAATAGATTGTTAGTAGAAAAAACAATTCTTCTATTGCTATTCTACTTAAAGTTTTTATTATAAAAGGCTACTTATTTTTACTAAATGGGTTTTCTGAGTATACTGACATATGATGTGATCATTCCCTTAATTTTGATAGATTTCCTACATCAGACCACTCTTGCATTTCTGCATTTGAAATGCTGCTAGATTCTTAATGGTTTCTGGAAGTTTTTCTATATTCATAAATGAAATTCATCTATTTTGTTTTTACCCCATCTTCTTCAGTTTTGTTGTATTGGTTTTGTTGGATTCATGATAAAATTTGGTATTTAAATAATATCAGAATGACTTCTTTTTTAGAAGTTACATAAAAGTCAGCTGTAAAATAACTGTTGCCTGTAGGTCTTTAAATACTTTTAATCTATCGACTGTGTTTAACCACTGGTCAGCTGTAAAATAACTGTTGCCTGTAGGTCTTTAAATAAAAGTCAGCTGTAAAATAACTGTTGCCTGTAGGTCTTTAAATACTTTTAATCTATCGACTGTGTTTAACCACTGGTCCCTGAATTATTATTATAAAGTTATCCTTTGCTTCTAAATTTTAACTTTGTTGTCAGAGTTTCACATAATATTCAAGATGGTGCAAATCTTAAATTCCCTCTGTCAGGTTACGGAGATTGATTCTGAGATGATCACATAATCCCAGTCAGGAATTTAGCATCTGCCCAAGTCTTTTGCTGCTATTAATAGGATTATTCACCTGTGGTGCCAGGGGACACCACAAGGAAAATATCAGTCTGTAGGAAACAACACAACACAACACAAAACACCAGGGAAAGTAAAGATGAGAAACAGAGACAGGTAAAGTACTGATGATATTATTTAAGTATCTGGATACAGCCATGTCTGAAACAAAAACTATCTCCTAGAGTGTTCATTTATGTGAGCCAATAAATTCCAATTATGTTATGCCAGTTGGAGTTGGGTATCTTGTATAGTCAAAAGAGTTTGATTAAAATAATCTGTACTCCCTTTTCAGGAGAAAAAAAAAATACAGACATACATATTCAGGTAAAGGAAAAAATCAGTTATAAAGAACCTCCTTATACACATAAGAACATTGGTGAGCAGTGCAACTACTTATGTACAAATAATTTTTGATAATATGGTTGTGATATTTAATGTAATTGTTACTGAAAGATTCTTAGAAGAAATTTTTGTATAAAATGAAATGTAGTAGCTAAGCAGCGTGATGTGAATGAGAATCTTTAAAAATGCTAGAGGCTTAAGCATGTTTGCAAACTGACAGGAAGGATAGAATTGTGAGTGGGTGAATGTATGAGAAGAAGAGGTGATGCTAGGATGTTTTTCTGAGAACAGGAGGGGTTGGGAATGTCCGCTAAAAAATATACACAGCCTAAAAGTTGAGAGTTATGTTTTATTCCGTGGGAATTTTTAGGACTTCAAGCCCAGGAGGCAGCATCTCAAGTGACCCTGAGAGAACTGCTCCAAGGAGGTGAGGGAGGACCCAGTATATACAGAAGTTTTGCAACAAAGGGCGGTAGTAGGAACAAAAGATTACCATTAATTAAAGAGAACTAGAAGTCTCAAGTTAAGGAATTGAGTGCTTTTCTCTGTATGGGAACATGCAAGAGTCTGGGCTCACTGAAATCATTCCTTTGATATGCACCTCAGCTATCGGGGCCAGCATCCTGTGTTTTCAAATCCTGAGTTTCCACAGGGTTTTCACATCCTGTGTTTCCTCAGGGCTCAGCTTCAGGAGTGGCTGCAGTCTGAAGGCTGCTAGATGGCAGGTATTCTTTTCCTTCCTGGGTTTCCTCAAGGCTCACCAGCTTACCATTGGCTGTGGCTGCAATCGCTGATGACTGTGACATCCTTTGTTTACTGATATGGCAGGCAATATTCCATTTATCAGGAATTAAAGCACTGCTGGAAGAATGAGGTGAAGGCAATGGGAAGAAGAGCCTAGGGGTGGCCCACAAGGGACCGTGTGGAGTGTATTAGGTTAGTGAGAATGGTCCTGTCTAATGACTTCAGTTTTCTACAGAATATTAGGTGAGATAATCTAGCGTCAGAGGATATGTGCGTGCGGGGACTGTAGTTAGGAGGACAGTGAGGATATTTGATGTTAGTGACAGTGAAGAGCTACCTACACAGTGTAGAATGCTCCTTTGATGTTTCTTTCTCTGTAAATTCAGACTCAGTAATCAGCTCTATTGTGTCACTTTCTTCAAAAGGCTTGGCTGCTCCAGGGAAGTTACAGGGAAGCAGTTTCATGGGATCCTTAAGAGCCGCATAAGAGTTTAGATGGGGAGGGAGGATGGGAGTAAAGGCGGAGAGGTAGGAAGTTGTAGAATTTTGGCAGGAAGGTTATTGATCGAAATAATGGACCACAGAATCGTAGTAAATCAGTGAAGAAAGAAGTTTGACCATGTTTTTTCAGTTTTATTGATGTATAATTGACAAATAAAATTGGAATATGTTTAAAGTATACAGTGTGTGATTTGATACACATATACACGGTTAAAGGATACCCAAATCGAATTAACACAGCCAGCACCTACATATTTACCTTTTAAAAATTGTGAATGCTTAAGATCTTAGCAAATTTCAATGATGCAGTACAGTATAGTCAAACTGTAGTCACCACATTATACGTTAAATCCTCAGAATTTATTCGTCTTATAACTGAAAGTTTGTACTCTTTATCCAACCTCTCATCATTTCTCCTACCCCCAAGCCATTCTACCCTCTGTTTCTATGAGTTTGATTTTCTTTTCTTTTTGTGGGGGGGCGGGGACGAGGGGTGGTTTCCACATGTAAGTAATGCCGAGCAGTATTTGTCTTTCTCTCTCTGGCTTATTTCCTTTAGCATAATGCCCTCCAGTTTCATTCATGCTATAACAAAGGACAGGATTATTTCCTTCTTTTTTAAGGTGGAATAATAATATTCCACCTTAAAAATGAAGGTATATTTATGCCACATTTTCTTGATCAATTTACCTGTCAATGGAAACTTAGGTTGTTATTATGAATATGATGAATAATGCTGCAATGAACATGGGAGTACTGTTATCTCTTTGAGATAATGATTCCATTTCCTTTGGATATGTACCCAGAAATTGGTTTTCTAAATCATGACAGTTCTATCTTTAACTTCTTGAAGAACCTCCATACTGCTTTCCATAATGGCTGTATCAGATTACTTTCCTACCAGCTCTGTACAAGGAAGCGTTCTCTTTCCTCCACACCCTTGCCAGCACTTGTGATCAGTGCCTCTTTTGATAATAGCCATCCCAACAGGTGCAAAGTGATATCTCACTGTGGTTTTGATTTGCAGTTCCTGACAATTTTTAGAGTAGAAGTTCCTAACTTCTATAACGTATAAAATTGCTTACAAAAGTTACGCATTTAAAAATTAGAACTGTTTTAACTGGATGTTGCTTTGAGGGAGATGATTTAATGAAATGGATTATTCTTCACTAAGGTTTTGAAATAACAGAAAGAAAGAGGAAAAGAGAAAACCTCATGGCCCTTGGTGCTATAGCAGTTTATGTTCTGCTCAAGTTAAAAAAATAACTTTTTAAAAGTCATGAATTTGAAAATATGATTGTGTGGTATTTTAAAATGTCTTATTTTTTCTTTTATGAAAAATATTATATTAGATTCCCCAAGGTTCTCCCTTTCTTAAGCTAATCAAGGGGATTCAATGGAAATTAGGTGAATTAACAATGAAAGATATTTAACTATATCAGTATAAATAAAAGCACCTAGAGTGTTCTCCAACTTAAAAATATTTCCAGAAAGGCCATCAGGGAAACTTTAATATATGACATCTGGTTGAACTATTGTTCTCACGTTTACTATTAATTGCACCGTCTATTAGAACCACTTTCATATTAAAATAGTTTCTGTAATAAATAAACAAGGCTAATAAGAGCTATATTCAGAAAGCATTACTCTTTAATAGATGCTTTCTATGGCTGTTGAGAGTAAAGAGGACATGATTTTATTAGTTAACATTAAATGTTTACAAACCTACTAATGGGAGAATGAGTTAGAATGTCTCAAGTGTCTAAATTGTTTCCCATTAGTAAGGTGGGTTGTACCATGAAGACAAACTAATTTTTCAGACTTCCACAGTATCTCAAAGTATATTATTGCTTCAATGACTTGAGCACTGAGGGGAATAAAGTGTAATCAGTACATTCTGTGCTAGGAAAATAAATCCCAAATTTTACCTCCCTTTAACATAACATGAACTCACTGGAAGTACTCAATTAAGAATTTTAGAAATGGTTGGTCTCGCTTCTAAAGTGTTATATCCTCTAAAGACCAGTATGCAACAGTGTTTGGCATTAATAGATTGTTGAGAAAATAGAATCTATTAATTCCAAAGACTGTTGCTTACCAGTCTTTAGAGGATATAACACGTTAGAAGCAAGATGAACCATTTCTAAAATTCTTAATGGTAAGAAAACACACAACACATTTTCTAGCTAAAATAGCTAGAAAATGTGTTGTGTGTTTTCTTACCATTCTCTACCAATACACAAGAGTTCATGACATTTTATTCCCATCAATGAGGGATATTTACTATGACAGGAAAGCCTGCCATAGGAAGGGTTTTCTTTCTCCTACAATATTATCTAAATATTTTCTACTTTGGTGAATGAGATAAGGTGTTAAGGCAATATAAAACAAAAGAATTTCAATTTGTCTAAAGCTGTGTTTTAAGAGTTTGTTATCTGTCTTAGATATTTACTTTCTACCTAAAACTTTTTCAGTTGTTTCCAAAAGTGTTTCCAGTTTTACCTGCTCCTCTATAAGGGGGTAAAATGAAAATTGAAGAAGAAATTAAAGAGTCTGAGAAATAGAATTTTTACATTTTTTCTTAACTTCCTTTTCTTACCATCATTACTCTTTTGAAAAAATATTTTACATTTTCAAAAATTTCCATTGGGTTTAAACCATGATATTATAAGATAAAACGAGGCCAACTTTATTCATTCAGGAGATAGAAGGAGATGGAGTATGGGACTCACTGTTTATTATGACAGTTCTGAAGTAGCAGTTGTGGCTCTTGTTCTTTTCCTCCATTTTATTTTTTTTTAAATTTTAATTTCTTTTTAATCATAACTCTTTCAGCTTTGAAAGGCTCAAAATGGAACTGCCACTTCTCATGTTCAATTGTAGCAAATCTCGTTTAATTTTCCAAAATATACATACCCATTTAACAAAGAACACATTTCTGTAAAGGCCGAGAGATACAGAGATTCCATTTTTGAATGGCAGATAAGGGTATAGAAGTGCAGTCCTGGCAGTGGTTCTTGAATATAGATATTAGATGTTCTAACTGGAGCTGGAAAATTAAATGTTACTTGGTCATTTCTCCGCCCAGAGTCAGGTTCTAGGGTACATGTTTTATATCTGGGCATTCTCTTTACAGTTCTATGTTTAGAAGGTAGGAAATGCAGCTTAAGAAAGTTAGGTAGGTGTCACAGATTAGTAAGTAAAACATCATGAAATAAGAAAAAGACCAAATTTGATGACAGGGTCCTTTACTCTTAGCCATATGACCTTCAATTAATTATTCAACTTCTGGGAGCATCACTTATTTAGTCAACAAATACTGATTAAGCACTGTCCCTCTTCCAAACACTCTTGGGGGTATTGCAGATACTGCAGTGAATAAAGCTGTCCTTATGAAACTTACATTCTAATTGGAGCAGACAGGCAACTCCAAAAGATGAGAAAGTAAAATGTATAGAATTTAGATATTAAGTGGAAGTGAAAAAAAGGCACACATAGAATGGGGACAAGACCTGATATAGGAGAACTGATGTTTTAGATAATGTGGCCCAGAGAATGCGCCTCTCATAAGTGACTTCTGAATGAACTAACTATGCAGACATCTGGTGGAAAAGCTTTCCAAAAAGAGGAAATACTTTGTTAACAGCTTTGAGATGAGATTCATCCTGACATGTTCAAGGAGCAGCAAGAGGCCAGTGTGGCTGGTATATAGTGAACAAGTTTGGTAGTAGTAGGAGATGAGAAGATGAAAACAGAGTTACTTAGGAGCTAGATTATGGAGCACTGTACGGGTCGTGGGAAACCAGTGAAGACTTTCGACATAGGCGTGACATGGTTTGACTTATGATTTTACAGAATCACTCTGGCTGCTGGGTTGAGAAATAGACTGAAGATAGGCAAGTCCAGACACAGGGAAGGCAATTAGGAGATATTGCAATAATTGAGGAGAAATATGGTGGCTTGGATCAGCGTGGTGATAGTGGCAGTGGCAAGAAGTAGTCAAATTCTAGATATATTTTGAAGATATTTCAATCAAATCCTATTGAAATTAATTAAATTTGCAGAAAGACTTATTGTGCGTGTGAGAGAATGAGAAGACTCTTGCAGTTTCAGTCTATTCACCTGAAAAAAATGAGCATAATTTTTGCTCTTTTGCATGTGGGATTGCTGTGAAATACATGTTGTAAGAATTAAATAAATGACAGTTATTGTTATTTGGTGCATTTGCACTAACTAAAATCAGAGTTTTCCAAAGACTGAATGTGCAGGATTACATCATTTTCAGGAGGTAAAACTTCCTTTGTGAATATAGGAAACTCTATAGTAAGCTCTTTATGTCCAAAGAACATTTCTTTCATTTGCATTTGTTAGGATTTTGATTAATAAGGATACTGATCTATAACGATCCAAGCAACTCTTCATAATTCATCGATGGCAGCCATGTCATCTGGCCTCAGTCCAGTTGGTTGTGTGTCCTGAGGAAGATTCCCTTTTGATGAGTGGACCAATTCAGTTCTTCTTCAGCTTGCTCAATCTAGAAATCCCCAGGAATGTGAGAGGCGATCTATTATAAAGAGCGGTCTTCCTATAAATTTTAAGTACATTTTGTAGCAAGTCTAAAACATGATATTATGTTTTTTATTTTTATTTTTGTTTTTTGTAATAAAGAATCCCCACATACACACCTTAAACTTATTGGGGAAAAATAACTAGATCTTTACTACATATTCAAATCCATCCACAGTTAGAAATCTATCAAAAATTAATGAACTGATGATTTTCTTTACACTGAAATGTGAAAAGCGTGATGTTTCCTGAGTGTTTTGGTTTGATACATACAATTTGATGAGGGACTCTACAAATGCTATAACAAAGCTAGACTTTCGGAGACGGGACAGTTAGCCAAGGGATGTTGGAGCAACAGAGATGAGCTGGCTTTTGCTATTGTGTACCTAATAGAGCTCAGGTTGCTCTTCATGTTTGGAGAAAAAAAAAAAACAGCCTTCATCAGGGACCAGAAATTTGAAACTTAGTGTCGAAAAGAAAAAAATAAATAGACAAAATTGAAGGTAGGATTGAATCAGATTAGCAACTAGCCAGGGAAGGAACTGAGCGGGATCACCTGTTCTTCAGAAACACCTTCCTAACCTTTCCAACTTGATATACTTCCTTCTATTGGATGTTCTCATAACTTGTTGAATGCTTCCTTATGAGTCATACATTTACATGTCTTTAGTTATTGGATCAATACTGCTCACTTCCAATCCACTGTAAGCTTATAAATTCCTCCAGGGCTGGTTTTGTTCACCACTATGAACATGATGCATAAGCTCAGCCTATGGTAAATAAATGAACACAATCAGTTGTTAAAGGACATAAGGGAGAAATGAAGGAAAATAGGTCATCAGAGGATCAAGATTTTAGCAAATTAATTTTAAATTACATGAAGACCATTCTGAGGTATAGCTGCAGATTTACATGATCTCTAAAATGAACATCTTTGGAAAATGGATTTTTCTTATATTCCTTCACTATTTAAAAAATCTGTGTTCATTCTTCTCACTTTCCTGTCTCTACTGAGCAAGTTTTTCATCTTGCTGTATTTTAGTCTTATGGATTATTCTGTCACTGACCTATGAAAAGCAAATCACTCTATATTCTATTTTCTATACTTTAGTTTTTTCTTTGAAACATCCCTTATATCTGAAACAACTTATTCCTTTCTTCAAATCTAAAAAGCCCTCTTCTCTTCCTTCAAACTCCATGAATTTAACAAAATGATTTCTAAGCTTCAGAAAGCTCTAACATTATCAAATTCTAAGAATTATTTCTTGGTGGAATACCAAGTGGAGCCTTTCAATCTTTCTGCTTGTACGTTTTGGGACATATATTGTATCAGTTGTTCAAGATCTATATGGCACTTATCTCTCCATGAGCAATCAGAATACCCCAAATACACACGAAGGGACATTGGTAAATAGCCCCTGCAGATTATTTGTAAATGTCGATAATAAGATTGAGCTGGTGAAATAGAATAAGTACAAAGAGACAACTTATGAGCCATCCTAAATTATTTTAAGACTTGAATATAAGTGTATGTTCAAATGCAAAATAGATCATTTAAATAATCAAAAATAAGATCCAGAGTGTCTCTCTGTTTTATCCACATATGTGTCCCAGTTAGGCTTTCTTGAACTCAGAATTGTATATTGGGAAAAATGGGTCTTAATCATTCCTTACCATTTCTTTTTCTCATAAGTGCCTACTATCTTAATATTCTCATTATATTTTTCCATTCAAATCCAAAATTCAAAACAAAATAAAATACTTTAAATCTTTTTCACATGAAGGAGTAGAAGACTATATTATACAGTTTGTTGTATGACCCACATGAAGTAAAAAAAAAAAAAAAAAGCAAAAATAATTCTCTCTTTGAGTGAAAGGCCATTGATAATCAAGTTGAAGATAGGGTTTGGAGTAGGAGTGGGCTTGAGATTTGTAGATCTGAAATTGTACCCTTACTTTCCTTCTAACTAAGCTAACCTGTAGGGCTAATCTAAGTAGTTAAAAATAAAATAAAATCACCAACTCATATGAACCGCTTATTTGGAAAAACGTGATGCCCAGGGATCTCACAGTTTTCAATGAAAAATATTCATGGTGATCTATATAAGTGCAAAAATCTTCTGGATTGTAAAGGAAATTAACTCTCTGAAGATAATTTCAGTTCTTCAACTAAATTAGCAGCAGTTGACAATTCCCTAGATATTCAATTTTTAGGTAACCACGTTTATTGGCACTTTGATGATTGATATCTACTATTAACATAAAAAGTGTTTTAATAACAGCCTGTGTTTTCTTTGATGCTCTTTTGTTCAATGCTCTTTGGAGTTAAGAGTTTTCAAAGGGATCTTATTTTTGTAAACTCTTGACATAAAGATCCTCTTTATAAAGAAAGAGAATTTTAAACAGAAAATTTTTTAGTGTACCATATAATTTGAAATTCTGCTAATTGGCCTAGCAAGGGTAAATATACTACATTTATCATAAGTAAATATAGTATGGAGCATATTTCACACACACACACACACACACACACACACACACACAAAGTTTAATATTACAAAGTTTTCCTGAGTGAATATGTGCAATTATTTTGACTTTCTGAAATATTGTGAGTGCTGTAAGAAACAGTAGGTGTTTATAATCAAATTTGTTAGTAATTTCAGTTCATTGACTGAATCCTTTCCAAATGAACTCTCCTAGTTCTGAATTCCTAATCATCTGGGGGCAAACCAGGGTTATAAAAAAAAATAAAAGACCAAGCCCAGAAGGAATGACCCTGTTTGTTATTGTAAGCTTCAGATACTCTTATTTTCCACTTCTTCCCAAATTGGTTATTATAATACATATTCAGAAACCCATGTATTTGAGGATGTGTGTCTAACTTTATATGGTTGAATAAGACCTGTTCACACATTCCAAGCATAGAAAAACCCATATACTTTGAAAAGAATTGCAACCAGTATAAATACTAAGTTTCCTCTAACTTAATCTAAGTATAAGAATAAAAACAACACATATTGAGACATTTTACCTTTGAAGATATTTTTGTTTCCAGAAATTAAAAGCTGCAACCTATGGGGCACGTTCATACCTGGAGAGAAACTTATTTCTCCTGTTTGTCTTTGTATTGAACCCCAGAGGATGGGAAGATGTGGTGGCTAAATGTCTCCAAAGGTACTTCAGATGTGGGTAGGGCCCATGTGATCATGCCTGAGGCCCAGTGTCAGCATAGGACCATGATTCCAGCCATGTTGTTGTATCTTCAATGGTTTTTATAAAGCCTCGTGAGAACAGTTGGGGAAATGAAAGAAGCTGGGCACAGAAGAGACAGGACAAAGATAACTAAACAGCCTGTAGGCCAGCTGGTCTTGGGGAGTGGTCCAGGTGTTCAAGTCACTGGTCAAAATGGCACATGAAGAAACTGGTTCTACAGGTAGAGCCCAGAAGATGGAGAAACTCAACTGTCACAATCCCATAAGTTAAAAGAGGAACATTATTCCAGGAGATATTCACAGACCGTGAGTACCTATTGCCAGTCTCAGAGAGTGGGAGTGGTTGGGTAGAAGAGGGTTGGGGAGTGGGAGACAGAATGATAGCACCCTAGCAAGCTGATTGGATTTCAAGAGAGGGCTCAAATCTCAGGAGGATCAACTATTGTCAAATTGAATCACTGAAAGAGAGGTTGGAGGATACAGAATAAACTGTGCTGTGCTGTTAGCAGAAGTCTGTAGATCACAGATCTTCATCTCTGGCACAGTGGATACCAGGCTATGCCCGCCCTACTTGGCAGTGGCTGCTAATAATATTTCCCACCATGGCAAGGGCTTAGCATTGCTATGCATGAGAAGTCAGTCTCAATGACACCAGAAATAGGCTTATTCACATAAGTATTGGGGCTCTAACCATTTAGTTTAGTACTGCTGGATCTGACATAGATTTTTTTTTTAATCCATTTCTTTATTTCTTTATTTATTTATGGCTGTGTTGGGTCTTCGTTTCTGCACGAGGGCTTTCTCTAGTTATGGCAAGCGGGACCACTCCTCATCGCAGTGCGCCGGCCTCTCACTGTCGCGGCCTCTCTTGTTGCGGAGCACAAGCTCCAGATGCGCAGGCTCAGTAATTGTGGCCCACGGGCCCAGTTGCTCCGTGGCATGTGGGATCCTCCCAGACCAGGGCCCGAACCCGTGTCCCCTGCACCGGCAGGCAGACTCTCAACCACTGCGCCACCAGGGAAGCCCCTGACATAGATTTTTGTTAACAAAAAGGTCAAGTAAGTGGAACGCATTACTGAGACTGATTTTAGAATGTCTCCATAAATGCCTTGAAATGTTTAGATAATAGCAAGTAGTTTTATTTAACAAAATAGTTTCCCTAAATTATTCTCTAAAATAACTACTAATTATTTATTATCTGATTTCCTTTTTACATATTTTTCTGTTTCAAATCAGATTTTTAGAACTTATGCAATAAAATATTTTTTAGTAATGTTTTCTCATAAATAAAATTATCATGGTGAAACCTGGAGTATGGTAATTTCTGTAAATAATCATTTAGACTACCATTTTATTGTAATAAAAAGATGAACATGGGCTTTGAAAAACATGCACTGTAGCTTTTTTCATTTCAAGGGGATGAATTGATTCTGTATACAATGTCATTTTCCTGGAACTCTCCTTAGGTTAATGTTCCCAAATCAAGTAACCCTGTTCAGCGTTCATCCTGTAAGTTTAGAATATGCTTGTTCATATCAAAGCTGTCTTCAAAAATCAATGCTGCCTTTGTTGGTGAGCATTTATAAATTGAGATGTTTTCTCTGTTTGAGAAGTTCTACCTTCTTCCCTTTCTTCTCTACATTTTAAGGTTTACAATAGTTTGCCAGAGGAAATGATTGAATCTTTAGTTTTTATATAATACCAAATAGGGAATCATCTATTGTTTTTCTTGGATACCTATAGTTTCTGAAGAGTTTTGAGCAGGAACTTTTATTTCCCCACCTAAGGAGAGCTTTTCTAGTTGTTGAGAAACATGCTTGGAGTTGGTGAATCGAAGTGTAATTATTTTCTGGCTTTTAATTGCTTCCCAAATCTGCTATGTTCATTCTGCAAGAGTGAGTGTTAACCCATTGAAGCATAGTTAATTGTGGGCTTGTAGATTCAATGATGTTTGGATGTTTCACTTGGAAGCATGAACACTCTGTGTACCACTCAAATGACCGCATTCTGTTTGCCTTACAAGTGTCTCTGTGACACTTTGTAGGATCTTTTGTCTCTGTGCAAAGGAGGCACACAGCTGTTAATTGACAAGGTAAGTAATCTTCTGATTACAGTAGTTAAAAGCTGTTCTCTAATGAATTTTACTTGTCACTTTGAATTCTTTTTAATCTTTGTCTGCATTTCATTAGGATGGCTTTATCATTCAGATTGCTCTCCTGTTGGTTATTTTGATAGACTTAATGGTTTATCTTCAAACTGTGGCAATCCCTTAAAAATATGATAGAGTGATATTTAGATTCTTCAGGGGCTTTTTACACTTGATTGCTTTTCCAACCCGTTTTTCCTCTCTTACACTTTACATTTTTGCAAATCAAGTATTTTGCATTTTCTACATGCCCTGAGCAAGCTTCTGCTTTAATCTTTCATGACTTAATCTACTGACTAAATATGAGATAGTTGGTGAGGCAGCGAGGAAAGACTATTATTTCCTCTTCTGCTTGCCTGCTGTGATTTGATTTTTTTTTTTTTTTTTTTTTTTTAATTTACAAGCAATAGGCTTTCACTGTGCAGTTTCCTAAGAGATGATTCAGGTACTGACAAAAATATTTGTAAGCCTTTTTAGGGTCTAGTGATAGCACGAAAGTGAATTTGTAAGAATGGTTTATTATGCATTTCATGATGCAAAAGTGTAACATTCAGCCATTATTTATTCTATAAGAGAGCAATTTTAGATCTTGCATATGATCTCCTGTATATGAAAATGACAATTCACATACAAATATGTATCTTGAGATCATATCTCATTTCTCTATAGCTAATGCGTTTACCGAATAGCTCTTTTATAAGGTATACTCTAATTAGTAAATTATGCCAACCTAGGTGTTTGGTTGGTGGGAACAATTAATTGATGTAAGAGCAATATGGAAGATACGAAAATACAAAAAATTTGGTAGTAGATAGAGATAAGATTGAGTATCTGGATCTTTTTATACTTAATAAATTGGGATAATATTGTCCTTAGCTGCAAGTACAATTGAATCATTTAATAATCCTACCTGGCAAAGGTTATATGATGTCGAACCATGCAGCAGATGGTAGAATTACAGGATGCAACATTTCATGGGTCCTTTTTCAAAGTTCGCTAAAGTGAGATCTAGTACATGGCTTTTATTACAAGTTAATTCTGCCTGGAAGCTTGTATATAAGTATTTTGTCAATTTAATTATAATGGAAATCTGTCTTTGTATAAAATGGAATCCATGCCAAATTATTCTTTTTAGTGTTCAGAGCATAGATTCTCAAAATGAAAGGAAGCACTATTTTCAAAAAAACTCAGTTGTATGTATTGATTTTTAGAATGCATCAGTGAAGTAGAAAGACAAAATTGACGCATGCTCAGAGGTTTAAATGGATTTCATTTTTTGGTAATGTAACCAAGAGTTTTAAAGCGTAAGTATGAAAATGGATAAGACAAACAGTGATCATTTTCAATTTTTGATTTTCCCTTATTTAAAATGCAGTTGTGCCTAAATGATATTCATCTCAATTATTGTATGTCTGCTGATTATAAAAAAGGGTTCACATTTTAAGTAGTAAATGTGACTATTAAGTTTGAAAATCCTAGAAGTCATCTCAAATCCTTTAAGTGACTGGGTAGAGAAGAAACAAACAAAGATCAACATTAATTAAAAAAACAAAACCCACAGCATCAATGTAAAATGAATAAATATTAAAATTAGTTGAATGTACAAGCACAGTTGCTCACTTAAATAGTTGTAATATCTACTTAAATATTTTTTATTCACATATTTCAACGCAAATCGTATATTTGACTCGATCTCTTAGTGTCTGCTGATCTTTAAATGTTAAAATATACTTCACTAAAAATTTTTAACTTGTGGAACCCATTGGCATGGAACCCAAGTGTTCCATTTATGTTTGTCTTCTGTGTAATACAGACAACTGTGTGGTTGGTTCTGTTTTTCATTTTTTTCCTTTTCCCAAATCTTTTATTGTTTTCTTCTTACTACCTACTACAAGAAATATATATTGTATGCTGGGTAGAGTCCTCTCTTCTTGGCCAGACCCAAAGTTAAAGAGATTGTAGAGGAGATGGCCATGTTCAATTAGAAAATCTTTCGCAATGAAGATCTCTCGACAAACATATGGCTGTGATTCATATAGCACTTATATTGTGCCAGGCACTTTTCTAAGTGTTTTTATATATTAACTTATTTAATTCCCAGCACGATTCTTCAAGATAGGCATGTTTGATATTATAGACAAGAGAATAAGTTTTCCCTGGGATCACACAGTTTCTAAGAAGTAGAGCCAACATTCCAACTCAGTCAGGTTAACTTGAGAATTTGCATTCCTATCAGTGTTGTGGGGCTTATGTGTTTTACGGTTTGGTAATTGTTAATGTTAAAGCATGAGAAATAAGGTCAAACAAACAGGGGAAAAGATCTGAAAACTAGATCAATCAGATAGATACTGAAAGGAAATGACAAGTAAAAAAATCCCCATCCATGAAAATCTGAAAAAAGTGGCAATAGGAGACAGTAATGGATCTTGAACCATTAAAAAGTCTAGAATATATGATAGTCCCTTAAAGTCCATTACAAGCTATTGCTTACCTATGACATGTTCTTGTTGGCTTTTAAAAATGATTTGTAGTTGATTCTCAAATAGAGTAAAGAGATGTATTGTGAGTTAGACCCATAGGTAAAGGCCCCAGGTAACGTGGACTGGATTCAGTTGATACTTCACCCTAGGTCCTTACACTTGCCTTGCTTTCTGGCCAGAATGGCCGTGGTAATACTTGCACCACTCCTGCATCCTGGAGACAGGTTGGCTGCTGTCTCTGATGTTGCTTTTGTTGTTTGGAAGCAAAACAGTACAATGGCCCATGCCTCCAATTTCTGGGCTTCCTTGTTGCCTTGGACCAGCTCCACCCCACCTGAACAAACTGGGAGTTAGCACCTTGTGGAGGCGAACTTGAACAGTGGAAGATCGGAGCTAGCAGCTATTTTTCTCTCTTCTTCCCCTAGCTAGATTTTTCAAAGACACAGTAGCTCCATAATGCTTCTCTGAAGATGTCTGGTGAGACTGAGCCATCAGCCTCTTACAGAGCTGTGGCCAGCTCAGCCATGCTCTTCTTCGTACTCACCGTCCCTCCTCCTCTGCCTCACTCCGCTTTATTCTTACTCCTCCTTCCCTGTGCTCCTGGATAAAGTGTTGTCACATAAGCTTTTGCCTCATATTCTCTTTTCTCTTTTCTCTAACCCTAACCCTAAAGAACACTAAAGCATAGCATAATAACTCAATGCACTCTGATTCCTATGAAGATTACACGTAGTGGCCTTCAGGAATTGTCCTTAACTGATGTTTATTGATATTTTATATAGTAAACTGTATTTCTCAGCTCAGTGCTAATCCTTGAGCAAGGAATTCTACAATGTTGAAATACTATCCTCTTGATGTAACAAGACATAATGTTTTATTGTGTTGTATTAGTTGCCTGAAAATATGCTGTGCTTAGATACAGATCACTGTGTCTTGGGAAACATTTTCACATTTCTCTGGATAGGTATCTATAGAATCACACACCTAAGTATGTAGTGTTTTTATTTGTATTCTGCTATGACAGCAAATAATGTCTCGAAAATTTCCTAATAGCTCCCTTTGTAAAGTAAAAGTGAGTGGTGCTTTAAATCAAATATTTTTATTTTAAAATGCTTCATAAGAGGTAGGGAAAACTCTTCTTATTTATTGTACCTACACACACACACACACACATACACACACACTCACACTCACCCAAGCACACTTGCCTATCACAAAGGCAGAAACACCTTCAAACAAAACATCTAAATATGTTGGAATATAAATATTCAAACATAATTAAAATGAAATTCATTTCATTCTCAGGTCACTGTAATTTTAATTTGATACTATGTACTTGCAAATGTGCAGGTGGCAAGTGCATATTCAAAATGCACATGTATTTTCTGCTAACTTTACTTTCTAAAGACATTTCATGTACTGGTTCTTATGGAAAACTATACTAAATAATCCTCAGCTAGACAGTATTTACCTAGAATGGATTCTAGGCTGAGCTATCTGAAATATATGAGGGAGAACCTTCCAGAGATCTGTATATTTGGATTATTTAGAAAAAAAAAATGCAGGGCCTGAGTTCTTTCTCAGATTTTAAAAGTAGTTGTTAAATTTAGAGAAAGTAAAACAAATATATCTGGTCATTACAACTGTGAAACACAAAAAGAAATTAAACACAAAGCATATTCTGAGATTTAAATATCTAGTGGGCAATTGGGCTTTCTCATCTTATTATCATTAATTAGTAATGGATGAGTGACTACATTCATGCCTCATATACTAAACTTTTCTCATCAAAATCTCAGTATTTATGTAGGAAGAGAATAAAAGGTCCACATGAACAGAATTTCTGTCTGTTTTGTTCATTGCTATAGCTCTAGCTCATAGAAGGCTTCCTGGCATATAGTAGGTGCTCAATAAATATTTGTGGCCTGAATAAATATGAAAATAAAACAATGTTAGAAAAAATATAAGAAGAGACGAAAAGTGTCAGGGAGAATGGTAGGTACTCAGGATGTGTTTTCAGGATGTGATTACTTTGTTTCTCTTTATCTCCTAAATGAATAGTACGAATGTTTAGCACAAAGGAAAGCAGCGTTATCAAAAAAAAGTTGATAAGGTAAATTTAAACCAAATCATTGTGTACAGGTATAGTTTTAGTTTCTTGACTACTTCTGGATGATCGGTTGACTCATGATGAGTATTAGACTGTAAAGGTGGGAAAAATAGAACATTCAGCATTACTGTCTACTTTATCAAGAAAACCTATCTGGTAATTTGGGTACTTTGGGCTGCCCAGTTCCCCATAATATAAAGACCCTCCATAATACAGCCCCCTATAATATGAAGGCTTTTCCATACCCCATTTACCATTTAAAAAATTCAAAAATACTACTTTGATCTTTAAGAGTTTTGTGATTTATTTTGGTAGACTGAATACAAACACATGCATACACGTATAAACACACACACACAAATGCACACTTCTATACACAGAATATAAAGGCACCAAAAACATTTAAAAAGCAATTAATAAGCACAGGTTGATACACACTAAGTCAAATGCAAAAATGCTGAGGGATCACATATGTCATTTAAAATAAAGGGCAGCAAGTAACGCATTTTGAGAAAAGTTTGGACATGCATTGAGCAGAGAAGAGCAGATTTTACTTATTTGTCTAATTTTCACTATCCCCTTCATTTTACCTTCTTATGAATTCTACTTCAGTTTTATTAAAAAATTTAATTATAGTTTTATAATTAGATTATATAAAAGATTGGCTTTAACAATTTGGAGCAAGGCTAAAATTTCATGGGTTTAGGGATGCCAATCACGTTAGGTAATGCCAGTTAGGGAAAAAAATAGCAGTTAGTCTTTCAAATTAGCTAACTTAGATGTAAATTAGATGTAAATTACACATCATTTTAAAGAGTGACAAACAATTTTCTTTCAAACACGGTAAGACCTAGCTAAAACAGTAACAGAAATAACTGGGTAGTAACAGGTGTCACATTTACTGCAAGGCAAATGGTTTATTCTTTTACAACACTCTTCCACCAGATTTGCCTCAGTTTTTGGGGGGTGAGTATTCTCACAGCTTTGAGTGAATATGTCTAACTAAAAAGAGAGCACAGATAAGTCGCCTCAGTCAAACTAAAAGTATGTACAAAAAAAAAAAGAAGAAGAAGAAAACATGGTACAATCTTGGTAATAATCAAAAGAGAATAAATAAGCATTTGATTCCTGGGAATTTTGAATGTATTTCACCAAGAGCAATAATACATAGCAGTAATGGGCTGGCTTTTGTCTTGACTTCCCATCTCTGTCCCATTCTCCTTTTCGTTGAAACAATCTACCAGGATTCTGTGCCTTCCTGTGGCACACTGCACAGGGTTTCCCACCTAAGGTTTTAGTAAATGAGTGAAACTATGAGTTCCAGGCATTTTTTTCTTTCCTTTTCCTCATCAACATGTGCCTGTTCAGAGTCTTATGCTTTACTTGCTTGGGTGGGCAGTCTCTACTTAGAGTATGTGGAATTCTTAGGGACAGAGAAAATTTCTATTCTCCCTATTTGTTCGCGTGTATATGGACTTACAATATTTATTTTATACTTTGGGTTATATTCCTATATTTACTTTACTTATTTTTTTGCTCAAGTTGTTCAGCTTTGGCCATTGGGAGCTCTTTCAGTTGGCTTTTTGGCCTCTTTACATAGTTCCATCACTGTCACTATTTTTATTATTTTTTAGAACTTCCTTACTTGCTTGCACCTTAAGATGTATCAGCTCATCTTGCATGTTTCCAAGGATTCCTGGTCCCTTTTATTGGAGAATGATATTGGAAACCAAGATATGAGTGTTAGGTATACTCACTGCTACTGATGTGTCATTGCTTCTAGGCCCTTTTGGCTGAAACAGCAAGGGAATTATATGTGTATACTAACCCATGCATACCCATAGATCTATAAGTCTTTCTATATGTAACTATAGGTATCAATATTAGACTGAAAAAGGGTTAATTCTGTTCTCTCCAACTTTAAGCGTTTAGCACATGGATTTTTCTAGCCTTCTCCTTTCACTTGTCTGTGATCTCCCACTCCGACTGCGAGAAAACTAACTCACTAAGTTCATTTACTGAACTTTCCACTTCTAGTATACATGAAAAGTGGTTTCAGAAGTGTTATCTGTACCTCTGTAGGGAATAAATTCTTCAACTAGAGTACAGTGCTATGTACAGTTCCTTTTGCCTTTAGTCTTGAGGACTCCTCTCATTTCCAAAGTTAGTTAGGCCAGCACACTTTCTCCCTACTCTTTAAGTGAGATCGTTTCATAATTTGTAAAATAGTGAGATTCTTTTGTCACATTCTGCACTCCATTCTAGGAATCCCTCAAACTTCGAAATGATTTGTTTAAATTTTATACATCAAAGTTTACTTATTGTGCTTTAAACGTCTATGAGTGTTGACAAATATATAGCTTCATGTATTGACCCCTACAGAATTGTTGTGACTGCCCTAAAAATTCCCTGTGTATATTCACATTGCCCTGTTTTTAAGGCTCTCTTAGGGACTGGTGTTTGTTAATTTGACTCTATCATTGGTCAAGAACATGTTCTTTCTTGGGAGATAGAGAATTTAACCTATACACTTGTATGCATAGGCGTAGCATGTGTCTGAAGGTGCCACTCAGTTGTTTTGGTCTCCTGGTGAGGTTGCTCACCAGTGGGCATAGAAAGAGCCACACTGTCCAAGGTTGGTCTTTTAGTAGTTCAGGTATTGAAATACCTTTTATCTCAGGACCTGGGCTCTCAACCAAAATGACCTCATTTGTCTGGAACTGAGTTAACTCTTTGAAAAACCACTCAGATTTTTGAGGGTCAGCTCCTTTCATTATTGGTTGGTAGCTAATTCCAGTTCACAGGGCTCAGAAGCCCACCAGGGTAAGGGACTTACTCTTTACTCATTGATTCCATAAATATACTGGTATATTTTGGTCAGGGACATTACAAGCACTCTGTGGTACTGTCAAGCATTTGGAAGAGCAGAAGAAGGAAAAAGAAAACAAGGCTAATATTTATTGACAGCTATTGAAATGCAGGTATCATTCTAGGGCCTTTAGATCACATATATAAAAGTTCTGAAAATCTCAACTAACAAAGATTTTACTCTGTTAAACCAACATCATGATGCCTATACAAATTGTCAGTTCCCATATGCCCTTCTTGTCTTCCAAAGCAAGACTGTGACTTCCACTGTTTTCACATGTTTATTTTACCTCTTTTCAAAAATGTATATGGTAACGTTGGCAAAATGGCCGAATCAGTGTTCCTCACAAGTGTTCCCCTTCAACAACAATAATCTGACATCCATCACAGTGCCTTTGTGGGAGCTTTGGGATGCAGGTAGGAGACTGTGAAACCATAATGCAGTTCCAAATCAAAGAGTACCATTTTGAGAAGGCAGGCTTTACCTAGGCTCATGCACCAACCATGGTGGATACAGAAATAGAAACAGTTTCGCACTCTTGAGAATTCAGCTAAAGCTCCATCTGGCTTTGGATCTGTCAGCAGCATCATAAGCCAAGGAACCCAGGAGGACTACATAGGTAATAGACATACAGACCTCGGTCCAGCTGTGCACCCTGAAGTTGTCTGTGAGCCCCTGAAGATGAGCCTGACAAGCTTGGTCTGAATGTAGATTCTTAAAAGGCCCTGTAACTGAGCTCCAGCTAATCCCAGCCATAGTCTGCAGAGCCCTGTTGGCACACGGACCCAGTAGGAGACACTCCTGTCTGCACTCCTGAAGATGCTGAAAGGTCCCTGTATGTAGAAGCAGCTTCCTTATAGCCATAGTCTGCCAGTCGGCCAACAGTCCTGAGGGTCCAGGGGCCCACAGGAGATACTACCATGTACACCCCCCAGAGATGGTGAAAGGGCGCTATATTTGGCTCCAAACTCTCTCAGCCACTGCCCTGGGCCAGTCCTGCCCACCCAGGGACCCATCCAGTGACCAGGCAGCAGCCTTCTCACGGACCTAGCAGGAGCCACCTCTGCACATCTGGTAATAGGCCCTCTGTCTGAGGCTCCAACAGTGGACCTTGATGTCGATACTTGTACCAGTGCCATCTTACCCACTGAATACAACACTGGAGGCAGTCCCATCTACCCAGGAAGCCAACAGGATCAATGCCCACCTGAGCCCCTGGTAACAAGCCCTCCAGGTGCAGACTCCACTGCCCAAGGACCCTTATAACCAGCTGCAACCCAGGAAGACTGTGATTCCCTGCCATCCTTTGTACACTGTTGGTGGGAATATATTGACAAATTGGTGCAGTCACTATGGAGAACAGTATGGAGGCTCCTTAAAAATATTAAAAATAGAGCTACCATATGATCCAGCTATCTCACTTCTGGGTATGTATCCAAAGGAAATTAAATCACTATCTTGAAGAGATAGCTGTACTGCCATGTTCATTGCAACATTATTTATAATAGCCAAGACATGGAAATAACTAAAGTGTCCATCAACAGATGAATGGATAAAGAAAATGTGGTATAAACATATGTGTGTGTGTATATATATATATACACACAAGTATATACATATATAGAGAGAGAGAAAGAGAGAGACAGACATAAGCACAATGGACTGTTATTCAACTATAAAAAGGAAGGAAATCCTGTCATTTGCAACAACACGGATGGACCTTGAGGACATTGTGATAAGTGAAATAAGTTAGAGAAAGGCAAACAATGTATGATCTCACTTATATGTAGAATCCAAAAAAATCCAAACTCACAGAAACGGAGAGTAGAAAAATGGTGGCTGCCAGGGGCTGGAGGGTGGGGAAAACGGGGAGATATTTTTCAAAGGGTACAAACTTCCAGATGAATAAGATGGGTAAGTTCTGGTGATCTAATACTCAGCATGGTGACAATATTTACCAATATTCTATTACATGCTTGAAAGTTGCTAAGAGAATAGATCTTTCATGTTCTCACCACACACTCATAAAAAATGCAATTATGTGAAGTGATGGATGTGTTAACTAATTTTATATAGTAACCAGTTCACAATGTATATGTGAATAAAATCATGTTGTACACCTTCAACTTATACAACATTATGTGTCAATTATATCTCAATAAAGCTGGGGAAAAAACCCAAATATATGTCTGACCTCATTTAAAATGTTGTACTTCAATGTCTTGTAATGACCTATAATGGAAAAGAATCTGAAGAAGTATATATATATATATATATATATATATATATATATATATAAACTGAATCACTTTACTGTACACTTTAACACAACATTGCAAATTAACTATTTCAGTAAAAAAAAAAAATATGTCATAGCAGTACCTCTTTCCAATTGCCTCTTTCAAGTTTCCTAAATGATAAGGTCCACACTTCTCATCCTTTCTAAGCATTGCAGGGTTTTCTTTTCCCTATGTTAGTGTCCCAAGAGACCACCTCCACCTTGGTTCTGCTGTTCATAAAATAATTGTTGGAGGATAATGTGGGTATATTTTTAAAACAAGCAAAAAACCTGGAATTTTGATGCATTTGTACCTGAAGTGCCATCCTTTTCAGACTCTGACTATGGACACTTTCCTCCATTCCTACAATGTAGTTCTTATTAATAGCAAAACCTTGTTTATACATTTTGAGTCTGTCTCTTTTTTCTAAAACATAAATGGTGATTGCACTTTTATATCAATTTCAGTATGAGCTGAAGTCTTTATTTTGCTTATATAAGAATTGATGATGTTAATATTCACATTAAAAAGTCAGTGCATATGACAATAGACCTAAAAAGATAGTTTGCCTTGTAGTCTCAGGATATGATTCAATTTAATCTGATTGAGAAACTTTAAAGGGGAGCACAGCAAATATTATTTGTTTCAAAGTTAAGTCTGTAGAAATATCTATCATAGACTGTATTTTTTTCATAAATATAAAAGCTAAAAAGTAAGTATTCCAAAAAAATTAAACATGAAAATTATTTTAATATGCTATTGTCACAATACAGTATGTTCTATTACACATAATTGTACAAGAGACAATTGTGCCAAAATGAGAGCATGTGAGTCTTGGCATATCTGAGTCTTGCCTGATGTTAGACCATTGATTACACAGACACGCACAAGTATGAAATAAAACAAAGATCAGTGTAAATCATCATTCTTCCTAATCAGTGATAAATTTACAAAATTTAAGTATATGCTATGGGAAAGCAAGAAAACTGTTACAGGATTTGTACAAAAGTGAATTATCAGGTAACTACAAAAGTTAGCAAATGAGATTTCTAACATGTTAAAATTTGATACACAAGACATTTACATTTGTTTCAAGTTTTTAAACTCTTTAAAAATATATACAAAAGTATTTTTGGTTAAACTTCTGCAGCTCTCCTAGAACTTCCTGTAGGACTCATTAAAAATTCATCCACACAGAACTGAGTTTGAAAAGTCAATATTCCCACAAATAAGAAATGTATTAATTTCTGGTGATATAGGCAAGGATGAGACAAGTTTGATAGGCAGAAAGGAACCATGGAAGTGACAGTTGTCCAAAGATTGAAGGGGCACTTGGTGGGAGAATTGATCCTGAGGCAGGTGTTGACCAATAGTTCTTCTCAAATGCTCCTTTTTTTGGCCTTGCCTAGAGCCTTCTTTGGTTATCTTTTATGGTCCTTTTTGACCCAAGGTGACCTATGCACTGTAGTATGAGAAGTCATATGTTTGCTGTTATTACTACCCAAATTGTTGCTTGGGTGGGTGTTTTTTTTGGTTTTTTTTTTTTTCCAGGTTCTGATTTTAAGATAATCTAGTTTGAAAGATAAGTAAGGAATTTCAGAAAGATGCCTTAATTTTTTTCTGTATCCCTTAAAAATGAGATGATCTGTTCCATTTATATTTTTGAATGCAGGTTTCCTATTGCACTCCTCTTCAAAGAAATTTTTATTATATGTGTACTTTTTCTAAGTTGATTAATTAGTTAGTTTTAATCTAGATGGCTGACAAACAGATCCTTTATATAGGGCACCACATCTGTGTAAAAGGAAATCAAGTTGAAATGATGCCATAAAACTGGGTATTTTAGTCAGCTCTGGACCTTCCCAGCAGACACTGTTCTCAGATCCTCAGATCGTCCTCACAGTGCAATGTTGAATTATTCCCACCTTACGTTTCATCCCTAGCATTGTTGATCTTTAATCTTTGCTTATCATGAAAGTCATTCTGGTTGCAAAGACCACCTTTCTCAAAGCCTCACAGATTGCTTCAGGCTAAATCCTGTATTCAGGTTCATGCTGAGTCCCCAGCCAAAATAAATGAGAAACGTGCAACTGCATTTCCGGATAGACCTTCTCTTCCCTCGCCTCCTTCAGTCCTCCTCACTTGCCTGTTAAGCACTTAGAGGGCTGTTGTGACTGCTTCAGATCAAAGCACACACTCTGGGTGACTTTCTTGCTGGCTCATTTCACTTGAAGGCTGAATTTTCTTGTACTTGGGCCGCAGATCAATTTTAGCAAAGTGGATGCTTGTAATATACATAAATGACTTGGATGGAGGCAATGAAACAAAATTTCTGAGTCTGCAAATGAAGCTAGAATTGGAACCAGAGAAAATAATGAAGCGCAATGAAACCTGATTCAAGGAGAAGAGGGTTTGAGTAGGAGTGCCAACAGGTACCCTATCAACTTAAATGAAGACAAATATTAAATAATTTACGAGCAAAGAACCAAGCTGGAGACTATCTGTTAATTAGACTAATGAATCAGTCATCCAATCAGTATATGGTTTGAAAGTTATTATAGAAAATCACAAAAGCTTTCAACTCAAATAAAACCTAACAAGGAATTAATAGAAACACAATAATGGTTTATATTTTGAAAGTGATAGGATGCCTATCACAACAGTGAAAAAATTACAGTACAGAACCTTGATTATATCACTGTAGAAATATTCTCATTTACTTAAATTCGTAAAGGACTTTGTTGAGTTGGAAGTCCCACGAAGATGCAAACTCTGATTTATTTTATGATGAAGCTTCTTGTAGGAAATTTTGTTTTACTACAAATGCACTGCCCCCTTTTTGTATAAACTGTTTATAAAACATTCCAGTAAAATTATCTACTTGGATAAGATTGTGCCCACTTCATCATATCATGGAGCTGCCATATACTTAGCATTTAAAAAACACATTGAGAAGTTCTATAATAATGTAATAATTTAATTTGATAGTGTTCTAGCTTGGGCACTGACCCAAACACTTTACATTTTACATATATTATCAAGTTTAATCCTTTACAAAAATCCTTTAAGGTAGGAACAGGGAATAATTTACATTTCAATTTTAAAGCCAGGGTGGGGGGCAGTGGGAGCTGAGAAGTTAAAAAACTTGTTTGAGGTCATGCACAGTAAGAAAGGGAGCCTAGGTTCAAGCCCTGGTTTGCCTTCAGAATCCATGTTCTTAATCACCGTGTAATCCTCACAAATTCTGTGCCAAGCAAAAAGCTTGTAGCAACTTTTACTAATGAAGAAGCTGAGGTACAGAGTAGTTAAATAACGTCATAATGTTACATAGCTATTAAATGGCTTCACATTTAAATTTCCAATTGTCTTAACTTTGAACTGCATTCTCTTCCTATATGACATATGCTTCCTACTCTCCCAAAACTCTTACCTTTCCACCTTTGGGTACACAATGGGATAAAGGAGAAAAACCCATGACTCTAGAATGTAAACTGCCAGGATGAATCACTTCAATAAATAATTGTTTACTTGCTCAGATACCTGTCCAAAGTCCACTGAACTTTGTATTTTTACGCCTGGTCATAATGAGCATTGATAAATCAATCCCTCCGAAAGTTTTAATCATAAATAGCTTAATCAACTTTTCCTTATAGTAAAACCTGAATGTAGCTGAGACACTCTCTTAAGTGAGATGCCTTGATTCTATCCACGCATTAAGGAATATGTGAGGAAATATAGTGGCTGAGATAGTTATTAATAAACACCTTGTGTTTTATCAAATTTTTTTTCTAAACTGAGTACTTTGTTCAGAAATATACTAAGAACAAAGCAATAGACTGTGGCTAGATACTGTGATGAGAACTTCATATTGGAAATCCTTGAGGACACCCCTGGAAGTTGAGATCATCGAGCTAAGACCTGTGAAGTGCCTGCTCTTCTGCTGTATCACAGCTTGACATCCTTTCTTTGAAATGATGATCTAAAGATGGCTCTGCAAAAAAATGGTGAAAGAGAGAAGAGAATGCAAAGCAACATATTTTCCCCAAAATGTTAAATTACATGGCAAACATGTCTTATATGTGTGGAGACATGTTTTGAAATCTACCTGCTCACTGGGAAGCAGCAGCCTCTAGGAAATAGACCCAGTCATAGTGGCTGGGAAAAGGTACAGTTCAGTGAAAGGAAAATGGTATTCAGATGTGACAAACAAGAGGAGCTGGAGGTTTAGGCAGACAATGAGCATCATGGGTATCAAGCCATTATAATGGAAGTGCTGTGGTTGGGTTGGTGGATGGACGTGGTGATCACGGGTTCAGGCCTGAATCATGTCCATGATTTTCTCGTTGAGAGATCTCTGCATGGGGAAAAAGCTCAGTAGCGTTTGTACTGGGATTTTGAAGTAAGACATCATCTCACCCAAGGGAACTGCCAAGAATAAGGCAGACCTCTAGTTTTAGAAGTGTTAGACAAGTTATAAAGACAAGGGTCAGACTCAGAGATGCAAAGCAGAAGCAGCTTGGGTACAGTAACTGGGTGGCAGGATACCTGAACTGACCTAACTGCAGATCCCCAGACAGTTGCACAAAAGCATCTTTTTTTTTCTTTTATCTGGAAGAGGCTTCAACCTTTGAGTGTTGGGTCATATAGCTCATTGGAAAGAAGAGGTAAATTTTGAAACCTGGAATCCAGGTGGAGGCTAAAAGTGTGCATTTAAATCACCTCAGTTTAATTAAACCAGTGTTTCAAGCGCATGTATTTTACCAACACATTTTCCCTCAGGAAAATGACAACAAGAAACCATATTATCAAGGTGGTTTCAAGGTTATATACCGTACATATGGTTTATCTATATCAGGTTTATATTGATATTAGATACATATTTTACCTCTGTTTCATCAGAAACTTTCAGGTGTGATTCATATCAAACTACTGCCAGAAATAAATTAACACATTCTTTCTATTTTAATCATTTTTCTTGAAACCAGAATTCATTAATGGAACACAAAAAGCAATGCAATTTCAGAATGAAATCCTTTAATGTGGCAGTTTTAGTGCACACAAACTGATTCGAAAGTGTCTCATTTTCTCACAGTCACTACAACAAAACTCAATAATCTGTATTCATTGTATATAACAGCTCCGCCAGCAGGCAAGCTTAGCTTTGAGCTATTTGCATGGTGTGCAGATCGTCAATTTGGCAGGGTTGGCATTCAAACAGGTCAGAAGTGAATATTTTGCATTATTAATCAGATATATTTCATTTATGACAATATTGCTATACTTCTAAAACTCTCTTCACAATACTCTCCATTCGATAAACTTAGTATTGTTTTAAAGGTGAACATAAATAGCTACCCTCCCTTTAAAAATGTAAAATTAGATCTATTTACAGTAGTCAAGTATCTTAATTATTTTTCACTTTTCAGATTATAAAGCAGTTTAACTCATAAAAGGAGTAAAAAGTCCATTACTTCTAGCAAGATGGGCTGGAAGGTGGGAAGACCAGGTAGAAGGTTACTGTAGCAATACTGGCATGAGGCTTAAAAAAAAGGCTGAACTGAGATGTGGTAGGAAAAATCTGTGAGTGAAAAGGTAATTCAGTGCTATGTTTTATAAGATGAAAACAGGACCAATTGAATATAGAGGAAGGACTAGAGTAGGAGGAAGAAAAGATGGGTCAGGTTTCCAAGCAGGAAGCAGGTGATATGGTTGAATATACTGGGGACACCAGGATTTTGATTTTGGAGATGATAACTTTGGTTTGGAGCTGAAGGGATTTGACGACTGTGACTCCTACTGGAAATGTTCAACAGGAGTTGTAAATATAGTTCTGGAACTCAGATAAAAGAACACATATGGAGATGGAGCTATAGTTGTTAAAGACAGAGTTATTAAAAGAAAAGGAAAAGGAAGAAAGTGGGTGAGCTTTTCAAGAATGCAGTCCAAATGGAAATTAGCCTACTAGTTTTAAATATTAGTTAATAAGTAAACCACTTTTATTTATAATTAATGTCATAAGTTTATACATTTCACTAGTGTAGTAATTTTTAATTCTTTTGATATGGAGATTCACTTTTTAACATCATGCATGATGCGGGTTATTCTCTTAATGTGTGTTGACTTGAGAATGTACTGATCAACTATAAATTCAGTGATTCTTATACAAGAAAATTTATATTAATCACTGCCACTAAATACATTTGGAATATTTTGCATATTATGAGGTATCTATGATGGAGTAGTATGTGAAGTACAAGTTGATGAGCTTTTCCCAGACTTCCTGTTTCAGCCACTGACACTCTTGTTAGCAGTTCTGTGAAAGGAATCCTAGTGCCTTAGACATATCCATAGCTGAGAACGAAGTTTTACATGTTTAAGATTCTAAGTTTTAAAGGCAGGAGTTATAAATTGATTAAGGGATGCATGTGAATAGATAAACCCAGAATTTTTTTTGCTGTCAGACAAGATATTTGACCCTGTCGGCTGGAGAGAATTGGGGGATGGGGGTGGATAATTTGGGGGAAGAAGAAAGATTCGGTGTGGTCATGCACTCTGTTCCCTCCCCCCACGAATCTGGGTGGTTGGATTCAGATTCCTTGGAAGTGTGAGAGCATGGCAGAGTTGTGTCCTACATCTCAGACTTGATCTACACAGAAGGGAAAAGTGGAGAGGGCCAGTGACAACTTACAGAAGCTCTCAACAATTACTAAGCCGCACGGGAGGTAGTCTGTAAATTTCCTGTGGGTTCTGTGTAGGGTGGCAAATTGAGATGACAGCAAGAGTGGGTGCTCCCCAGGAAGTCTCCTGATTTGGGTGAAGAGCTAAGCATCACAAAGTTGTGGTGTGGGTCACATGTCTGGGGCTAGAGAAGGAAATATCTCAGTCTCCTAGGACTGTCACAGCCAGGAAGTCAAAGAGTCATCAGAGGGAAGAAAAGGCAATCATGAAACATCTGAACAATATAAATAATTAATAATAGAATATAATTTTGCTATACGAAAAAGAGGAAATATAGGCATAAACAACTTGAGATTAAAAGAGCTTAACCATTTCCTCTCTTTCACATATTAGTGGGCATTAGTTATGATATAATGAAATTAATTAGTTGTTTTATTTTCTTCTCTTGCCATCTACAGAGAGCTGGGTTGGGGGCCTCAGGCAAAAAGTGCATTGAGAGAAAAGCATAGACTTGAATGCTAATCCTTCAGGGGTTTCTCAGTTAGGGAGGGGAGGAATAAAACCTGTCATGGTGTCAATGGTTTCTAAAGAAAGATGAGGCATGAAGTAAGAGAAAGATGGCAGGCCATCTCCACACACAATAAGGAAGTAAAACATTTCAAGAAAGAAGTACCAAATACTTTTTTTATTATAGAATAGTTTCCAGACCTTGGCTCAAAACGACATCACTTTTAAAAACTTTTCCCTATTCTAGAATGATTTCACTCTCTTGAAGTAATCTTACAGGTCATCTCTGGAAGGATGATCATACTTATTTGGAAATGCAGGAACAATGCAGCAGAAAGGTCACAGAAGTTGAATGAGGATGATTCTATTAGACGTGGCAAGATCTAAGACAATAGTGACCTTTTAGGGAACCATTTCTGTAGAAGGGCAGGCAGAAGACAAATTGTGAGGGGTTAAGTAAGAAGTGCATGAGGGAGGAAAGAAAGAAAGAAATGGCTGAAAGTCAAGATACGTGCCCACAATAAAGTGGTTGGTAAACAGGCAACTGTTAGAAAGAATAACTTATGTAAAACGTAGGCTAGAAAGGAAGACTCCAATGGAGAGATATTGCTTGAAAATCCTGGAGGGAGAGAAGAGAGAGAAGAAAAATAGCCCATGATTTGCTGTTACATTTAAACCGTAGACCTATTTAATATATAAATGCTTTCCTGCAGAGTTGTGTCATTAGCGTAGGAGAAAAAATGTCCAACTAATAGTTTTCATCTATTCATAAGCATGAAGTAAATCATGTTGGGGTATAATTAGTAAGAGAGCATCAATAAAGGAAAAAAATATTTTTAATCACAATAGACCTGGAATAAATCATGCATTAGGTATAATAACTGAGAGAATACTTGGATCATTGCAAATAATTTGACATCTTTCTATTTAGTTTACCTACCTGTTTTAAATGAAAACATGAGGCTCGTGATGTATTTTATTGTCTATTTGTTATACCAGCACACTGAAGTGAGAATAAGATTACTGTGAAATAGTAAAGAATCGCCTGTACTCCTAAAGAGTTGTGAGAATAGCCAAAATATCCTAACTTAAATTTTCTAACATTAGAAATCAGAAAAAGAGCACAGACATGAGAAGACAAGTTAATGTTTCAGAAAAATAAGTTGGTGGTTGGGGTGCTAAGTATGGGTGATAGTTGAGTCAGGGGTGCCCCAAGCACATAAAGTAGCACAACAAAAATGTCATACAGTTTAGTACATTCACAAAATTGTAATTAGTTCACTATTGCCAGATGATGAAAGATAATATGGGTTAAATAGCCAGTGGGGAGGACCTAAATGATTTGAAAGAGTGAGGTACCATAATACATTTTTCATTGTAGAAACAAATATATTGGAAGCAGTGTGGAGGATCGATTTGAGTTGAATGAACTAAAGGCAAGTTAACTAGATAGAGGGCTATGACAGCAAGATAGGTGAGCTATAAAGTGGGTCTGGATGAAGAGAATGCCAGCATGGATGGAATTCAAGTAACAGATTTGAGTGACAGCTCAGTGCTCTTCTTTCTAATTGATAGACTTGAGGCTTTAGAGTAGTTTTAGGTTTGCAGAAAAATTGAGCAGAAAGTACTGAGACGTCCATATACTTGCTCCACTGACACCCCAGTTTCCCCAATGATATACATCTTGTATTAGTGTGGTTTATTTGTTACCATTAGTGAATAATGCACTGATGCATTATTATTAACTAGAGTCCATAGTATACATTAAGGTCCACTCTTTGTGTTGTACAGTTTTATAGGATGTGAATCAACAGGAATGCACAATATCATGTCCACCATTACACTATGATAACAGAATAGTTTCTCTGCCTTAAATATACCCCGTGTTTACATATTCATCCCCTACCTCACTAAATACAAGGAAACCACTGATCTTTTTATTATATCTATAGTTTTACCTTTTGTCATATAGTTTGAATCATACAGTATGTAATCTTTTTAGACTGCCTTCTTTAACTTAGCAATATGCTTTTTTTTTTCTAACAACTTTACTGGAGTATAATTGCTTTACAATGGTGTGTTAGTTTCTGCTTTATAACAAAGTGAATCAGCTATACATATACATATATCCGATATCTCCTCCCTCTTGGGTCTCCATCCCAACTTCCCTATCCCACCCCTCTAGGTGGTCACAAAGCACCAAGCTGATCTCCCTGTGCTATGCGGCTGCTTCCCACAAACTATCTATTTTACGTTTGGTAGTGTATATATGTCCATGCCAATCTCTCACTTCATCCCAGCTTACCCTTCCCAATCCCCGTGTCCTCAAGTCCATTCTCTACATCTGTGTCTTTATTCCTGTCTTGCCCCTAGGTTCTTCAGAACCTTTTATTTTTTTAGATTCCATATATATGTGTTAGCATATGTATTTGTTTTTCTCTTTCTGACTTAATTCACTCTGCATGACAGACTCTAGGTCCTCCACCTCATTACAAATAACTCAATTTCGTTTCTTTTTACGGCTGAGTAATATTCCATTGTGTATATGTGCCGCATCTTCTTCATCCATTCATTTGTTGATGGACACTTAGGTTGCTTCCATGTCCTGGCTATTGTAAATAGAGCTGAATGAACAGTGTGGTACGTGATTCCTTTTGAATTATGGCTTTCTCAGGGTATATGCCCAGTGGTGGGATTGCTGGGTCCTATGGTAGTTCTATTACTATAAGGAACCTCCATACTGTTCTCCATAATGGCTGTATCAATTTACATTCCCACCAACAGTGCAAGAGGTTTCCCTTTTCTCCACACCCTCTCCAGCATTTATTGTTTGTAGATTTTTTGATGATGGCCATTCTGACTGGTGTGAGGGGATACCTCATTGTAGTTTTGATTTGCATTTCTCTAATGATTAATAATGTTGAGCATCCTTTCATGTGTTTGTTAGAAATCTGTATATCTTTTTGGAGAAATGTCTATTTAGGTCTTCTGCCCATTTTGGACTGGGTTGTTTGTTTTCTTGATACTGAGCTGCATGAGCTGCTTGTGTATTTTGGAGATTAATCCTTTGTATGTTGATTCGTTTGCAAATATTTTCTCCCATTCTGAGGGTTGTCTTTTCGTCTTGTTTATGGTTTCCTTTGCTGTGCAAAAGCTTTGAAGTTTCATTAGGTCCCATTTGTTTATTTTTGTTTTTATTTCCCTTTCTCTATGAGGTGGATATTGCGTGATTTATGTCATAAATCACAAAAGGATATTGCTGTGATTTATGTCATAGAGTGTTCTGCCTATGTTTTCCTCTAAGAGTTTTAGAGTGTCTGGCCTTACATTTAGGTCTTTAATCCATTTTGAGTTTATTTTTGTGTATGGTGTTAGGGACTGTTCTATTTTCATTCTTTTACAAGTAGCTGTCCAGTTTTCCCAGCACCACTTATTGAAGAGGCTGACTTTGCTCCATTGTACATTCTTTCCTCCTTTGTCAAAGATAACGTGACCGTATGTGTGTGAATTTATCTCTGGGCTTTCTATCCTGTTCCATTGATCTATATTTCCAGTTTTGTGCCATTACCATAGTGTCTTGATTACTGTAACTTTGTAGTATAGTCTGAAATCTGGGAGCCTGATTCTCCCAGCTCTGTTTTTCTTTCTCAAGATTGCTTTGGCTATTCGGGGTCTTTTGTGTTTCCATACAAATTGTGAAATTTTTTATTCTAGTTCTGTGAAAGATGCCATTGGCAGTTTGATAGGGATTGCATTGAATCTGTTGATTGCTGTGGGCAGTATAGTCATTTTCACAATGTTGATTCTTCCAATCCAGGAACATGGTATATCTCTCCATCTGTTTGTATCGTCTTTAATTTCTTTCATCAGTGTCTTACAGATTTCTGCATGCAGGTCTTTTGTCTCCTTAGGTAGGTTTATTCCTAGGTATTTTATTCTTTTTGCTGCAGTGGTAAATGGGAGTGTTTCCTTAATTTCTCTTTCAGATTTTTGATTGTTAGTGTATAGGAATGCAAGAGGTTTCTGTGCATTAATTTTGTATCCTGCTACTTTACCAAATCCATTGATTAGCTCTAGTAGTTTTCTGATAGCATCATTAGGAATCTCTGTGTATAGTAAGTATCATGTCATCTGCAAACAGTGACAGTTTTACTCCCTCTTTTCCTATTTGGATTCTTTTTATTTCTTTTTCTTCTTTGATTGCTGTAGCTAAAACTTCCAAAACTATGTTGAATAATAGTGGTGAGAGTGGACCTTGTCTTGCTCCTGATCTTAGAGGAAATGGTTTCAGTTTTTCACCATTGAGATGATGTTGGCTGTGGGTTTGTCATATATGGCCTTTATTATGTTGAGGTAAGTTCACTCTATGCCTACTTTCTGGACGGTTTTCATCACAACTGGGTGTTGAATTTTGTCAGCAGCTTTTTCTGCATCTATTGAGATGATCATATGTTTTTTCTCCTTCAATTTGTTAATATGGTGTATCACATTGATTGATTTGCATATATTGAAGAATCCTTGCATTCCTGGGATGAACCCCATGTGATCATGGTGTATGATCCTTTTAATGTGCTGTTGGATTCTGTTTGCTAGTATTTTGTTGAGGATTTCTGCATCTATGTTCATCAGTGATATTGGCCTGGAGTTTTCTTTCTTTGTGATATCTTTGTCTGGTTTTGGCATCAGGGTGATGGTGGCTTCATAGAATGAGTTTGGGCGTGTTCCTCCATCTGCTATATTTTGGAAGATTTTGAGAAGGATATGTGTTAGCTCGTCTCTAAAAGTTTGATAGAATTCACCTGTAAAGCCATCTGGTCCTGGGCTTTTGTTTGTTGGAAGATTTTAAATCACAGTCTCAATTTCAGTGCTTGTGATTGGTCTGTTTATATTTCCTATTTCTTCCTGGTTCAGTCTCAAAAGGTTGTACTTTTCTAAGAATTTGTCCATTTCTTCCAGGTTGTCCATTTTATTGGCATATAGTTGCTTGTAGTAATCTCTCATGATCCTTTGTATTTCTGCAGTGTCAGTTGTTACTTCTCCTTTTTCATTTCTAATTCTATTGATGGGAGTGTTCTCCCTTTTTTTCTTGATGAGTCTGGCTAAAGGTTTATCAATTTTGTTTATCTTCTCAAAGAACCAGCTTATGGTTTCATTGATCTTTGCTCTTGTTTCCTTCATTTCTTTTTCATTTATTTCTGATCTGATCTGATCTTTATGATTTCTTTCCTTCTGCTAGCTTTGGAGGGGGGGTTTGTTCTTCTTTCTCTATTTGCTTTAGGTGCAAAGTTAGGTTGTTTATTTGAGATGTTTCTTGAGGTAGGATTATATTGCTATAAACTTCCCTCTTAGCACTGCTTTTGCTGCATCCCATAGGTTTTGGGTCCTCATGTTTTCATTGTCATTTGTTTCTAGGTATTTTTGGATTTCCTCTTTGATTTCTTCCATGATCTCTTGGTTATTTAGTAGTGTATTGTTTAGCCTCCATGTGTTTGTATTTTTTACAGATTTTTTTTCCTGTAATTGATATCTAGTCTCATAGCATTGTGGCCGGAAAAGATACTTGATACAATTTCAGTTTTCTCAAATTTAACAAGGCTTGATATGTGACCCAAGATATGACCTATCCTGGAGAATGTTCCATGAGCACTTGAGAAGAAAGTGTATTCTGTTGTTTTTGGATGGAATGTCCTATAAATATCAGTTAAGTCCATTTTGTTCAATGTATCATTTAAAGCTTGTGTTTCCTTATTTATTTTCATTTTGGATGATCTGTCCATTGGTGAAAGTGGGGTGTTAAAGTCCCTTACTATGATTGTGTTACTGTCGATTTCCCCTTTTATGGCTGTTAGCATTTGCCTTATATATTGAGGTGCTCCTATGTTGGGTGCATAAATATTTATAATTGTTATATCTTCTTCTTGGATTGATCCCTTGATCATTATGTAGTGTCCTTCTTTGTCTCTTGTAATAGTCTTTCTTTTAAAGTCTATTTCGTCTGATATGAGAATTGCTACTCCAGCTTTTCTTGATTTCCCTTTGAATGGAATAACTTTTTCCATCCCCTCACTTTCAGTCTGTATGTGTCCCTAGGTCTGAAGTGGGTGTTTTGTAGACAGCATAAATACGGTTCTTGTTTTTGTATCCATTAAGCCAGTCTACATCTTGGTTGGAGAGCAGTATGCTTTGAAGTTTTCTCCATGTCTTTCTGTGGCTTGATAGCTCATTTTTTAAAGTTGTGGAATACTCTTCTATTGTATGAATGTACCAGTTTTTTATCTATTCACTTACTGAAAGACAGCTTGGTTCCTTCCAAATTTTGGCAATTATGGATAAAGCTCCTATAAACATGAATGTGCAGATTTTTCTGTGGACATAAGTTTTTAGCTCATTTTGATAAATATCAAGAAGTGTGATTGGTGGATCATTTAGTAAGAGTATGCTTAACTTGCAAGAAACTAACAACTGTCTTCTGAAGTGGCTGTACCATTTTTCATTCACGTCAGCAATAAACGAGAGTTCCTGTTGCTCCATAAACTTGACAGCATTTGGTGTGTTAGTGTTTGGTTAGTGTTTCGGATTCCAGCCTTTCTAATAGATATGTAGAGGTGTCTCATTGTTGTTTAAATTTGCAATTCCCTAAAGACATATGACGTTGAGCATCTCTTCATATGCTTACTTGCCATCTATATATCTTTTTTCTTTAGCATCTTTATTGGAGTATAATTGCTTTACAATTGTGGGCTAGTTTCTGCTTTATAACAAAGTGAATCACCTATACATATACATATATCCCCATATCCCCTCCCTCCTGCATCTCCCTCCCACCCTCCCTATCCCACCCCTCTAGGAGGTCACAAAGCACAGAGCTGATCTCCCTGTGCTCTGCGGCTGCTTCCCACTAGCTATCTGTTTTATATTTGGTAGTGTACATATGTCCATGCCACTCTCTCACTTCGTCCCAGCTTACCCTTCCACCTCCCGTGTCCTCAAGTTCATTCTCTACGTCTGCGTCTTTATTCCTGTCCTGCCCCTAGATTCTTCAGAGTCTTTTTTTTTTAATTCTATATATATGTGTTAGCATACGGTATTTATTTTTCTCTTTCTTACTTACTTCACTCTGTATTACAGGCTCTAGGTCCATCCACCTCACTACAAATAACTCAGTTTTGTTCCTTTTTATGGTTGAGTAATATTCCATTGTATATATGTGCCACATCTTCTTTATCCATTCATTTGTTGATGGACACTTAGGTGGCTTTCATGTCCTGGCTATTGTAAATAGTGCTGCAGTGAACATTGTGGTACATGTCTCTTTTTGAATTACGGTTTTCTCAGGGTATATGCCCAGTAGTGGGATTGCTGGGTCATATGGTAGTTCTATTTTTAGTTTTTTAAGAAACCTTCATAATGTTCTCCATGGTGGCTGTATCAATTTACATTCCCACCAACAGTGCAAGAGGGTTCCCTTTTCTCCACATCCTCTCCATGCTACCAGAAAACTACTAGAGCTAATCAATGAATTTGGTAAAGTAGCAGGATACAATATTAATGCACAGAAATCTCTTGCCTTCCTATACACTAATGACAAAAAATCTGAAAGAGAAATTAAGGAAACACTCCCATTTACCATTGCAACCAAAAGAATAAAATACCTAGGAATAAACCTACATATGGAGACAAAAGTCCTGTATGCAGAAAACTATAAGACACTGATGAAAGAAATTAAAGACAATACAAACAGATGGAGAGATATACCATGTTCTTGGATTGGAAAAATCAACATTGTAGAAATGACTATACTACCCAAAGCAATCTACAGATTCAATGCAATCCCTAGCAAACTGCTACTGGCATTTTTCACAGAACAAGAACAACAAATTTCACAATTTGTATGGAAACACAACAGACCCCGAATAACCAAATCAATCTTGAGAAAGAAAAACAGGGCTGGAGGAATCAGGCTCCCTGACTTCAGACTATACTACAAAGCTACAGTAATCAAGACACTACGGTACTTTCAGAAAACCAGAAATATAGATCAATGGAACAGGATAGAAAGCCCAGGGATAAACCCACGCACATATGGTCAACCTTATCTTTGATAAAGGAGGCAAGAATATACAATGGAGAAATGACAGCCTCTTCAATAAGTGGTGCTGGGTAAACTGGACAGCTGCATGTAAAAGAATGAAATTAAAACACTCCCTAACAACGTACACAAAAATAAACTCAAAATGGATTAAAGACCTAAATGGAAGGCCAGACACTCTAAAGCTCTTAGAGGAAAACGTAGACAGAACACTCTATGGCATAATTCACAGCAATATCCTTTTTGACCCACCTCCTAGAGAAAGGGAAATAAAAACAAAAATAAACAAATGGGACCTAATGAAACTTAAAAGCTTTTGCACAGCAAAGGAAACCATAAACAAGGCAAAAAGACAACACTCAGAATGGGAGAAAATATTTGCAAATGAAGGAAGAGACAAAGGATTAATCTCCAAAATATACAAGCAGCTCATGCAGCTCAATATCAAAACAACAAACAACCCAATCCAAAAATGGCCAGAAGACCTAAATAGACATTTCTCCAAAGAAGATATACAAATTGCTAACAAACACATTAAAGGATGCTGAACATAACTAGTCATTAGAGAAATGCAGATGAAAACCACAATAAAGTATCCCCTCACACCAGTCAGAATGGCAGTCATCAAAAAAGCTGCAAATGATGAATGCTGGAGAGGATATTAAGAACAGGGAATCCTCTTGCACTGTTGGTGGGAATGTAAATTGATACAGCCACTATGGACAACAGTATGGAGGTTCCTTATAGTAATAGAACTACCATAGGACCCAGCAATCCCACCACTGGGCATATACCCTGAGAAAACCATAATTCAGAAAGAGTCATGTACCACAATGTTCATTGCAGCGCTATTTACAATAGCCAGGACATGGAAGCAACCAAAGTGTCCATCAACAAATGAATGGATAAAGAAGATGTGGCACATATATACAATGGAATATTACTCAGCCATAAAAATAAGCGAAATTGAGTTATTTGTAGTGAGGTGGATGGACCTAGGGTCTGTCATACAGAGTGAAGTAAGAAAGAGTAAAACCAATACTGTCTGCTAACACATATATGGATTCTGAAAAAAAAAAAAAAAAAGGTTCTGAAAAATGTAGGGGCAGGGCAGGAATAAAGACGCAGACATAGAGAATGGACTTGAGGGCACGGAGAGGGGGAAGGGTAGTCTAGGACAAAGTGAGAGAGTGGCATGGACATATATACACTACCAAATATGAAATAGAAAACTAGTGGGAAGCAGCCGCATAGCACAGGGAGATCAGCTTGGTGCTTTGTGACCACCTAGAGGGGTGGGATAGGGTGGGAAGGAGACGCAAGAGAGAGGGGATATGAGGATATATGTATACTTAAAGCTGACTCACTTTGTTATACAGCAGAAACTAACACACCATTGTAAAGCAATTATACTCCAGTAAAGATGTTAAAAAAAGAAATTATGCATATTTAAATAATGATAAAGTTCTAAGAAAATTTCATTGTGGCCTTAAATGAGAAGTAAAAATTCTTCACAGGGTATTGCCTATTGTGAACATGTCTAATTTCTTAAGAGAAGATCAGGCTTTTCGCTAATTACAGTTATCGTTATTAGTGAATATTAATTCGTCAGTTATTTAAAAGTCAATGAAAGGGAGTTTTTTAAAGATTGAGGACAGAAAGAGTAGACCATGTCTCCTGAATAAGGTATTTGTATTGTCTGTGGTTCTATATGTATACGATTTATGACAGGCATGGTTATTAAAAACCTTATGTTACTATCTTAATTAAAAGACCTGGAAAACACAAGGTAGCTTCGTTATTACTGTGTAATCTGCATCTCCTGCTCCATATGAAAAGTTCTCAAAAGAGTGAGTCTCCATTTCCGTATTTGGCCCTTAAATCCCCAAATGGGGTATTTTGAGTCTTCATAATCTATGATTAAAATAAAATTACCAACAACTGTGTCTTGTATAACTTTGAAGAAAAATGAAATAAATTATACCTAAAATTTATTTTAAGGGTTCAAATATTAAGCTTCAGTTCTAGAGATATAAGGCCTTCTCACCAGTTATGCTGGTAAATAGTGCAGAGACTTCATTTTCCTAAAAGTTAGTGACATACTCCTAGGCTTCATTTTTAATTGATTTACCAGCATATTTCCTTATATCTCCTTCTTCCAACAACAAAATTTGGAGGTAATAATTGGAAAAAAAATTTTTTTTCCAAGAGTAGACTCTTAAGTAAAATGGATTCCATTAGAGCACTGTGGTAGACTGAGTAATGGTCCCCGCAATACTGGATCCTGATACCTGGAACTTGTAAATGTTACCATATATGGCCAAGACTTTTCAGATATGATTAACTTAAGAATATTGAGATGGAGATATTATGCTTGATTACTATGGTGGGCCCTAAATGCAATCACATGTATTTTTATAAGAGGGAGGCAGAAGGAGATTGGACTACACAGAGAGGAGAAGGAGATGTGAAGACGTAGCTCTGAGAGAGTTAAAGATGCTGGCCTTGAAGACTGGAGTAATGTGCCATAAACCAAGTAATTCTGTTAGTCATCAGAAAGTGGAAGAGCCAAGGGGTGGATTCTCCCCTAGAGCCTCCGGAGGGAGTGTGCCCCAGTTGACGACCTGATTTTGGCCCAGTGATACTGATTTCAGACTTCTAGCTTCCCAAAGTATGACAGAATAAGTTTCTGTTGTTTTAAGCCAACAAGCTTGTAGTTATATGTTACAGCAGCCATAGAAATCAAATCAGGCACCATGCATTACCTATAGATAATAATATTTTATGACAACAGTTTGGTTATGTTAGGCCAATATGATTCTTATATGTTTCTTTCAAATTGAATATTACCCAAATAATGGAATTTTCCAAACATCCTTTTAAAAAAAAAAAGAAAAAAACTACATTCTTTGTTGTTATGGCTTATTCACTGCAATTGATTAACTCCCTGGTTACAATTTAAAATAATATTGTACTTTGTGAAGACTTTCTCCAATCATGAATCAAAAGAGCCATTACCCAGTTTGATACCCAGGTGGATAAGTTCAAGTAATTTGCTCAGTGAGGTGAAGTCTGAAAAGGTTCAAATAGTGATGCTTATCAGCCATAGTGTTGATGCTGTCTTGACTGAATTGTAGGTATATTAAACTTAGGGTATTTTTGGCGGTGAGAAAATTTCTTATTCAAATTCCCATATTCATAAACCATGTGACTGTTGAAAAACAAGCTTTAAAAGCTTGTAATCATGATGCTTTCTTTTAGAGTTTGCACATAAATATAAAATCATACTTTGAAGTTTTAAAAATATTCCAGTAAAGTTTTTAGAGCTTGAGTTTTGTGACATTTTCTCAAGGTTGTTCATGAATACTTTTTCTTCATTTCAACTACCTTTAAAAAAAGATGGAAAATGTACCATTTGCCAGCAGACGTTTGATTGTGTTGTGGGCTTGATGTACAATAGGAAAAATTCTTTTGTGCCCAGAGGAAGGTTTCTGCATTTGAGAAAAGAAAATTGCAGTCAAGGGGCAACCAAGCTCAACCTAGACCGGAAAGAAAATGGATACACCTCCTTTCACCTGTGGAATGAAAAAAAATTGTTTTGCAAATTGACACGCATATTTGCATGCTACCACATGCTGTGCTCTTAATCTTACAATTATTTTATGAAATATTTATTTTTATTCCCATTTTACAGCTAAAATAGCTAAGGCTCAGAGCAATTAAACATCTTCCCTTTGGAGTACTGAGTCAGGCCTGGGAGCCAGGTCCAGCTGGCTCTTCCGTGTCTCCATTTAGCATTACCTTAATAATACAATCATTTAATTAATTATTATAATAATCCCATAGTTCCTAGACCATTTAACTTTATTTGTATATAGGAAATGGAATCTTGACTGCACATTTTGTAAACTCCATCTTCTCTCAGAAATTACAGAAAAAATGTCATTCAGCAAATAATGAAATGGGGCTTAGTTTGATTAAATAAAAACAAAATGTTACCTCTTGAGTTTTACAGTGCAGTGTAATGAGTTTTTCAGAAGAAAGCGGGGGTGGGGGAGAGTTATAACATAAAGTGCCCCTGGATCTCATACTTTTAATGTCATGAAATTAAGTTCCACCCCAAAGTTCACTGACTAGTTATCACTTTTGGATTATTTCAGTTGTTAACTAAAAGGTAAGCAGACCCAAACTTGTTTTGGCAGGAAGTTATAGAACTCTAAGTCCTCATTACAAATTGCAAAATTTGTCCTTATCATACTTCTGTCCGACATCCCCATTCATCACTCCAGAGTTCCCTGCAGGAAGGGCTGTATAGAGATTAGATGAGGTCAGTGATGATGATGATGATGATGGCAGATGTGACATGAAAGAAAGTTCAACCGTGGAGAATTCTGTGATCCATTCCCAGTTATGTCCATGTCAACATTAGATTTTTTTCAATATATACACCCTTTTTAAATTTTATAAGCCAATTTCTTCCATTAATGCATCATCTTTAGACTCAGTTCAATGAAAGAGTAAAGGAGTATGACATCTGAGTACTTACTATGTTCCAGGCACTAGACTGAACCCTTGGCATACATGACCTCACATGACCACAATGGTCCTTATTATCACTAACAGTGATTTCCCACCCCTGGCTATATGTCAGCATTGTCTAGAGACATTGAAAATTATTGATGCCTGGCCTAGACACCATTCCAGAAAAATCAGAATCTTTCAAAAGATCTGAGACAAGTTTTTTTTTTTTTTTTCCTAAGTCTCCCATGTGAATTAAAATATGAAACCTGGGTTACGGAAGGATCATCAACTTCAAGGTAAAAATATTATTCCATCTTACCTCTATTTGGTCAGTTTATAAATTTCAGGAGGTCTTTCTTCATTGGACAACCTTTCTGGCAAAAAATACCTCTATAAAGTATGAGGTATTAAAGTATTAATTCAGTTTGCTTTCCTTCATTCTTCCTCATAATCAAAATAAATCAACAATCATAAAATAGCTTACCCAAAGGACTCTCACCTCTGACTCTGATACACTTTATCTTCTTTGTACTCAACTTACTCTTTCATTCTATAAGTCAAAAACATGTATCTGGTCTGGGGAATTCCAGTGAAGAGAATTAGAAATTAGAATAGGGAACATGAAACATAGCACCTGGCTGTGCCCAGTTACTTCAGTATAGCAAGCTAATTACTCAGGCAGGACCAGCCTTACTTGATAATCCTAACATGGGAAACTACTAAGGCATAAAAATCAATTAAAATTACATAATTTTTAAAAATATGAGTTTTTATTGATTTTCCCTCTACATTTTTGTTTGTTTACCCAACACGTTCGATATCTCCAGCAAAGTTTATTTCCAAGTGGGTTGGCTTCCTTTGACCTGTCTAGCATCTTTTTTCATCTCATGGGCTGAAAAAGAGATGGAACAAGGTATAGAGTTACTAGTAAAATTCAACTAATGGCCCTCATGAGGCACAGAAGAGTTATCACAAACAAAATTCTTTCTTAAAATAATACTATTTCAGGTGCAGCTTTTTTTGATCCTTTTAAAAACAATAAAAAAAAAAAAAAACCCACCACTCTTCTCCAAGTTAAAAAAAACCCAGAAAACAAACCCCGAAACTACTGTTAATCATCAACACCTAAAGTTTAATGACTTGGATTTTAATTTAGGTGTTTTTTTATTTGTTAATTTGTTTGTTTGTTTGTTTTTACTTCCATTTTGTTGATGTGGCAGAAGACACCATTTTTTGTCAACTCTTCAAATATTTTGCAAGGGAAAACAATAATAATAGTAGTAATTATTATTATTTAAAAGTAGGCTTCTCAATAGAGGAAGATGTTTGACTATGTTAATGACTACCATGTTGAGTGAGGTACTTTGGGAAACTGCATTGCTTTTGACAATAAAAGTAGAGCTACCATTGATGTGGCATGTACAGTCCAAGACATTCTGCCTATATTATCTGACTTAGTCATCACAAAGTATTCTTTTACTTCCTCATCTTGTAAGGGTAGCAGCTGAGAACCAGGCAGATTAATGAACTTGCCTAAGAGGTGGCAGAACCAAGATGTGAAGCCACAGCTCTTGTTGCATCTCATACCAGCAAGCCCTCTACTCCTCAAGACTTTGTGGCACATCAGTAGAGAGCTAACTGCTCTGTGGTTAGAGCAACGACTTGCCATTTGGCTGAAAAGTCTTGAAAGCCTCTTGGTTTCCTCTAGGGGTTGGGTTGATGTCTAAGACACATATGAATTCCACCTATAATTTTACCTGGGAACACATATTCTATGAAATCTCTATGTGAATTGTTAAGATGTCTTCAGTATGGTGGTGTACCTAGCATACTTGACAGCTCATTTTTAACATTTTCCTCTCTAGTACAGAAGTATTTTTAGTAATAATCATGGAATGAAATAAATGATGAAAATGACCAGAAAAGTAATGCAGTTAAAGTGTTTATTGAAATTTTACATAAACATACTTAATTCAGGAAAACAAATAAATGTTATACTACAAAAAAGTAATATGTAATACTTCTAAATTACATAAATTTATTTTTTAAAAACACAAAATATCTACATATTGGTCTATCATAATAATGGATAATAACATTACAAGTTCTGTTTCTAGTCTTCTGTCAATTTCTAAATTTTTAATACAGAGACTAAGAGTTATACAGAAGGATAGATAAAGTAAGTCAACTTCTCTTTCTCCATTTTTATAATCATTATGTTATTAATGTTATGAATGGAGATCTAGGTAGTGCCACAGAGACATGAACTGCACAGGAACAAACTTTAATGATTCCAAACTGCTTTGAACTTATTCTCAGAATGAATTGTGTGTAACTGGGTCTATGTATGTAGGAGGGCAACTGTATAACTAAAAAGTATCTGAAATAACACCCACGTACAATATAGTGTTTATTAAAAAATAGGTAACCGAATGTGCTAATGAAAAATGTATATATCTATACATGCATGTGTATAAATTAATTTATTATATATTAAACTGTATAAAACTAATATATATTAAATATTTATATAATTAGGCCAGTAACCACAGTAGTTCTTTAGAACTGTGCTGTCCAATATGGTAGCCACTGGCTCCTGTGGCTACTTAACATTAAATTTAAATTTATTAAAATTAAAGAAACTAAGATTTCAGTTTCTCAGTCACATTAGCCACATTTCATATACTGAATAGCCACAGGTGGCTGTGACTACAGTAAGGGACAGCATAACATTTTATTGAGTAGCATTGATTTGAATCTTAGATCAGTCAAGACTTTTATTGATGAAAACTACTTTATTACTAACATTGTTTAGAATTGCCAGTGCAAGAGAATGATAAAAAGCAGACTGACTTTTAGTAGGTGTTGTTATTATATAAAAATTCTCTAAAGACAATGCACTCCTCATTGCCTTTTCTGGGGGCCTCATTACCACTGTTCTGTGGATCCTTGAATGCTTCTATGTCTCTCCCCTAAACTCTCACAGATATGCAGTGGAAAGTAAACTCTCCTCACCCCCTAATCAAGCTTTATGCAGGGCATGATTCGTGTGGTTTGGATGCCAACTTACCCACCCCCTCAGGGAACACACACCATCAACCATTCTCCAACTTTACTTACTGGCAATTCATCCTCAATCTAAGCAAGCGTGTCTCACCCTTATAAAAATTCACATTCTTGTACCTTGGTTTTGTCTTGTATCTCTAGACAATTTTGAACAATTACCTTTCTTTACACATTCTGATTTCCTGAAATAGTATTCCATGGTTCTGTCTTCCATTCATTCTTTGCTCCGTTGCACTCTATATTCCACAAAACCTTTTCTGGTCATAGCCACCCCGAGGTCTATAGGAACTCAACCCTGGCCCACTTCTGTGCTCCTACAGCATCTACGCATATTGTTTTCATACTACTTTTTGCAGTGTACTTGACAGGGGAATTTGCTTGTCTCTTATGCTTGAGAAAATATGAACTCCTAGAAGATATCAGAAATGTCTTATTCAATTCTGAGTCACCAGGACTCAGTTCAGTGCTCGTTTGTAGGGGTCACTAAGTAAACATTTACGGAAGAAAGAAGGAAAGGAAGAAGGAAAGAAGGGAGGGAGTTTTACTATTATTTTGAACAACTTAACTTGTGAGTTAGGGGTAGGGGCTAGAGGACCAGCAATTAAAATGAAGTGCATGCATGTCAGCTACATGGTCAAGACTATAGAGCACTTATGATGTATGTATTAATATGGCAAAGAAATTATTTTGCATGTATCAAGATTCTCCCTAATGTTCAAATTATTACAGGTGTATTGATGATCTATTATAAATCAGTATTCTGAAACTCTTCATGGCTCTATTCAATTCAGTGTAAAACATATAATAAAGGGCTTGCTTTGTGTTGAGCACTCTGCTAGATAATGAGGATACTAAGATGACAAAGATATTTTATCTGCCCTTAAGAGGTAAATTTATTTGTTAGGAACAAGACACAAAATATTAAAGATAATTGTGATGACAGTGATAGATAATGTTCATGTAGCACTCACCATTCTTCAGCATGAAGGGCTTCTCATGTATTTCCTAACAGCTTATGAGGTCGGTAGTAACATTATTGCCATTTTACATATGAGGAAACTGAGACAAAGAGAGTATGAGTAAATTGCCAAAGGTCACAGAGAGAGTAATTGGCGGAGTTGAGATTCTATCTAGGTATAGTGTGACAATTTTGGATATTTTTAAGGCTTTGTAAGACTGCCCAGGGCATAATTACCTATGACCTTCATTTTAACCCAAAAGATGTGATGTGGTAAGAGAGAAAACACACAATCATTGGGGGTCTAAGACACAACTAAGTGCAGACTCCCCTCAGGTCCTTATTCACACCAGATGGGCTTTGCCCCCCCCCCCACCACCACCACATTGTACCACCAAGAGCTTAGCAATAAAACTCTCTTGGCTTTGGGAGAGCTTCAGGTAGAAGTTGCTGGCAGGGTATGTTATGCCCTTGTAGTCACTAGTCAAGCCTGGCTGTCTAACAGGTTATGAGCCATGAAAAGCATCAGTAAACAAATGATTCTGAAGGTAGATGAGGGAGCTCTGGACTTAAACAGCACATCATAAACCCCACTGTTCTTATCTTGAAAGAGTCAAAGCCAGGTGTCCTGGCATCCTCAGGAATAAAATACACTTCCCCAGTCTAGATGTAAATTAACCCTGTCCTACACAGGAGGGCTAGACGTGGTAATGGGGATGCAAGGGAGAAAGCTGGGGAGAGAAAAGTTTAAGGGAAGCATACAGATGACCCACGGGTTAAAGCACAGAGCTTTCTAATAATAGGAGTGAAGGATGTTTGCCCAGTGCTCTGCCTGGGCCACGGATAGACTTGAATGTCAATAATAAAATAACATTAGCTGACATGAAGTACTTACTGTAATTGTGTGAAACCCTTCATATATACAAACTTTAACCACATAATAACCCTGTGAAATGATAGTGATCGCTCATTTACAGATAAGAAGGCTGAAGCTTAGTGAGAATAAGCAACTTGTCAAAGTTTAGTTGAAGAGAAAATATGTTAAAGCTCTATCAGCCCGTTGCAAAAGTCAATGATTATACTTTTACAATGTGGTCTGTAGGTGAAGGCCAAAAGAGATTTGTGGTTCATTCAGGACCAAATGCACAAAAGGATCGCGTTGGTAATTCCAATGTACAGTTTTCTGGTCCTTGCTAACTTCAAGGTCCTTGAAGAAAGTGTTAGGAGCAATCTCATCCCAGAAATATTTACTCTCTTTCAAGCATCCTCTTCTGGTCCACATTTGTAGGACATTCTAGGGTCAGCTGGGTAGGGTTATGTTCTTTATTGTTCCCAAGACCAAGGCTTGGTCTGCTGATCAACCGTCACTCTTCTCAAGAGAAAAACTCTAGAGACATTGTTTCCTAGTTCCTTCCAACTGTACTTAATTTTGGTGTGTCAATATGGCATATGTCAGGGAAAGTTCTTGGTTTTCTTCTTAATCTCTTAAGCTTAAGTGGGTGTCTAACAGCAGCCCTGATTCTGGTGACGAGCTGGCTGTCACATCTGTAAGTAGCACCGAGGAGAAGAGCTAAATAGATTTTTAGAACTTAATGGTATACTAGTAAAATTATTGTAGACAGAAGTAGTCCATTTCTGAAGTGGTCTTATGAATATGTATTATATTAGATATTGATATGAAAATATATGCATGATATATTTATACAAGCTAATTAATCACATATATATTTGATTCATGGGTGAATATATGTGTATAATATGTGTGATTAATTAGTTTGTCAGAAATATAAATTTTCAAAATAAGTTATGCTTGTACTGACTTCTAAACTTCCTGCTTTTATTCTTCTTCTTAATTCTTTAGTTCAAAGTAACTAATTTCTACCAAGGTTAATCTCTACTTTTTTCATTTCAATTTAAAAATCCTAATACTCTTAGTAACCAATATAGGTTACTGTCAAACCTTCACAAGTATTCAATTAAGGAGAAAGGAAATATGGGTATGGATTTTAACATAAATTTTTTTTAATCAAAAAAAAAAATTTAAAAGTTGAGCATACTATTTTTAAATGCTTAAAGACTGAAATTTTATTATTTCCAGTGTAATGGATGTACCTCTTTCTCCTTCAGTGCATGCCTCTAGGTCTTGACATTTTGTTACAGAACAGGGTGAGTAAATTATAACCATCAGTAGTTTGTGTATGTGTCCTTTGCTCTCAGGTGCCTGCAACTGCTAATTTTAGAGCACTATGTTAAAACTCCAATAATCTAAAATAATTTAAAATGAGTATCACATATGTTTATGATAGACCAAAATGTATTTTATACCAGATATTTTTCATCAATCATTTCAAGAGTGGTTTGAGCTTCTGGGCAAAAAATTGACTCAAGTAACATATTGATATTCTGGTTCCATGACTTGTTAGTAGGTATTATTTAAGAAAATGGATTTTAGGGGAGGGAACTGAAAAATTCTGGGCAATCCATATTACATAAAGTTTTTTTTTATATTAGTCTGTAGTATACTGATTTTCCTTACAAGTGTCTAAAAGGTTAGTGCCATATACTGGATTTTCCAAAAATTTTCACCTCCAAATCGTTTTTAAAGAGGAGCTTCTTGATGATTCCATGGTCATGGAATGCCCTTTGGGAAATACTGGATTAGAAAGTCTTAAGCCTTCTGGGAAATGGAGCTAAAGCCAGTCTTGAATTAACACCAATCTGTAGTCTGAACACAAAGTAATCCACACAGATTGCTGAGTTTGTTTTATTCATGATGCCTACTTATCTTACAAATACCAAGTTTTAGAATTTATTCATGTCAAAAAATCAGAATACAAGTTAGGAGAGTATCATTAGTTATGAAAAAACTAAGTATCAGAATTTTATATCGTATTGTTGGAATTTAAAGATTCTTTCCTTCTGCTTCTTGCAAATTTTAAAATTAGGTTTGGTTTTCTTTTGGTGACCCTATGGTTTCTGAAATACACAAAAGACCCAAGTGTTCATATTCTTCTACAGATTCAGGGATCAGGGATTCTTTACTTATCAAGATCCTTTGAGAGTAAGATATTCTGTTCCTTCTGTAAATTTTACATGATGTGGTCCCACATGAAGACCTGTAGGCTGTTAAAGCACCATTAGTATCCTGAGATAGTAACATGATAAATAAATCTTACACAAATAGTTTTACCTTTTGGAATGCAGATTTCTCCTAGGAAAATGATACCTAAGCTACCTACTTCACAGGGTTGTCAGAAAATAATTATGAAAATAATATACTGTATGTGAAATTCTTTTGTAAATTGCAAAGCAGTCTACAAAAGACAAGGAAATTCGATAATGATAATGATCATGATTCCTAACTGTACCTGATGGTTTCTGGAAGATAGAACAGCTCATAAGTTAACCAAAGCAAAATATTCTCTGGCTCAAATACAAATTTGTCAAGGCAAATGTTTACTTCAAAACATAATTCATTTTGGAAAAACACTAGAAAAGTAAATATTGATACTGATTTTCAGGAGTTTTCAAAAAATTCAGAAATCAGCTCTTCAAGAAACTATGAAAGTAAAAATAATTGAGTGGTAATTTTTTGGTTTTGCAGTGGTTTGTTTTTGACTATTTTTCTTCTTACAACATTAGAAGAACACACATACAAAAATAGGGGGTTTTTTGTTTGTTTTTTAAAGTTACTGTGCTGTTCAAGGTAGAGTTATTTTAAGTGCAAATCTCTGAGGCAGTGAAGAAAAGATACTGAAAGTGCCTCAATGAACAGAATGTTTTCTTCTTGGGAAAGTTGTACACTTATTTTAAAACTACAAGTCAGAATGTGTCTTTGCTCTCAATTTTGATTTTTATATAACTCCCAGATGTTTCTACAGCAGCTGGATCTCTATGGATATAGTTAAGGGAAGGAAATGTAAACCCAGCTAACATGTAGTCCTTTTTGGTCCCATAGGAAGGCCATACTGTTACATTACTGAATAATATATGTTTAGGTTAACCCAAGTCACATATAAATCTGTTTTAAATATAATTAATACATTTTTTAATTTTAAAAGGGAAAGATGTAATTGTACTTTCTGATGAAACATACAAGCAATAACAAAGCGAAAGGCAAAGAAAAATCATCTAAAATCCATTTCTTTTGAACTTTATTTAATTTATTTTTTTATACAGCAGGTTCTTATTAGTTATCCATTTTATACATATTAGTGTGTATATGTCAATCCCAATCTCCCAATTCATTACACCACACCCTCCCCGCCACTTCCCCCCTTGGCATCCATACGTTTGTTTTCTACATCTGTGTCTCAATTTCTGCCCTGCACACCGGTTCATCTGTACCATTTTCCCAGGTTCCACATATATGCATTAATATACGATACTTGTTTTTCTCTTTCTGACTTACTTCACTCTGTATGACAATCTCTGGATCCATCCACGTCTCAACAAATGACCCAATGTCGTTCCTTTTTATGGCTGAGTCATATTCCATTGTATATATGTACCACATCTTCTTTATCCATTCATCTGTCGATGGGCATTTAGTTTGTTTACATGACCCAGCTATTGTAAATAGTGCTGCAATGAACATTGGGGTGCACGTGTCTTTTTGAATTATGGTTTTCTCAGGGTATATGCCCAGTAGTGGGATTGCTGGGTCATATGGTAATTCTATTTTTAGTTTTTTAAGGAACCTCCATACTGTTCTCCATAGTGACTGTATCAATTTACACTCCCACCAACAGTGAAAGAGGGTTCCCTTTTCTCCACACCCTCTCCAGCATTTGTTGTTTGTAGATTTTCTGATGATGCCCATTCTAACTGGTGTGAGGTGATACCTCATTGTAGTTTTGATTTGCATTTCTCTAATAATTAGTGATGTTGAGCAGCTTTTCATGTGCTTCTTGGCCATCTGTATGTCTTCTTTGGAGAAATGTCTATTTAAGTCTTCTGCCCATTTTTGGATTGGGTTGTTTGTCTTTTTAATATTTAACTGCATGAGCTGTTTATATATTTTGGAGATTAATGCTTTGTCTGGTGATTCGTTTGCAAATATTTTCTCCCATTCTGAGGGTTGTCTTTTCATCTTGTTTGTAGTTTTCTTTGCTTTGCAAAAGCTTTTAAGTTTCATTAGATCCCTTTTTTTTTTTTTTTTTTTCTGTTACTCTAGGAGGTAGATCAAAACACATCTTGCTGTGATTTATGTCAAAGACTGTTCTTCCTAAGTTTTCCTCTAAGAGTTTTATACTATCCGGGCTTACATTTAAGCCTCTAATCCATTTTGAGTTTATTTTTGTGTATGGTGTTAGGGAGTGTCCTAATTTCATTCTTTTACATGTAGCTGTCCAGTTTTCCCAGCACCACTTATTGAAGAGGCTGTCTTCTCCATTGTATATCCTTGCCTCCTTTGTCAGAGATTAGTTCACCATAGGTGCATGGGTTTATCTCTGGGCTTTCTATCCTGTTCCATTGATCTATATTTCTGGTTTTGTGCCAGTACCATATTGTCTTGATTACTGTAGCTTTGTGGTATAGTCTGATGTCAGGGAGTCTGATTCCTCCCCCTCCGTTTTCTTCCCTCAAGACTGCTTTGGCTATTCGAGATCTTTTGTGTTGCCATACAAATGTTAAGATTTTTTGTTCTAGTTCTGTAAAAAATGCCAGTGGTAATTTGATAGGGATTGCATTGAATCTGTAGATTGCTTTGGGTAGTATAGTCATTTTCACAATATTGATTCTTCCAATCCAAGAGCATGGTATACCTCTCCACCTGTTTGTATCGTCTTTAATTTCTTTCATCAGTGACTTATAGTTTTCTGCATACAGGTCTTTTGTCTCCCTAGGTAGATTTATTCCTAGGTATTTTATTCTTTTGGTTGCAATGGTAAACGGGAGCATTTCCTTAATTTCTCATTCAGAGTTTTCATCATTAGTGTATAGGAATGCAAGAGATTTCTGTGCACTAATTTTGTATCCTGCAACTTTACCAAATTCATTGATTAGCTCTAGTAGTTTCCTGGTGGCATCTTTAGGATGCTCTCTGTATAGTATCATGTCATCTGCAAACAGTGACAGTTTTACTTCTTCTTTTCCAATTTGTATTCCTTTTATTTCTTTTTCTTCTCTGATTGCCATGGCTAGGACTTCCAAAACTGTGTTGAATAATAGTGGTGAGAGTGGACATCCTTGTCTTGCTCCTGATCTTAGAGGAAATGCTTTCAGTTTTTCACCATTGAGAATGATGTTTGCTGTGGGTTTGTCATATATGGCCTTTATTATGTTGAGGTAGGTTCCCTCTATGCCCACTTTCTGGAGAGGTTTTATCATAAATGGGTGTTGAATTTTCTCAAAAGCTTCCTCTGCCTTTATTGAAATGATCATATGGTTTTCATTCTTCAATTTGTTAATATGGTGTATCACATTGATTGACTTGCATATATTGAAGAATCCTTGCATCCCTGGGATAAATCCCACTTGATCGTGGTGTATGATCCTTTTAATGTGTTGTTGGATTCTGTTTGCTAGTATTTTGTTGAGGATTTTTGCGTCTATATTCATCAGTGATATTGGTCTGTAATTGTTTTTTTTTTTTTTTTGTAGTATCTTTGTCTGCTTTTGGTATCAGGGTGATGGGGGCCTCATGGAGTGAGTTTGGGAGTGTTCCTTCTTCTGCAATTTTTTGGAAGAGTTTGAGAAGGATAGGTGTTAGCTCTTCTCTAAATATTTGATAGAATTCACCTGTGAAGCCATCTGGTCCTGGACTTTTGTTTGTTGGAAGATTTTAATCACAGTTTCAATTTCATTACTTGTGATTGGTCTGTTCATATTTTCTATTTCTTCCTAGTTCAGTCTTGGAAGGTTATACCTTTCTATGAATTTGTCCATTTCTTCCAGGTTGCCCATTTTATTGGCATAGAGTTGTGTGTAGTAGTCTCAGGAGCTTTGTTTTTCTGCAGTGTCTGTTGTAACTTCTCCTTTTTCATTTCTAATTTTATTGATTTGAGTCCTCTCCCTCTTTTTCTTGATGAGTCTGGCTAATGGTTTATCAATTTTGTTTATCTTCTCAAAGAACCAGCTTTTAGTTTTATTGATCTTTGCTATTGTTTTCTTTGTTTCTATTTCATTTATTTCTGCTCTGATCCTTATGATTTCTTTCCTTCTGCTAACCTTGGGTTTTGTTTGTTCTTCTTTCTCTAGTTCCTTTAGGTGTAAGGTTAGATTGTTTATCTGAGATTTTTCTTGTTTCTTGAGGTAGGCTAGTATTGCTATAAACTTCGCTCTTAGAACTGCTTTTGCTGCATGCCATAGGTTTTGGATCGTCATGTTTTCATTGTCATTTGTCTCTAGGTATTTTTTGATTTCCTCTTTGATTTCTTCAGTGATCTCTTGGTTATTTAGTAACGTTTTGTTTAGCCTCCATGTGTTTGTGTTTTTTACGCTTTTATCCCTGTAATTCATTTCTAATCTCATAGCGTTGTGGTCAGAAAAGCTGCTTGATATGATTTCAGTTTTCTTAAATTTACTGAGGCTTGATTTATGACTCAAGATGTGATCTGTCCTGGGGAATGTTCCGTGAGCACTTGAGAAGAATGTGTAATCTGCTGTTTTTGGATGGAATGTCCTATAAATATCAGTTAAATCTATCTGGTCTGTTGTGCCATATAAAGCTTGTGTTTCCTTATTAATTTTCTGTTTGGATGATCTGTCCATTGCTGTAAGTGAGGTTTTAAAGTCCCCCACTATTACTGTGTTACTGTCAACTTCCTCTTTTAGAGCTGTTAGCAGTTGCCTTATGTATTGAGGTGCTCCTATGTTGGGTGCATATATATTTATAATTGTTATATCTTCTTATTGGATTCATCCCTTGATCATTATGTAGTGTCCTTCCTTGTCTCTTGTAAAATTCTTTATTTTAAAGTCTATTTTATCTGATATGAGTATTGCTACTCCAGCTTTCTTTTGATTTCCTTTTGCATGGAATATCTTTTTCCATCCCCTCACTTTCAATCTGTATGTGTCCCTAGTTCTGAAGTGGGTCACTTTTAGACTGCATAAATATGGGTCTTGTTTTTGTATCCATTCAGCGAGGCTGAGTCTTTTGGTTGGAGCATTTAATCTATTCACGTTTAAGGTAATTATCGATATGCATGTTCCTATGACCATATCCTTAATTGTTTTGGGTTTGTTTTTGTAGGTCCTTTTCTTCTCTTGTGTTTTGCACTTAGAGAAGTTCCTTTAGCATTTGTTGTAGAGCTGGTTTGGTGGTGCTGAATTCTCTTAGCTTTTGCTTGTCTGTAAAGCTTTTGATTTCTCCATCAAATCTGAATGAGATCCTTGCTGGGTAGAGTAATCTTGGTTGTAGGTTCTTCCCTTTCATCACTTTAAATATGTCATGCCACTCCCTTCTGGCTTGTAGAGTTTCTGCTGAGGTATCAGCTATTAACCTTATGGGAGTTCCCTTGTATGTTATTTGTCTTTTTTCCCTTCCTGCTTTCAATAATTTTTCTTTGTCTTTAATTTTTGCCAATTTGATTAGTATGTGTCTCAGCGCATTTCTCCTTGGGTTTATCCTGTATGGGTCTCTCTGCGCTTCCTGGACTTGGGTGGCTATTTCCTTTCCCATGTTAGGGAAATTTTCGACTATAATCTCTTCAAATATTTTCTCTGGTCCTCTCTCTCTCTCTGATCCTTCTGGGACTCCTATAATGCGAATGTTGTTGCGTTTAATGTTGTCCCAGTGGTCTTCTAGGCTGTCTTCATTTGTTTTCATTCTCTTTTCTTTATTCTGTTCCGCAGCAGTGAATTCCACCATTTTGTCTTCCAGGTCACTTATCAGCTCTTCTGCCTCAGTTATTCTGGTATTGATTCCTTCTAGTGTAGTTTTCATTTCAGTTATTGTATTGTTCATCTCTGTTTGTTTGTTCTTTAATTCTTCTAGGTCTTTGTTAATCATTTCTTGCATCTTCTCGATCTTTGCCTCCATTCTTTTTCCGAGGTCCTGGATCATCTTCACTATCATTATTCTGAATTCTTTTCCTGGAAGGTTGCCTATCTACACTTCATTTAGTTGTTTTTCTGTGTTTTTTCTTGTTCCTTCATCTGGTACATAGCCCTCTGCCTTTTCATCTTGTCTATCTTTCTCTGATTGTGGTTTTTGTTCCACAGGCTGTAGGACTGTAGTTCTTCTTGCTTCTGCTGTCTGCCTTCTAGTGGATGAGGCTATCTAAGAGGCTTGTGCAAGTTTCCTGATGGGAGGAACTGGTGGTGGGTAGAGGTGGCTGTCGCTCTGGTGGGCAGAGCTCAGTAAAACTTTAATCCGCTTGTCTGCTGATGGGTGGGGCTGGGTTCCCTCCCTGTTGGTTGTTTGTCCTGAGGCGACCCAATACTTGAGCCTACCGGGGCTCTTTGATGGGCCTAATGACAGACTCTGGGACGGCTCACACCAAGGAGTACTTCCGAGAACTAATGCTGCCATTGTCCTTGTCCTCATGGTGAGCTACACAGCAACCCCCTGCCTCTGCAGGAGACCCCCCAACACCAGCAGGTAGGTCTGGTTCAGTCTCCTATGGAGTCACTGCTTCTTCCCCTGGGTCCCTATGCACACACTACTTTGTGTGTGCTCTCGAAGAGTGGAATCTCTGTTTCCCCCAGTCCTGTCGAAGTCCTGCAATCAAATCCTGCTAGCCTTCAAAGTCTGATTCTCTGGGAATTCCTCCTCCCATTGCCAGACCCCCAGGTTGGGAAGCCTGATGTGGGGCTCAGAACCTTCACTCCAGTGAGTGGACTTCTGTGGTATAAGTGTTCTCTGGTTTGTGAGTCACCCACCCAGCAGTTATGGGATTTGATTTTATTGTGATTGCACCCCTCCTACCATCTCACTGTAGCTTCTCCTTTGTCTTTGGATGTGGGGTATCTTTTTTTGTGAATTCCAGTGTCTTCCTGTTGATGATTGTTCAGCAGTTAATTGTGATTGTGGTGCTCTTGCAAGAGGGAATACAAATCCATTTTTATTTTATATAAAAATATTTGTAATTACCACTTTGATCTAAATCCCTGAGGATTTTTTTCTACCATGTGTGAACAGACTTTCTTTAGAAAAATGGGATCATGCTGTGTATAAACTTTTATAATTTTTTGGCACTTAAATATTTTTGTGGACGTAATAATTACACATCATAGTATTTAGTACTTTCATAGTATTCCATTGTAATGTATATTATAATTTTTAACCAATTTCAATTATTGGGCGTTTAAGTTGTTTAATTTTTTTCCTATTATAAAATCTACTATGATAAACATTTTTAAACTAATGTGTTTGCACGTGAGATGATTAGTTCTTAAGGTTCAAGCCTTAGATGTGTAATTGTTAAGCTTAGTCAAAATTTAGCTCTCCTAACATTTTATATTGAATACATATTGCTAGATCACCTTTAGAAAAATGTAACAATTTTCTCTTCAACTAAAGTATATGAAAATACCCTTTTTCCCATCTTATGATGATGAAAGTGTTAACAAACATGTTTTTTCCTTACCCAATCTGATGGATTAAAAGTGATGTCACATTATTTCAGTCTGCATTTATGTTATTAATAATGAGGTCAGACGTTTTTCCATATGTATATTGGTCATTCCTTTTCTCTTGTGTGGAATTTGCTAATTTCTCTTTCTCCCTTTTACATATAATTTGCTCTTATTTTCTTAATTAATATTAACACTTTGTTTTAAAGATACTTTCTCATTTATCTGTATTTTTCTATTTTGTAAATAACTAACTGTCTTTGCATTTGATGCATCATTACAAAGTAAATACCTATTTTTTCTAATTTATTTTATTGAAATATAGTTGATTTACAATGTTGTGTTAATTTCTACTGTACAGAAAAGTGATTCAGTTATACATATATATACATTCTTTTTCATATTCTTTTCCATTATGGTTTATCACAGGATATTGAATATAGTTTCCTGTGCTATACAGTAGGACCTTGTTGTTTATCCATTCTGTATATAATAGTTTGCATCTGCTAATCCAAACTCCCTAATCCATCCCTCCCCCACCCCCCACCCTTTTGGCAACCACAAGTTTGTTCTGTATGTCTGTGAGTCTGTTTTGTAGATTGGTTTATTTGTGTCATATTTTAGATTCCACATATAAGTGATATCGTATGGTATTTGTCTTTCTCTTTCTGACTTCACTTAGTATGATAACCTCTCTACGTCCATCCATGTTGTTGAAAACAGCATTATTTCATTCTTTTTTATGGCTGAGTAGTATTCCATTGTATATATGTACCACAACTTCTTTATCCATTCATCTGTCAGGGGACACTTAGGTTGTATCCATGTCTTGGCTATTGTAAATACCTATTTTACTCTGAAAATAACAGGGGAGCCTATGGGAGTGGGATCTGGGCCTTCCAAAGAGAAACTGACCCACTGAAATGAGATCTTCATAACTGTGCCTTATCTGTGGCTCTTAAGTGGTTGGTCTCAGATGAGTTCAGTCATGCCCATACTTGGCTGAGGGTTTCTTCATGTGGTCTGAGCCCTCCTTGCAGTAGAGTTCATTGTGATGCTTGCTCCACAGCCGATTCTTGGTCCCTCTGCTATCCTGTTATTTCCAGGGCAGCCTAGAAACCTGCATTTAGTCACTAGGTGTTTCTTATAGATGGTCAATTTTGAGACCCCTGATTTTATTAATACTTGACTATTAATCCCTGTATATAGTCAAGACATCAATATCAAAAAAAGACTATTTGAAAGATATTTTTTACCTTTCATGCCCCCTTTTCTATACTTGAAACACTATAGAACAAAAAGTCCTCTTACATATTCAATACTTTACGAAGCTCAAGTAAGTCAGTAAGTGATATCATTTTGTTAGATGAGAACTACATAGCATCTTATTTCCTTTGGTCACTCTGGCTTCCATTAAGTCCAAAGTTAAAATTAATGCTCAATTTTAGGAAATTACATTTATTTACATTTCTGATATAATTTTCTATCTTAATCAGTTACATGACATTATAGCATTTAACCCTATCTTAATTTTGTTATTGTATTTCTATCATTTATTATAAACTACCACAAATCATTTGGGGAACAGGAAGGAAAAATAATAAACGTGTATATCCAAGTAAGCTAATGTAACAGAATATTAGAATGGGATCTTCTCTTCCTAGCTGGACTTGAGGCCTCCAAGGCTGAGAATAATATAGTAGGTGGCAGATTATTATGTAAATAATAACTAAAAATTTTGAGTCCTTATTACATTCAAGGAACTGTACTAAGGCCTTTATGTTTATTGATCCTCCATATTATCTGTTGAGGTAAAATGCTAGTACCTATTGATATCTCCCTTCACAGATTAGGATATCAGGCAAGGGGAGTTTAAGTAACTTCATCAAAGTTATTTAGCATATTGGTGACAGAGGCAGGGTTTGAACCCAGGTCACCTGGCTTCAGAACATGTGCTCTTAACTACCAAACCATACTAGCTACCTTATATCCTGAGAGATAATGAAATCAGTCCTAGTGGCATTAGCCCACAAAGAAAAAATATGTATTTGGGAAGGTACAAAATTTCACAAGACTAACAATGAGGATTTATTTGGAGAAAAATCATTATTCCCTTCAGCACCTCATGGAGAAATTGTTTATTCTTCCCTCTCCCCTCCCTTAAACAAGAAAGAGTTTTCACGGGAACCTCTTGAGACCTTAATATTACAGAGATGAGTGTTTGATTCTCACCAAGTAAAGTTGAGAAACAAAAGACCAGCTAGAATGGTTTGCCTAGCCACAGAGTAAAGAGAGAGGAGTTGCACCTCAAAGGAAAAGTAGATGAGAGGGCCTTTATCCTGGGGGCAACATGAGGAACTCATGTTGGGAAGATGTAGGTGGCCCATCTGCCATTCTGAAGGAACATGTCCCAGGAGGTTGACCAAAACAGAAGTGACCCAGGAGAGTAGCAGGCTGCCCAGGTGGAACAAAGCAGCTTTCTGGGGAAGGCATTGACCACATCAAGGAAATTGCAGATGATGACCTACAGGAAGTATCTCTGAGAAAACCACAAATACACCCAAGAAGGAAACAGAGACATGAGGTATATGCCATAGAGAAAGCTCCAATGCAACTTACAACTGTACCAGCCATTTAAGGCTTTGCTCGTTTTTGTGAATCTTTTCTCTTCCCTGGTTCTGACCTTGAGGGTCAAAAATAGCATCAGAAGGAAAGAAGGAGGTGAAATAAATAACAGAGAAGAAGCGTCCCCAACTACAGGTTTACCAGACCGGGATGGGCCCAAGCTAGAAAGAGGGAAAAACATAACTTTAAAGAGTATATTGAATATTTTTAATAACAAAGAACTGGATTCCTTCTTTTTTAAACTCAAAAACAAAAGGGCTATTTATTTATTTCCACTGAGTGACAGGAAAAACCAAGAAGCATGAGGTGATTTTCATCCCAGCATGGAGATCTTCACCTACAGAACAGGTAGAACAGGACAAGGAGGGAACAGGTCCCTTTCTGCATTCCCCTGACCTAGTTCAACACCTATAGCAAAGTAGTGACATTAATTTGTCACAGTTAAAATGTATATATCTTCTGAAGACCCTTTAAAAACATGACATTAAAAATTGAAATTCTAATGTCACTGGGAGAGATGGCCACCTATTTCACTAATCCACAGAGTAGGCTTAAAAGTCCTCCAAAATATCTAAGATAAAATTAGATAATGCCTATGAAAACTGTGCAGCCCACTGCTTGGCACAGAGTAGCATTCATAAACTTTTGTCTTTTCCCTGAGGAAATAGGGTATTTTCTTATTAAAGAAACAAAAATGAGAGAAGTTACATCAAGTTACCTGTATTTTAGGAGCTGAGGGACTGAGTTTTATGAAATCCTTTCATGAACCCAAGTGTAAAACTCAGATATAGCCTTAGTTTTGAAGAACTGTTCCATCAATTACTTTTATCCTGACTCATTTCTATTTTCTATATAGAAGCATGGGACCACATCTCATCAGTTTCTCCTTTGGATTGTGATAATCCTGATATCGAAGCCAGAAGTGGTATGGCTTTGGATTCATGTCTGCCCCTTCTTACAAAGGTTAAAGACAAGTTCACATATCTTCGAAGAGCTTTGATTGCAGGGAACATAGAACTGAAATTGACTTTACATAGCACTTTTTATAGAGAATTAGGTAAAAAAAAAAAAAAAAGCCTAATATCTAAGTCTGCTTTGTTCTAATTTAAAAGATAATCAAAATGTCTTCCCTGTAGGAGGTCTCTCAGTAAACAGGGATTTATATTTAGCAGAATTTATTTGAAAAACAGAGAGGCTGCCAAAATGATCCAAACATTAAATTATTTCACTTTTAGAGGGCAGATATTAGTGAGAAGTAATAAAATATTTCCAGCCTGCATAAGTAGCTCATCATCACTACTGAGAACTAGACAAGATGAAAAGACCGATTATGCCTAACATGGGCAAATGTTGATTAAAGGGTAGACCGCATAACTGCCGAGCCATGTCCGAAGGCTGTAATCACAGACGAGGTAGGGAAAAAGTGCTCAAAACAACAGCAAAAGCTGCAAGGAGGAGTCATCTGATGAAGGGAGAAAGATGGGAAATTTTAAAGGAAAATGTCAGAGAAAATTGCTTGGTAAGAGCTCTACTCATGCATGACTCTTAAGGAAATTGTCTTCTTAGGAAACTGTAAGTTCCCAAAATGTCTTAAATAAAAACAATGGACATAACTAAGCATTCTATAGATCAAGTTTAGTATTTTCAGACTGTAGAGAAATTGTTTCCACATGTCATAGTTCCTCATTCTTCTGAGGAAGACTCAGGATCTGCCTGATCTTGGGCTAATAAAGGGGTTCCAGAGAGACACTTGCTTTCCATTCGAGTCTGGTAACACAAAGATTTAAGCTAAGATCCCATCAAAACCTAATTGGGTAATTTTGTATGTGAATAATTACACACAATTTCAAATGAGATAGCATATATAAGATGCATAGTACAGCACTATACAGACAAGGTGGTATTATGCATAAGATATGTATTGAGTACTTATTAAAATGAACTCAATGCTGTGCTCTGAATGGAAAGGATAAAGAAGTCCTAGTTTTCAAGGTACCAGGAGGCTATTAGGGAGAAAAGACATGCATGAGAAAATTTTTAAAAACAGTATGATGCAATGTGTAATTAAGTACTATCTATATTATAGAACACAGGATGATGAGAGTTCAGAAAAAAATAAATGTAATGAGACTGGAAGGATCTTCTGGAAAAGGAAGAACTTAAAGTGGGGCTTGGACAATGTATAAGATATGGAAACTCAGAGGTTGAAAGGGAGGATATTTCATGAAAGAGAAATAGCAGCCCAAATATTCAAGGGAGAGAGAGGCAAGGAGATTGGACTAGGGAACCAGTGTAGCATCGTAACTAGGAACGCAGGCTCTGGAGCCAGATTTATCTGGATTTGAGTCCCAGCAGGTGTAATCTTAGGCATTATGTGATCATTCTGTGCCATACTTCCCTTGTCAGTAAAATAGCACATCCATTTTAAGGGAATATTTTGAGCATTAATGGGTTCATATACATAAAGCACTTATACTAGGACCCAGTACCAAGAAAAAATTCAACAAATGTTAGTTATTATTACTATTATTATTGTTGTTGGGCACTATTAGAAGATGTGATTTTCATGGCTAGAATGAAACCAAATTATGTAACAACAGCAACTACCCCTTATAACAGTCAGTGATGGACCCTGTGCTCGACACTTTGCCTGCTTTTTCTCTTGTGTTCCCAGCAACCACCCCCTGGAGAGGGAAATATCATTTCACTCACTTTGCAGATGAAGGAGCTGAGACTAAGAGAAGCAATTTTCTCAAGAATTCTATAGCTGGTAAAGAACAGTCAAAAGTTTGAAGTCAGGTCTTTTGGACTTCACCCCAGTGTTTTAAACTGCAGTGTTACCTTGCTTTAACTTAAGCCTTAGGGGGTCCTGAGATTTCGGCAGGGGTCAGACACAAGTGCACAAGATGAGTTCAAAGTAGAAGAGGTGAGATTCCGGAACACGAGCCAAGTAGACGTTGGTGGCAGGGGCAGTACTCTAGGTAAGGTGAGGTGAAAAAACGAAGATGGCGGCACTGAGCCCAAGAAGGCAGAACCAGGGTACTAGACTCCTTCAGCAGAAAAGAAATGGGTAAGATGTTATTCTGGGCCCTGACCGTAAGAGATAGTGACTCTTGGTTATGGAGTCCAAAGGACTAGGAGAATGGTGGCTTCTGAAGGGCTGACATGGAGAGAGGTGCGACTCCTTTCACATAAGCCCAGAGCTAAGGGGGCCTGTCATTCATCTCCTTATTTTTTATGATGCTAGCTGGGCCGGTCTTTCATTGCCTTCATGAGATTGGGAATTAGCTTTCCTGTTAGCCTGCATTGCATTTCACTTGCCCCTTGGGGGCTCTTGCCGACATTCTCTGAGCTGCTTGCTGTACAAAAGTCACTTAAGGAAGGACAAAGTAGTTCTGGAAGACAATAGTTGCTCCTAATGCAGTTGAGAGTTGTCTGTTTTGTAGCCTCAGACACTTTATGAGCAAGAAGTAGAAACAGACATCAGGGCTAATGCACTTCAGCAATATAAAAGGTTTCTACAAAGAAAATGCTGCTAACAGTAAATGGTTTATATAAAACAAAGATAAATCATAATGGAGTGGTAATATGAGTTTCGATTGTACCTCTCCTTGGGGAACTTCAAGTGCTCAAAAGACACTATCTCATTACTATCTTGAGTACCTCTCAGAAATATGTAAAAAGCATCATTTTCTCCAATTTTTGTATAAGGACCTAAGTCACAGGGAATTTAAGTGACTTGTTAGTGCATAGAAGTGGATTATTTATTTTCATGAAAAGGATTGTTTCACTGAACTGGCTGATTGTCTCATGAAATTAGTCACTCAATTTAAGGGAAAAAAAAAACCAACCGAAGTTCCCCATTAGAAACAAATAAGCCGGGGCTTCCCTGGTGGCACAGTGGTTAAGAATCTGCCTGCCAATGCAGGGGACATGGGGTTGAGCCCTGGTCCGGGAAGATCCCACGTGCCGCGGAGCAACTAAGCCCATGCGCCACAACTACTGAGCCTGCACTGTAGAGCCTGCGAGCCACAACTACTGAAGTCTGCGCACCTAGAGCCCATGCTCCACAACGAGAAACCCCCATGATGAGAAGCCTGCGCACCACAATGAAGGGTAGCCTCCTCTTGCCATAACTAGAGAAAGCCTGAGCACAGCAACAAAGACCGAATGCAGCCAAAAATAAAAATAAATAAAATAAATAAATTTTTTAAAAAAACAAATAAGCCAAAAAAATACCTCTTAACCTATTTCAATACGTATTTTGGCAACACTTTGTAGGCTTGTTTGAACTTAATAAATAAAACTAGGTACAGAATATATTCTACTGACTTTGTCCATTAGAGTAACTCATCACATCATTATTTGAAAGTTACTGGTGAGGAAGATGAAATTTTTCAGAAAAAAGGTAGGAAACCTGAAGCTTCTGGGCAAATGCGTGGCATAGCAGGAATGGAGCTGCCCTTTTCTGGCCTCCACTGTCTCAAGTAGGCCAACTCTACTATTAACATCCTCACCAGAGCGTGATCTCTGCACCCAGAAATGACAGTAAAGAATGATACATCGCTTTCTTAGGGTTTCTAAGGAAATTGCAGTGACGTCCATTAACTCACTTAGGCGTGCTGCTCGCTGGAGTACCTACCACTCACTGCCCAACCAGAGAGTACTATGCTACTTATCTGCACACCGTTCCCACAACCCTCCCCGTTGCCCCCAGCTCGCCTCAGGTGTATAGATTCAGGAATCCCTCAAGTCAGAGCATAGTTCTGGAAGATTCTAATGCTTGTCATCTTTGGTGATCTTTATGGGCAAGTTGTATGTAGAGAAATTTAGCTTATTATGTTTGATCTTTCTTCCTAGAGATAATATCCCATATTTCCATTGCTGTTAATTGTATCTATTGCTAAACATCCTATTCTCCCATTAACCCACTTTCAAAGGGAAACTTTTTTAACTACTGAGTATAGCCTTCTTTATGGATGCAGATCTCTAACCAGTAATTACAATTTGTTACTTTTAAATAGTTTTATTACCTTGACCATATATAGATGTGTATGTGTGTGTGTGTGTGTGTGTGTGTGTGTGTGTATATATATATATATATATATATATATATACACACACATACACATATATATATGTTTCAGTGGTGGAGAAGGGATACTTGGATAGTAAACCCTACAATGATGGTCTGTTAAATCATTCTACATGAACCCTTATTCTCAGTTACAAAGTGATTAGAAAACACTAATTGTATTTGGTAATTATAGAGTTGATGAGGACTGAATTTAAATATTCATCACAATTCTTTTTCATGCCTGACCTCCAATAGAAATCTACGAATGTTAATCCCCAAGGTACTTTTTCTGATTTGGAAAACCTGAGAAAGTTGGACATTCTTTGGTGCATATTTATGTGAGGTGTGGAGCCATATACAAACCAAGAAAGTAGCTTAAGTATTCACTATCCTTGGATAGTTCCATAAAGGTGTCTTTTCTCTAAGTGAGCACCTGATGGGTCTGTTCCTTCTTTACTCGTCCTCAGCAGCTCTTGATGGTCATATTTTCTTCTGTCTGTATCGGAGTTTAATTTGATTAACCACATTTTGACTTTGAAAACTTATGACTGAATAACATTTGCTTTATCTCATGTAGCTATTTCACATCAGGACTCATATCACGAAAGTCTTCATTGGTTGTAAATTTCTTTAACTGTACAAGCCATTAGCTATGTTGCTCTTCTTATATCTTTCTTGTATTTTCTATAAAACACATACCCCATCTGAGGCACAGAGATGGTATTCAGGTGAAGGCTTTTTCTTAGCTCATTGTCATCTTATCCTACTATCAGACTTGATTTTAATATATTTTCATCATGAAAAGAGATATTACATATCTCTTATCTACTTTTGACATCTTTCCACATATTCTTGTCTGACAGGAAACGTGAATGTGCCTCTCACCAACTTAGATGTGTTAACCCCAAGAGAGAAGACAAGATTACTGATCTATATGTTCTAAAACACGTTTGAACCTGTTGTAAATTAACAGAATGCAAAGCTCTCATTTGGGTTCATATTCTTTATTGATAGATTATATCACAGTAAAGAGAAAACTGAGAAATCTCAACTGCATTTTTGTATTGGAATTATTTTTTAACTTTGAAAAATAGTTCAAAATTTATGACCTTGGCACTTACTTGTGGCATGCTGATGTCATGTCCTGAAATGATAACACCATAACCAGCAGATTTTATGTAGAGCATTAGAATTCATGAGATGATTTTTTTAATATAACCACAAGGATTCTAAACACTCTTCATTTTTTCAATTGAAGAAGAAACAAGCCCAGACATTTTGACGTTTCCTTTAGATAAAGGTTCTTTGCCCTTTTTGTATTTTGTGTGGCCTGATTAATATTTTGTTAAAAAGAATACTTACCACATTTATTTCATCGGGTAGGAATATTATTTGTACTATTTTTTACTGTGGTAAAATACACACAAAATAATATTTACCTTTTTAATACTTTTAAATATTTTGTATAGTTTTTAATCACTCTGTGCCCATATTATACATTTGTAACCTATTCTTTTTTTACTTTATTGTGATCACAACATGAGATCTAGCCTCTTAACAATTTTTAAGTGTACAATACAGTGTTGTTGATTATAGGCACAATGGTTATACAACAGATCTCTAGAATTTACTCATCTTGCATAACTGAAATTTTATGCCCAGTGATTACTAACTCCCCATTTCCACCTTCCCTTAGCCTCTTGAAATCACCATTTTACTCTGATTCTATGAAGTTGACTATTTTAGATACCCCATATAAGGGGAATCATACCTTTAAATAAAAGTATTTTCCTTTCTGCAACTGGCTTATTTCACTTAGCATAATGTCCTTAAGGTTCATTCATGTTGTTGCATGTTGCAGAATTCCCTTCTTTTTTAAGACTTAATAGTATTTACAACTGTATGTACATACCATATTTTCTTTATCCATTTATCTGTTGATGGGTATTTAAGTTGTTTCTACATCTTGGCTATTATGAATAATGATGTAATGAACATGGCAATGCTAATATCTCTTCAAGATCCTGATTTCAATTCTTTTGGATAAACACCCAGAAGTAGGATTGCTGGATCATATAATAAATCTACTTTTAATTTTTTGAGGAACTTTCATGCTGTTTTCCAGAGTGAATGCACATTTTGCATTCCCACCAACATTGTTCAAGGGTTCCAATTTCTGCACATCCTCACCAGCACTACCTGTCTTTTTTTTTTTTTTTTTAAACATCTTTATTGAAGTATAATTGCTTCACAGTGGTGTGTTATTTCCTGCTTTATAACAACATGAATCAGCTACACATATACACACGTTCCCATATCTCCTCCCTCCCACATCTCCCTCCCTCCCATCCTCCCTATCCCACCCCCCCAGGCAGTCACAAAGCACCGAGCTGATCTCCCTGTGCTATGCGGCTGCTTCCCACTAGCTATCTATTTTACATTTGGTAGTGTGTATATGTCCATGACACTCTCTCACCCTGTCACATCTCACCCCTCCCCCTCCCCATATCCTCAAGTCCATTCTTTAGTAGGTCTGTGTCTTTATTCCCATCTTGCCACTAGGTTCTTCATGATATTTTTTTTTTCCTTAGATTCCATATATCTGTGTTAGCATACTGTATTTGTTTTTCTCTTTCTGACTTACTTCGCTCTGTATGACAGACTCTAACTCCATCCACCTCATTACAAATACCTCCATTTCATTTCTTTTTATGGCTGAGTAATATTCCATTGTATATATGTGCCACATCTTCTTTATCCATTCATCCGATGATGGACACTTAGGTTGCTTCAATGTCCTGGCTATTGTAAATAGAGCTGCAATGAGCATTTTGGTACATGACTCTTTTTGAATTATGGTTTTCTCAGGGTATATGCCCAGTAGTGGGATTGCTGAGTCGTATGGTAGTTCTATTTGTAGTTTTTTAAGGAACCTCCATACTGTTCTCCATAGTGGCTGTATCAATTTACATTCCCACCAACAGTGCAAGAGGGTTCCCTTTTCTCCACACCCTCTCCAGCATTTATTGTTTGTATATTTTTTGATGATGGCCATTCTGACCGGTGTGAGATGATACCTCATTGTAGTTTTGATTTGCATTTCTCTAATGATTAATGATGTTGAGCATTCTTTCATGTGTCTGTTGGCCATCTGTATCTCTTCTTTGGAGAAATGTCTATTTAGGTCTTCTGCCCATTTTTGGATTGGGTTGTTTGTTTTTTTGTTATTGAGCTGCATGGGCTGCTTGTAAATCTTGGAGATTAATCCTTTGTCAGTTGCTTCATTTGCAAATATTTTCTCCCATTCTGAGGGTTGTCTTTTGGTCCTGTTTATGGTTTCCTTTGCTGTGCAAAAGCTTTTAAGTTTCATTAGGTCCCATTTGTTTATTTGTGTTTTTATTTCCATTTCTCTAGGAGCTGGGTCAAAAAGGATCTTGCTGCGATTTATGTCATAGAGTGTTCTGCCTATGTTTTCCTCTAGGAGTTTGATAGTGTCTGGGTTTACACTTAGGTCTTTAATCCATTTTGAGTTTATTTTTGTGCATGGTGTCAGGGAGTGTTCTAATTTCATACTTTTACATGTACCTGTCCAATTTTCCCAGCACCACTTATTGAAGAGGCTGTCTTTTCTCCACTGTATATGCTTGCCTCCTTTATCAAAGATAAGGTGACCATATGTGTGTGGGTTTATCTCTGGGTTTTCTATCCTGTTCCATTGATCTATATTTCTGTTTTTGTGCCAGTACCAAACTGTCTTGATTACTGTAGCTTTGTAATATAGTCTGAAGTCAGGGAGCCTGATTCCTCCAGCTCCATTTTTCGTTCTCAAGATTGCTTTGGCTATTCGGGGTCTTTTGTGTCTCCATACAAATTGTGAAATTTTTTGTTCTAGTTCTGTGAAAAATGCCAGTGGTAGTTTGATAGGGATTGCATTGAATCTGTAGATTGCTTTGGGTAGTAGAGTCATTTTCACAATGTTGATTCTTCCAATCCAAGAACATGGTATCTCTCTCCATTTATTTGTATCATCTTTAATTTCTTTCATCAGTGTCTTATAATTTTCTGCATACAGGTCTTTTGTCTCCTTAGGTAGGTTTATTCCTAGATATTTTATTCTTTTTGTTGCAATGGTAAACGGGAGTGTTTTCTTAATTTCACTTTCAGATTTTTCGTCATTAGTGTATAGAAATGCAAGAGATTTCTGTGCATTAATTTTGTATCCTGCTACTTTACCAAATTCATTGATTAGCTCTAGGAGTTTTCTGGTAGCATCTTTAGGATTCTCTATATATAGTATCATGTCATCTGCAAACAGTGACAGCTTTACTTCTTCTTTTCCAATTTGGATTCCTTTTATTTCTTTTTCTTCTCTGATTGCTGTGGCTAACACTTTCAAAACTATGTTGAATAATAGTGGTGAAAGTGGGCAACCTTGTCTTGTTCCTGATCTTAGTGGAAATGGTTTCAGTTTTTCACCATTGAGGACAATGTTGGCTGTGGGTTTGTCATATATGGCCTTTATTATGTTGAGGAAAGTTCCCTCTATGCCTACTTTCTGCAGGGCTTTTATCATAAATGGGTGTTGAATTTTGTCGAAAGCTTTCTCTGCATCTATTGAGATGATCATATGGTTTTTCTCCTTCAATTTGTTAATATGATGTATCACGTTGATTGATTTGCGTATATTGAAGAATCCTCGCATTCCTGGAATAAACCCCACTTGATCATGGTGTACAATCCTTTTAATGTGCTGTTGGATTCTGTTTGCTAGTATTTTGTTGAGGATTTTTGCATCTATGTTCATCAGTGATATTGGCCTGTAGTTTTCTTTCTTTTTGACATCTTTGTCTGGTTTTGGTATCAGGGTGATGGTGGCCTCGTAGAATGAGTTGGGGAGTGTTCCTCCCTCTTCAATATTTTGGAAGAGTTTGAGAAGGATAGGTGTTAGCTCTTCTCTAAATGTTTGATAGAATTCGCCTGTGAAGCCATCTGGTCCTGGGCTTTTGTTTGTTGGAAGGTTTTTAATCACAGTTTCAATTTCAGTGCTTGTGATTGGTCTGTTTTAAAAACCTACATGACTACAATATGGGTCTGCAAGCAGTCATAAACGAAATTTATCATGTTACAGGGATGCCATGTGTATGCTTCCAACGTCTGACCAATCATCATCTGAATCTCTAACCCAGATATTGGAGAGCAAAGACCAGGTTCATTGGTTCCATTATCAATTAAAGAATGATAATGATTCCATTTCTCATCTTGCACCTGTTTATTTTCCTATTAGCAAGTACTAGCAGATGATATAAAAAGTGATCTAATATTAATGGGGAAAATGTCAAAATCATTGTCATGTTGAATTAAATAGCCTTATTTTTTTAGTTCTTGAATACAGTAACTAACAATCATTACATGATTTGCATACATATAACGTGAGGAAACGTAGTGCAGAAAGGAGGTGCTCAGGAGTCTGGCTGATATGGATTCATATTCCAGTTCTGCTACCTCTGATGCCTGTAATCTTGGACAAATCACTTAACCTCTGTCAATTTTTATTTTCCAAGCTGCACAAGTAGGATAGAATATCTATATCAGAGGGTTGTTATAAAAGGTTAATTAAGCTACTTCTTGTGAAATATTTAGCAGGGCACCTCACACATAGTACTTTTCCAACATTTGTTAGCTATTTTATGGATTGATTATAATTCAATTATATTAGTTGCTAGTAAAATATTCCCAGTGCGTATAGTATAAGTAAGAACAGTATGGTTTCCAGATACTTCTAGCATACAGCAAATAAGAGTATATGAGCAAGAAAGAGAAGAGAAATAGGTAAGATGCTCATTTTCCTGTAAAATTAAATATCTTATTTGTATTTTACTTTTAACTCTGTCTACTATGAACAAAAGAAAAATGTGGGTTATATTACCGAAGCAATTCCAAAATAATGTTATCTATTTTAAAATATTACTATCAGTATCCTGCTCTGTAAAATAAAAACTAATTTGGAAATTAAATCAATATTTTCTCTAAAGAAATCAGAAGAACCTGATTCACACACACCGCCACCCCCACTTGAAATGCAGGCACTTAAGAGGCTTGTGAATAGAACTTTTAATAATCACATACCACAGGCCATCTTGTCAGATAGACAATACCTAGAAGAATCTGATAAATTATGTGGTATTGATTGCATCTGTTGAATAGTCCCTTATGTGAACTCAAGTTTTTTTCTATTCTCTGATGAATACTTTTTTTAATTTCAATTTCACTCCCTTTCTCTCTGTTGCTGCCTTAAAAAAAGGAACAAGCTAGCCATAAACAATCAAGTTGATGGATGCCTATGAGAATTATGTTACTCTTTCTGAGTCACTCCCAGGGCTTCTTTGGAAACTCTCTAAGTTTCTGCCCTGGAGACTTAGGCTGATTTTCTGCTTCTGACTCCTCATCCTGTAACTTTATAGAAGAAGGCATTAGAATGTTACCACTGAGCTGAAATTGAAGTCAGAGCCACTGACCCTACTGTATGAACCTTTCATTTTGTTCCCTAAGATGGGTCATTTCTTACTTGTCCATTGTAAAATTTCAGTGTCTACTCACTGAATTCCCATTCAGTATTTTAAATCAATTTCCCAAGGGCTTCCTAGGAAAACAAGCCCAAAAGAACAGAATTTGAGCTGCCAGTCACGAACTTACCTGTCTTATCTTTGCAAGTGGGATTCATTCTAAATAAAGCTATAAAAGCTTGGTCAAGAATTTGAATTTAAAAAAATATGTAGAGTCACAAAGTTGTCATTCCATTCAAAGTAATTATAGTTACCCTATGTTAGCTAGTATTGGTAATAAATTAACAATGGAATTATTATTTTGCTTCTTCATAAATAATTAATATGTAGTGAGTGAATATACAAAGGCAGTAATTTATGCCTTCTCAGCTATTGTAAAAATGGTAAGGCACTTTTGAAATCTTAATGTCAAAATAGTCATTATCTAAAACCTGAGATAAGAGTTTTATCACTTAACTTGTAGTGAGAAAAATCCTCAATTCTATTTTCATTGTAAGTGCTTAATCTCAGAGATTCCATCCTTCCAAAAATTCATGCAGTCCTGGCACAAGGAAGCAAATAGTAGACCCCTTCTTGAAACACAAGCTGGCAGGAGCAAAGGGGCTTATATAGGCGTCTTCAACATTATATGAACTGATGTTCATCTGCAAAATACCACTTCAAAACATCCATTGCTGACAGCTGGTATCTTTTTGGACTAGATTTGACTCCATTCTTAATGGTCCATATCTGTCATAATGGTTATTAAATATTTTGAATACTGTAGGTTGCTGTGCCACTGGAAAACCTGATTCTATGATTATGTGGTAGGGCCCAGGAAGCTACAGATGTATAAGAAAATGCATTCTCATTGAGGTGATCTAGGGAACACACTTAGAGAAACATCTTGTCTTGTTAAGAGAAGCGTGGCTAGGAATCTGTTGGCCTGATCTCCAGTCCCACTTTTTGTACTAGTTAAATCTCTGCTCTTAGCTAGGTCACTTAACTGTCTCTGCATCTCAGTTTACCTGGAAAGTGTGAGTTTTAAGAGGGTTTAAAAGACGTAAGCGCTATAGAGTTCAGCTGGGACCGAGCTGTGTCCGGAAGCTTCGTCACTCCCCTGAGAAGCCTCCAAAATCTGAGCTCAGATCAGGAAGGACCGGGTTGGCATTGACTGGCCTGAGTCGGTGCCTCAGTTCTCCTTTGGGTCTAGTTTTGCAATTGTTGGCTGAAATCCCAACTAAAATTCTAAATTAGAAAGTATGAAGATTTAAAGCCCAGAACATTCAAAATACCACGCACATACTTCTTATCCTTTGGGGCTGCATGGAGTAAATTAAGAATTCACTTCCATTTCCCCAAATATCAGCATCTACTCCCATCATCAAGATGACAATCCCAGATATTTTGCGAGTTGGAGCTTTCCCATATATTTTTAAGTGAGATAAGGGAGATAATTGATCTTTCATAGCAAGGAGTCAACTAATATGCTTTCAAACTACAGCACATTTTTCTTTAAACTACCAATTTGGTTTTCAACTTGTCCTTACTTTAGGGAGATATTTTAGGAACTCATAGATCTTATTAAGAAAACATTTGTCTAAAGTTCAGCAATTTCTTCAGCTTCAATATATTTCCTTTTCTTCTGCTAAATTCAAATAAAATAAAACATTTTTAGGTAAAAATTTTGTATGATCCTATTTTTCAGTCCATTGAACATTCTGGACACATGCAGAAAGAGGTGTCCAAAATAATGGTCTTACATTTTAAAATGATCACTATTTCTCAGTTTTAGTTCATTTAAAATTTTATTCTCTCAGTCTTTTCTGTTGCTAAAGTTTTTCATACACATGCCTTAATCTTTTAAGAAAAAAAAAGCTGTATTCTTTATAGAAAATACAAGATATAGTTACTTATTTTCTTGCTGTTAATATCGACTAAACTTAATACACCTCAATATTTTCTTTTTCCAAAATGTAGTCTAAATTACTATTGCTGCTGATTGACATCTTTGTGTATATCCTGAGCTTATGCCAGCTAATGTTCAAATGACAAGCACCTGTAGGGTGTGAAGGCTGGAGTGTGTTCCAGATCATTGGCCATTTGTTCTGATTGGCCTTTCCCATGTCCCTTAGTCCTTAAGCATTTTGGATATCATCCATGGGTGTATGCATAGGTATTAGCAACAAAAACTAAAATGTCATGTCTTTTTTTAAATGAAGATTATAAACTATTTTAATATTATTAGATATCCATCATTTTACTCTGTTGTTATGAGTCTGGCTTTATATCTATATCTATCTATCTATCTATCTCACATATAAGTGAGATCACACAATATTTGTCTTTCTGTATCTGGCCTATTTCACTTAGTATAATGTCCTTTAGGTTTAATGGTGGTTACCAGAGGCTGGGGTATGGAGGAAAATGGGAGAGGAAGGATGGAAGGAAGGAAGAAAGGAAGGAAGGAAGGAAGGAAGGAAGGAAGGAAGGAAGGAAGGAAGGGAGGGAGGGAGGGGGAGGGAGGGAGATAGGGAAGGAAGAGGGAAAGAAAGAAAGAGGGAAAGAGGGAGGGAGGGAGAGAGGAAAGGAAGGAAGAAAGAGAAAGGAGGGAGGGGGCAAGGAGGGAGGAAAGAAGAATGAAAGAAAGAAAGAAAAGAAACAAAGAAAGAAAAGAAAAGAAGGAGGGAGAGAAAGAGAGCAAAAGAGAAAAAGAAAAGGAAGGGAGGGAGGAAGGAAGGAAAAGAGATAGAGAAAGAGGAAGGAAAGAAGGGAGGGAGGAAGGAAAAATGAATAGTGCTTGCCAGGGGCTGGGAGAGGAGTGTCACGGGGATTATTATTTAGTGGATACAGAGTCTTAGCTTTGCAAGATGAAAGAGTTCCAGAGATGGCTGGTTGTGAGGGTTGAACAAAAATATGAATGTATTTAATACCACTGAACCGTACACTTAAAAATGATTGATAGCAAATTTTATGTATATTTTACCACAATTAAAAAAAAAGTCATGATGGCAAAACATTTATTAGAAGCTAAGACTAAAAAGCATACTATTTTGTAAATACCTTATGTTCTTTACACAAGCATGAAAATTACATGTGCTCTATAAGTTCATGTATCATATGGTTGTTTGAAACTTTGGGAGGACTCCAATCAGATGATGGGACAACAGCCTGAGTAGAATGAGGGATGGAGGAGAAGTGAGGAAAGCACAGAGAGGACAGGAGACTGAACTTCCAGGAGGTTTTAAACCAACAGGGGCCCCACAAAGGAAAGAGGGCAGAGTTGTTCAGCTTCTGGTTTGACGTCTCTAACTGGCTGTTCCGTGGTGCTTCACACTGGAGGAATCTGACACATCCATGTGATCATCCAGCCTGAAACGCAAGAGTCAGCCCAGATTCCTCCCTTTGCCAAAGGCCCCGTGTTACTGTCTTCGCTGAATAGCTCACCATCTCTCCCTCGGATAATTGCAAAAGGCTCCTCCTACCTGGCCTCCCATTCTCTGATCTGCCTTCCAATCTGCTGTCAGCAAGTCTTCTAAAATGCACACCTGATTGTTTTGTTCTCTGCCGCTGCTTTTCTCCATTTTCTATGAAATCACTCTGTGTCGTGGCATGGGGACCCTTCATCACCTGGCTTTTTTTTGCTCTCGCCAGCCTTCCCCTCCCTGTGCTCCCTCCACCTTGCAGTCTTGCCATTAATACTCCAGCCACCCTGAACGCCTTGCACTTTTCTAAACATAACAGTCTCTCTTGCGTCGTTATGTCATTTCTCATTCTATGATCTTTGCCTAGAATGCCTTCTTTGATTATGAACACTTGCTTTCTTTTTCTTTTTTTTCCCCCAACGTTTTCTATAAACATTGTCCTTTCTAAGAAGTTTCCTGACCTCCTCTTTCACAGGGGGAATTTATTTCCCTGGCATGTGTTCCCTTGTGTGCTTTAACGTTACTTCCTTTATAGCGTTTACATTGGTATCACACCTGTTTTTTCATTTGTCTCATCCTCTCTCCTAGATTATATCCCCTTCCAGATACGAATCATGTTTTCAGTTTTATAAATTCTTATTTGCCTGTATATTAGAGATACTTAATATAAAATTTACAATGAGTGAATACAAGTGAAAAATGACATTTCTTTGAAAAGATGTGGTATGGTATCGACGGGAGAACCAGGCTTTGAAGTCTTGGCAGGCATTTTCTGATGGTTTGAACTTGTCATATTACAATCCTCTCTGATAATCCATTTCACGGCTATACAATGGAAGTAATAACACACACTTCTGAACATGGTTGTGAGAGTAAAATGAGATAAGGTACCTGAAAATGCCAGGAATGCATAGTAGGTATTCAAAAAAGTATTGACACTTTTTCTTTATCTCTGTGTCTTGGTAGAAGCTTGCCTCCTCTGGAGAGAGTTTTATTATTATTATTATTAATTTATGTAATTAAATGGTTGCTTTTGTACCACTTCCCTTAGACAGACAATGTTAAAATAGATTTCCTTTTGAAATTATCTCTAAGTTTGGAAAAAAATGAGAGTTGTAAGTATATATCAGTATACATCAAGACTGAAGTTCTACACCTGTTGAGGACAAAATGGCTCAAGGGATTGTGCCTTACTTTTCTTCTCCAAAGAGGACAATTACCGGGCTTTTCATTGCTGCAGTGAGAGTGATTCAGAACCTGATAACCAGGGAGAGAGGAGGAAGGAGGAAAAGCCAGTGGTGGGATTTACCCTTCTTCCTTTTCCCTTTTTCTCTCACACATGAGCCTAATCAGACTCATGTCCTTGAGACCAGCACAGAGGTAGAAGGAGAGGCATAACAAAACCGATGCGGGACAGGCCCTCTGCTAGGGTTGCTGTTTATATTTAAGCCAAGGACACACACACAAAAGATAGGACTTGCTGATAACCTGGGCCTGGGGTAGCTCCTTACATATATGGGATACAATTAGGTTGGACATAGTTTAATGCAAGATTTCTCTTATTCTTTCAAATCATTTTAAACCCAAATAGTGTTATCTGAAATACAAATTAATTAACACATCCTATGTAATAAAAAGGAAATGTCAAGATCTCCTAAGCTAATTAGTGATTCATCTTTCTCAACTATCACTTATCCACCCCAATTAGCGAGAAAGCTTTTGATTGTTGTAGCTGTCATTTTCTCTTTTCATAAGCTGTAAAACATGTACTCAAAAGCTTCTTTGATGAACATATTGTCACCTGCTAAAATGTAATGGGACATGAGTTTTTTTCAACAAAATGATAAAGAATAAAAGTCTTTGATAATAGTATTCTTTGATGTTATAAAAGTTATCAGACTTCCAATCTGGTGCTTGCAATTTTGAAGAGATCCATTAATCACAGTGGAGTAATTATCTTTGGCAGTCATCTTTCTCTGAGTCATGAAAAGCCCGTCTGAAGGGGAATGTTATTATAGAGTTAAGGGGAATAGAATATTCATGGTGTTTGGTGAAGAAAGAGTTCCAAGTACAAAAAGCTGTATTTAAAAGACAGTGTGTAGTGAAATAAGCACAGGCCCATAATCATGTAATGACCTCCAGAGCTTAGTCCTGTGTCTACTGAATTGACATTGACCCTTCATCATGAACAGGGGACTGGTCATTGCACAGTAGATTGTGTGCAGATGAACATCAAGATTTCCTAGATGTAACCATATTGGGCTTCACTCAACTCCCCAGGTGTGACTCACTTTAAAAATAAACTCAAAATAAACTCATATAAATAGTTGGAGGGCACATCAGGCCAAATGTTTCTCTAGTGCCTGGTTCAAACATTTTTCATCTTCTCTTTTGTATCTGCTCACTTATATAGAGAAGGTAAAAGACAGGTCAGGTGAGAACTTGACTCTGAGCCAGGAAAGCAGGTGTAATTTGAAAAATTACTTTCAAAAAAGGCTGAGAATAGATAATTGAGGCTAAAGTAGAAAATATACTGTAAAGTTGATACTGTCAATTAGATGAACTTGCCAAATATACTTAGCTTAATGACTAACAGCATAAAATGCAATTGATGGAAATTAATAGCCTATTCTTTCAATATTTTGGAATTTATTTGTTAATTTCTGAAAACATCATAGGGATGTTCTTCTTATGACAACAGGCCTAATTTAACCCTAACCCCTGTTTGGGGCTTAACAAAGGAATATATCTCAACAGACTCACAGGATGAATATACTTTGAATTATTTTCTTTGCTCTAGCGTCGAACTCGTTTATGAGATCCAGACTCTGGTTCAGACAGCTGCTAAATGATCCAGAGTTGTTCAATTCAAAAATGTTTGTCACTGGATTTCTTATCTCCCTAAAGCAGGGGTCCCCAACCCCCAGGCCGCAGGCTGGTACCGTCCTTGGCCTTTTAGAAACCGGGCTGCACAGCAGGAGGTGAGCCGCGGGCGAGTGAGCGGATTTGCTGCTCTCCATCGCTCCCCATCGCTCCCCATTGCTCGCATGACAGCCTGAACCACTCCCCCTCCAGCCCCCGTCCGTGGAAAAATTGTCTGCCGCGAAACCGTTCCCTGGTGCCCAAAAGGTTGGGGACCACTGCTCTAAAGTAAATCATCATATAGTATTTTGTTTAAATTAAAGGTGCTGCCCTCCATAAAATCTCCTCAGCTCAAAATCGCATAGTCACCTTTATCTCCTGAATCCCCTCTTTAATCCTCCATTCTCATCCAGTTGCCAAGTTCTGTCAGCTTCATCTCTGAAACACCTCTCGGATCCTTTTCTCGTTTCTATGCTCAGGAATCAGATCCTGCTCTCATCTTTTCTAACATTGATAATTACTGTGACCTTCTAACTGATGTCTTGGTCCTATTCTCACCCACTCTAATTCTGCTTCTAACTGCTGCCAAAATAATCGTACAGAATATAAATCTTCTCCCCTTGCTTAAAATGCCTACTTATTTTTCAATGAATTACAGTTTATATTTATTGAAGCGTATGTTATCTTCTAACATGACCCCAAACTGTTTTCCTAAGTTCCTCTCCTACACTTCCTTCTTCCCTTCTCCAATCCACCTTTTCATCCTCCATGTGTTTGAAAAAGATTTTCCTCTACTAAAAGTTCACGTTCACAACCTTACATATGTCTTTCTCCACCTGGCAAATGAATAGTCATTCTTCAGGACTCTGTTCAAATGTCCCTCGTCTGTGACAAATTTTCCTAAAACCCCAAGAAAGATCAACCACTTCCTGCTATGGACTTCATCAGTACTTTTAGAAAATACTTATCTATCATGTAATACATAGCTTGTTCCTAAACTTGCTGATTGCCGGGATCACTTGAGTAACTTTTAAACAAAAGAACTACACATTCCAGGACTCTTCCATTCATTTCTGAGTTATTTCTGGGGATGGAGTCCCAGAAGCTTCCAGTACTGGAATGCAATGGATTTGCTTAGGCATCTCCTTATTCCCAACCTCAAGGGTGTTGCCTTGTACGCGAAAGGACATTAGTGAGTGTTGGCCAAAGAAAAGGTGAACTCCATTAGTCAGTCAGTCCTCCAGTCACATCTACAAGTTCACTCTGCCCTCATCTTCAACCTTAATCTGGAGATAACTTGGGCTAGTACCTACTGAAGCCCAGAGTGGATGAGCAACTGGAAATCCCATGGGCCACAGAACTTTGTAGTGTCAAAGAGCTCATTACAGAGTGAATTGAACAAGGGCTTTGGAGATGGATAGAGCCTGGATTTACCGTTTTCTAGTTCTGTGATCTTGGGCATGTTACCCAATTAATCTGAACGCCAGTTTTTTCACATGTAAAATTGTTATAAGATTACATTGCTATAGAGAGTTGGGAGAATTAAAGGAGTTGGTGAAGTAAAGCATAGAACAGAATAGGCGTATGTTAAATGGTGGCTCCTATTATTACAAACCTTTAATGATCTTCACTAACTTCATAAGTCAATACCTGATAATATTTCATAAATGAGTACTTTCTTCCAATACTTAACTCTGAAATCTTTAACTATGAGCATAGAATTATGCTCACTGACTTGAAATAAAGTACTCACATAGCTTCTGCTCAATAATCCTTTAACAGGAAAATATTCAAGGTAAAGTAAAAACTCTCCTTCCATGGTTTAAAATCCTTCATCAGTTAGGGAAAGTTTAAGAATGAGAATCCACTTAAAGAATTTAAATTATTTGGAAAGTTCCTCAGACAGCCATCCTTTCTACAGGGTCATGGGAACACTTTAGGAGCACTCAAAGCAAAGTAAAGTCCAAATCAAGCTAATATCTGGTATAAAGATAGCTACCTAGCTGAGTGATGACATAAGAGCATTTGTGTGGCCAAATGATGCTGTGACATTCATATCTACTCATCATTTTCTCTTCATCTTGATACCTTTAAACGATGGTAATTCCAGGGCAGACACTATCCTTTAGAATATCCCATTCTTCAACATATTTCTGAAAGAGTTCTTAATTGATCATTGATAGTGAATTATTTTGGTTTAATTTGGCTTGGACAATCTAAAATTTTGGCAACTGCACTTTGGGACAGCATTTCCTGTGTTATCTTGGTTTACACTTTGTATGTGTGCATGTGTGCAATAAATCAGGCTCAATAGTGTCTCTCCTGTCACATTCCATCATGTCACACTAATAAAATTTGACATGCTCTGGGATGTGGTGATAAATAACCGTATGTGGTGACAACTTGGAGAATGCTTAAAAATTATGCTCTGCAGTGGTTTCAGAACCTTACGTGTACTTCCAGGTTGTTGAAGTAACCCTTACAAGATAAAATTCTCCAGCCATGAAAAGATCAATTTAGGACTTTAGTACAAAAATCACCGAGAGAAATTCACATTAAGCGTATCAATAACCATTAAATAATACAGGGTGATAAAATGGAGCATACCTAATATTGCAAAATAGACATACTGTATTTTATATGAATGAGGATACCAGAGCTATAAGGCACTGATCAGAAAAAATAAAGACATTTATCAAAGATTAAAGTAACTTAATCTGTATGTTTTTTTCTTTTGGTTGGCTTTTGGATGAGTCTGTCTCTTGAAATAGTCATTATTTATATACTGTGGAACTACCTTCTGAACTGAATGCCCTGTCCATGCTAAGTACTTTATAGCACCTAGTTTTGCTGCCATCCTGTATCGTTATTCCCATCTGCTAGTTGAAAAAACTGAGGCTGAGACAGTGGAATTAATGGGTCCAAAAGTCACACAGCTAATAAGTAGTGGAGAGAAGATTAGAATCTGAATATTTTGTGCTCTTTGCAAACACTGAAATTTCCTGGTTCTGCTACTCACTTGTCCCCATTAGACCAAGCTGAACATCCTGCCAGGACACCATATCCTTGTGGCACTCAAATCCTTTTTCCTGGAGAGCTTTCCTCATGGCTAGGATTCCATTCACCAGGAGTGAAGGGCTGGTGACTTCTGCCTGAGAGCTGAGGACTGACTCTCACAGCTGTGCGGAGAGACCTTTGTCACCTGGGAAAGCATACTGTGCAACTCTGCTCTGATTAGCAGCGCAGCATGACTTCTGAAACCAAGCAATTTCTAAAACCCAACAGGATTCATCTAGAGAAAGCCCTGTCAACACTCTTCTTGAATCTACACATACTAAATTTGGTGCTAAGCTTTGAAACTGAAGCCCACAGAACATTCCCTAGGTGGAATGAACTCAACATGCTACAATTTTATATTAAAAACAATTCTCCTGTTGGAATAAACTGATGTTCATGAAAAAATGGCTAAGGCAATATAGAGTATTCATGATTTTATTAGTATTTAACTTGAAGGTGGTAAAAGTGGAATTAAAATGATTAAAGAAACAAAAGTTTTATTGCTTTCATTTAGAAGTTGTTTTCTTTTTTTCTGAACAGGAAATTTTTAATAAAGAATTTCTTGCCTTTGTACGGAGAGTTGGCAAAATGTCCCCAAATTTGGGTAAAAGTGAATGAACATCATTAATTCCAGTTTGAACAGATATTAAATTATGAAAGCATTCACTCATACTTTCTGACCTAGGAAATATATTATCATAGTGATTTATAAATGGTTAATTTCTATACCAATACAGGATAGTGAATTTTATCCCACATTTATTACATGTAACATGATTTCTCATAAGTAACATGTTGATAATGGCTTACATAGAGAGTGACTGGACAATGTGATGGTTAAGAAGAACTTATTTAGGATTCAACATATGATGTATTATTTTGACATTCTAATAATATCAATTATTCTGGAATCAGCTTAATGTCTGTACTTTAGTCTGTAGCATGTGGACAACATCACTACTAGGGGAAAAGAGAAAAGTTTTATTGAATGTGCATATAACTTGCTACAACTGATCACTATTTTGAAAAAGAAATATAGATATGTATCTTCCTAGCCCTCTTCCTTCTCCTTTTACTTTTTTTCAAAGATTCAATTCCCCAGTTAGTTCTGCAGCTTTATTAGAAATTCATCTTATGACCGTATGCAGGACTTTAAAGTTGGGATTGGAAGTGACTATACCATCTAACCCTGTTGTTTTTCAAATGCATTTTAGCTATAGGACCAAAATCAAACTCCTAAGTAGCTTTTGAGCCAAAAATAGAATCTAGGAAAATACAGTGCAGTTGTTGATTCAATGCAGGGTAATGTAGATATCAAATAAATTTTCCCTCCAGTTTAGGAAAAAAAAATGCTCCTTAATTCATTTCATTTACAAACACCTTTTATTTTTTCCAATAGTGAAACCACAGCTGCCAACAGAGGCCGCCAGCAGCCTTAAAAACTTTCACACTTGTAGCCAAAGATAGGAGCTCAGTATTCCTTAACTTAAAAGCTTTGTTTAGTGTATGTCACTTTTTAAATTGAGAAACTCTTCTTTTTCTTTTCCCTTTTTTCCTTTTTTTTGGGGGGAGGGGCGGGAAGTGGGGCCTTAATGTATCAATTTGTTGTCTCTGTGACAGAGAAAATGTTAAAAAATCAGCCAATGCAATGACGGTATACACTTTTGCGAAAGATGGGAAAAGTGAGTTAACTCTAATGCTCCCATGTCATTTAGTGTTATTCTTCTTTCCTTTGCTTATTTGTCTTATTTCCATCACTCCTGGGTTATCAGTAGAAAATCTAGCCAACAAAAGGCAGTTATAACTGAAAGTGTTATCTAGATATAAGAATAAAGATATCTTTATGAATCATTTATGAATTTTCAATGTATTATCTAGAGTTTGAGTAGACAGTAGAGCAGTGGCTTGAATCCATAACTTCTTTTTTTTTTTTTTTAACATCTTTATTGGAGTATAATTGCTTTACAATGGTGTGTTAGTTTCTGTTTTATAACAAAGTGAATCAGCTATACATATACATATGTTCCCATGTCTCTTCCCTCTTGCGTCTCCCTCCCTCCCACCCTCCCTATCCCACCCCTCTAGGTGGTCACAAAGCACTGAGCTGATCTCCCTGTGCTATGCAGTTGCTTCCCACTAGCTATCTATTTTACATTTGGTAGTGTATATATGTCCATGCCACTCTCTCACTTTGTCACAGCTTACCCTTCCCCCTCCCCATATCCTCAAGTCCATTCTCTAGTAGGTCTGTGTCTTTATTCCCGTCTTACCACTAGGTTCTTCATGACCTTTTTTTTTTTTTTTCCTTAGATTCCATATATATGTGTTAGCAGACGGTATTTGTTTTTCTCTTTCTGACTTACTTCACTCTGTATGACAGACTCTAGGTCCATCCACCTCACTACAAATAACTCAATTTCATTTCTTTTTATGGCTGAGTAATATTCCATTGTATATATGTGCCACATCTTCTTTATCCATTCATCCGATGATGGACATTTAGGTTGCTATCCATAACTTCTTCATAAATCTTTTCCACATAGAGCTTCAAGTGAAAAAAAAAAAACAGAGATTATCCTAAATGCAGACCTTGTCTTTTTAATCAGTTAGGACTATTTTCTTCTTTCATTTTTCCTTTATTCTTTCATTGTCCTTTTCTTCCTTCTTCTCTTCTTCTCTGCTTTCCTTCCTTCTTTTCTCCCTTCCTTCTTTTCTCTATTCTTTCCTTCCATCCCTCTTTCCTTCCTTCATTCCTTCTGCATAGATATCTTAGCAAATATTACCTGATATTTTCACACAAGGGAATGACCATTTTGCATTTTCTTAGTTTGAAAGGATTTTTTTTAGCAGCTAAACCAGTATCTGTCAAACAGTGCTTCCTGAAGCATCCTTTAAGAGCAAAAAAAATATATCACTCAACATTAACAACATTGCATCATACATTTGAAAGTTGCTGAGAGAGTAAATCTTGAAAGTCCTCACCATAAGAAAAAAGAATTTGTAACTGTATGAGGTGATGGATATTAACCAAACTTATTGTAATCATTTCACTTTACATGCATATAGCAAATCATTATGTAGTACACCTAAAATGAATACAATGTTGTATGTCAATTTTATCAAATCAGCCTGAAAAGAATAAATAAAATGTGCCACCCAGAATACTCATTTTGTAATCAAATGAGTTTTTATAATATTGCATTGTCTACTATAAAACAATCTAGAAGAGTCTTATTGACATTAGCATATAAAGGGTCCTGAGAATAACTGCAAAAATATCTTTCTCTCACCCATTAACATCATGTGGCACTGTTTTCCCAGGCACAGCAATTTAAGAAACACTGAACTGAGCCAATTATAGTTGTATGTCACCATTCATGTGATCTCACAAGTGTCCCATTTCTTTACATTTCTGAGGAAAGTATCATGGGGAATTGGGTAAAATTATGAGTCAATTAATTTTGTGAAGCAAGCAGAATGCTTAACAACCTTGGTTCTGTTGCCATAGACTGAGGGAAGCTCCCAGGGAGACTTCAGGAACTTACATGATTCTCTTGGTGTTGTGTGTGGCAAAAGGGCACAGCATAGTTTTTGTTCTTGATGTTGACATTCCCAGTAACTCTCTCCATCATGCCTTGAAACAATATTGAAAAAAATGGTCTCTTTATGTGTTTATTTCAATTCCAGACTTATCTTTATCTTTACTATTTTGATGATGAACTTTCTAACATTTATAACAGGCTTCTCTATTTTCTTAAAGACTATAATAATATAATTTTGATGGTTTAGATGCATGGCAAACCCTCTTTTACTGTACTGAACATTAATACTAAGGTCTATAACCTGTAGGTATTAAGGACCATTTGTTTCTATGCTAAATAATGAGAATGATAATTTAATAGTGACAATTTACCAAGTGTTTTCTATGTGACTGGCTGTGTACCACATATTTCACTTGGTATGCCATTTAATGCTCACAGTAACTATATATGTCATTATTTCTACCTTATTTTTAAATATGAGTAAACTGTGTTTCATTAAGATCAAATATACCCAGTATTACACAGCTAATGGGTAGAATAGTCGGGATTCAAACCCAGATCTACCAGATTCAAAGCTTGTGTTCTAAACTGATTATTCTGCCTCATACTCCAACTAGAAATCTACAAAAGGAATTAGTTTGGTTGTTTATAGTATTTTCTGCCTTTCCTCCAGTGTGGAAATGTATGTATAACTGAGGCACTCCATCCACCACTGAGCTATCTCTAAATTTTAGGTATTCTGCTAGTGAGACATGGACTCTACAGATAGTGAAGTGTCTGGGGACTCTACAAGGTATGGAGGATACACAGAGTAATTACAGAAGGTGAGAAACACGAGAGAATTAGATTGAATTGATGAGGATAATGATAAAATTTTATTTCACAAAAACATAAAAAATGGCAAAGTAAAATGAGGGAAATAAAAGAAATGAGAAAGCTTGGAGGGGTGGGGACACATTTGTCCAATGATAGAGTTTTTAATAATTTTTTTGGAAGTCACAGACCTCTCTGACGTAGCTCAGAAGTAATCCAAGACGGGAGTTTTATCATGGAACTTGCAGGAAGATTTTGTGTACAGATTTCTTAAAGAAAACAAAGAAAAGGTAATCTAACAAGAACTGAATAAAGGCACCAAAAAGCAACATCTGGAATCACCTGTAGAGACATGTTTAAATGCCTGTCTTATGGGTTAGCCTATATCCAGCTGAAATTAATACAAAGACTGCAAGTGTAATTAATTTTTTTCTATTTACAGTCTGTAAAGAAAATTTGCACTCCAAACAGCAGATTCTGTTTAGAGAGTGTGATTGTGAAGTACTGTGCCAGGCTTAGATTCTAGAAACTCAGACTTTAAAAAATACATAAATTTGACTTACCTTCTCTGAGGAACTATGAAGTTAAACAACCCAAGTATACAATAATGTTGTTAGATGATTTTAGAGGAGAAATAAGAGAGTTCCTAAATAGAATCATTGCAAGTCAGTGTGGACCTACTGCGTAGCATATCATGTGTTTGTTATCAGAATGTGTTTTAGGTAGTTTTATAAAACATTTTAATTTATGCCTTGAAAATTACATTGTGTTTGTTTATAAAATGACTTTTATATTGCTAGACACTCTTTTGGGCATAGAAATGATTTCAGAATGCCATCATAGTTTGCATAATTCTTAAAAAAGAGTTTCTGGACTGGCATTCTGGCCTCCCGTCCCTACACATGCAATGCTTGCAGGTTATACTGCTTAGTAGGCCATGATTTTCTTGAATATTCATTTTTGTACATCAGGATTCCAACATGAAATGAATTTCCATGCATCAGAAAAGCATGGGACTTAATCACCAAGCTGGATTTTAAACAAAGCAACTCATTCTTGACAAAGGAAGTTAGAACATATGCAGAGTATACTTGCTTCTACAGTGCTTTTAAAAGATTATGAACAGTTGGGATAAGAGTTGCCAAAATTAAAGAATGACTTTTATGAGGAGAATAAAAGAAAAGTCCTGCTATAAAAATGCTTTAGAGTTCATTGAACTCTGCATATTCCAGCTCAGGTAGAACTGCAAATTATGACATTCATTATGAAACTAGGCTTGAATCTCTGCCAGAAAAATGAGAAGCCCAAGTGATGACCATTAAATTATACAACTTGTCATAAACTCTCTTATTATTCTATTATTCTACGTAGCCTCATCTTTTATTACATCTTAAATACAGACTAAAGAAACCACCAAAAAAGACCTTTTCTAGCAAGAACAGTAAAGTAAAATAGTCATTAAAGCACAGATACAAAGATTTAATAATAACATACAGTATATATTCAAACAAAATCAGTACATTATGCTTAACTTTGAGTACCAATAATCTATATTTAAACATGATGTTCAATAAAATGATTAGGGAAATTAATCATCTTATTAACAGAGACAGCCTTATCCACCGAGAAAATAACTATCCCATTACTTTCTCTCAAGGTGGGCATTTTTTCTTTTATTTCTCCCTCTTGTAGTTTTCATTGTATTTATATACTGATTATCATATGCTTTTTTCAGTGAAGTAAATCCTGTTAAGAAAACACAAACCAATGGCATGAAAATAAGTATTTATTCACAGACCTTCTGAAGCTAAATGAAATCCCCATATGGTCATTTTTAGATTTGTGGGCAAACTGTTCCCCTACATTTTTTTAACACATCTCAGAGCTAAATTGAGGGAGAGAAAAAGTTAATAAAAGATTGAGCTCTAGTTGTGCTAAGACCTCTTAATTTTTTTAATGCATTTAAAAGGGAATTTGATATTCTTTCCTTTGTGCCTCTTAAGTCCTAATAGGCAGTTGAAGCCTTCTTAGCTAATGCTATTGGGACTTGTGGTTGGTGGTTGGTCAATAAAAACTGATCCATCAAAGGCAGAGATTATGAGACATAATACATACAGAGTTTACAAATTTTAATTTAGAATATTTCTTTTTTTTTAACATCTTTATTGGAGTATAATTGCTTTACAATGGTGTGTTAGTTTCTGCTTTATAACAAAGTGAATCAGCTATACATATACATATATCCCCATATCTCCTCCCTCTTGCGTCTCCCTCCCACGCTCCCTATCCCACCCCTCTAGGTGGTCACAAAGCACCGAGATGATCTCCCTGTGCTATGTGGCTGCTTCCCACTAGCTATCTATTTTACACTTGGTAGTGTATATATGTCCATGCCACTCTCTCACTTCGTACCAGCCTACCCTTCTTTTTGTAGTAGAGCTAAATACTTTCCTCTGAGCATGGAACTGCTTATTGGAGTGGAGTTGCATTTTGTCTCTTTTTATATAAAACATATTCTAATTCATCATTCACAATTTATATGCTTTATTCAAAGTAGAATGAGAACTTAATTGATAATTGTGAAGCAATATGAATGCCAAATCTTTCTAGACTGTGCTCTTTCTCTCCATATTTTAATGTCATTTTTCTCACATGTAATTCAGTAACATCAATTCTTGAGTCTTTCCAAAGCATTGAACCTGTTTTTTATAGAAATGCTCTTTCATTTCAAACGTTTATTTTATCAATATAAATATTCAATTAAAAATAAAATTATAGTTACAAAAATAAGTGACATGAATAGGTTGGGGAAGAAATAGGAATAATTTATGAAAGCATACAGCTTGGGTGTTGGGAAGTCAAGTGCTCAAATTCTGAAGCATGGTATATAGGACAAGCCTTCACCTAGGATTCAGACAGTGTGGTTTAGAAAGGACAAGAAATTACTGGTAAGCCTTCAAGTCAGTTCTTTAGAGATCAGTTCACAGTGCTTTTACTGAAAAATTTCAAAGGCCTCTGGATAAAATGAGAAACCAACTTTCAGTGCACCTCAAATCTACTTCAACTTTCTGTTTGTACACTTAGAACTCAGAACAGATCTAGGAAATAATTATTTGGAAGGCATTGTAGCTACTGACTTTAAAATGAAGTCACTAAACATTTTATTTTTTTGCAAAGTTTTGTGTGAAAACACATATTGAGTTGAATTAGGTATGACCAGAATTATCAAATTTTACTCTTTATATCAAAATGGGGGAAAATAGATATTTTATCTTTTCATACTATCGTAATACCTCAAGTTTGCTGTCATGACCCAGAATGATTTGCCTAATAAATGAATGTGTTCATCATTTTTTTTTTATTTAGTAATGGACATGCAGATTTAGAGACTATAGCTACACCAATGTCTTTGCCCTTGTTCTTTACCGTAGTGAAATTAGAGATGACTTCACCTCTAGACCTCCCTAAGCATGGGTTGATCGTTTTTATTAAGCCTACGAATTGAGAAGGAATGGAGGTTTATTTCTTCCAGTTTATACCTGGGTGAGCTAGGAATGGAGAGGTTGGGGCACTGGAGGAAGAAAGTGCTGAACAACGTGCCTCCTTTAATAAAAGGACTCTTGAGTCCCCTATAGAATCTAACTTTGTAATTCAAGGTTGTGGGCTTGTAAAGGAAAAATCACAGGAGCCACATTCTATTGTTTAAAGCAAAGCAGAATGCTCTTCTCTACCTTTCTTACTTTTCCCCCTGCAGGTACCACTTCCAGGGTGGTACTGAAGGCATTCAGCCAGCTGGGCTTTCCTGAGTCGGCTCTGTCTGTCTTTACATCTCTGTACATGTGTTTCCTCTGCCTCAGAAACCCTTCCCTCATTAAGAGCCAAGCAATTGTTAACTCATCTTTCAACAGTCAGTCCAAAGGCCAGAGCCTCTAGGGTAACTCCTTTGATTTACTCCTTTGGCATGATCATATCCTGGGCCTATTTAAGAGTAACACTATAGGACAAAATAAACCAGGAAATATGTTTATGTGAATGATCAGTAAGGTTAGTCTGATCTAGCCTGAATGAAACTCTGGGTTTTGGTCATTTGAAACATGTGCTTATGCTGTTCATTTCTACTTAAATAAACAGTAAAAATAACAATAATGATTGATTATTTGCAGTTTAAAGAGTATAAATACTCTCAGGGTATTTAAATTCATCATCTTATACTGATCCTTTCAGAACTGGACTTGTGTAATTGACCTACAGTATAGGATGGCTGTCAAAAGGCTTCATGGTCTCGTCAAATCCTGCACTGGAGGGGCACGTTGAGATCTTGGTCCCATATTTTATTTTATTCTATTTTATTGAAGTATAGTTGATTTACAATGTTGTGTTAGTTTCAGGTGTACAGCACAGTGATTCATATATATATATATATATTTATATATATATATACATCCTTTTTGTCTTCAGTTAAGCAAAGAATCTGAAAAAGGATGTATATATATATATTTATATATATATGTACATCCTTTTTCAGATTCTTTTCCCTTACAGGTTATTACAAAATATTAAATATAGTTCCTTGTTCTATACAGTAGGTTCTTGTTGGTTATCTATTTTATATACAGTAGTGTGTGTATGTTAATCCCAACCTCCTAATTTATCCCTCCCCCCACCCTTGCCCCTTTGGTAACCATAAGTTTGTTTTCTATGTCTGTGGTCCTATTTCTGTTTTGTAAATAGGTTCATTTGTATCTTTTTTTTTTTTTTTTTTTAGATTCCACATATAAGTGATATCATATGGTATTTGTCATTCTCTTTCTGACTTACTTCGCTTAGTACGATAATCCCTAGGTCCATCCACGTTGCTGCAAGTGGCATTATTTCATTCTTTTTTGTGGCTGAGTAATATTCCATTGTATAAATGTACCACATCTTCTTTATCCATTCATCTGTTGATGGACATTTAGGTTGCTTCCATGTCTTGCCTATTGTAAATAGTGCTGCAGTCACAAGACCCATATTTTAAATAAAGCTAATCAAATAAAAGGAAGCATGGTAGATTAAGGACTGGTAACCAAGACACTCATAGAACAAATGAAGAGACAGAGGAAGCTAGAATATCCAAATGAGGATTTAGAAGATGCATTTGATTTGGAAAATATAAGTTTTTGATGACCTTTGAGAGAATAGTTTCAGCAGGAGATGGAGGAGAGCACAAGTTTGCATTAAGAGTAAATGGGTAGTAAGGAAGTGATAGCAGTTAGTACAGTCTGACTTTCAAAATGTTTAGCTAGATATCGCAGTCAAAGTCTTCAGTTAAGCAAAAAATCACGTCTAGGGTGCTTGTGACTATGGCAGTCAACTATCTATAAATAGAAGGTCACCTGGCAACAAGGGTTGACTTTATTCCCAACAGTGTATTTTTTTTTGCCTTGTCAGCTGTTTTACTGACTGTAGAGTCACTTTTTTTCCCACCTAAATAGAATAAACTTAAGATATCCTACCAGGTATGTTTTATAGCAATGTAACAAATTGAATGTGCTTAATTTACATTTGTAGAACTTGGTATTTGAAATATAGGTGTTTATAAATAACCAGAATTTATTCTGGTTAGGCACAACTCAGAGAATTGTACCTCACTCATAACTTAAAATTTAAAGCAGGCTTATTCTCCTCTGCCACTCCACTCCATTTTGAAGTAATAAAACATGATCTTAGCTTCAGAATTGGCCTTTGAATGGAATAAAAGTTCCAACAAATATTTTGATGTGTATATTTCATCCTCATCTGTACTCAAAATGAATGAACTTTGAAAAGCAGAGCTAATTCTGTCACAGTATTTGGTGAAAATGCTTAAAACACAAGGGAAAGAGTGATTCTAGTGGTGCCATAGAGACCCAGGGGTTCTAGAAATAATTCAAGGCACTGATTGCAATTTGAAGTTGCTGCATGAGCCCTCCTGGGGCATCAGTTAATCCCTTGAACTCTTCCTGATCTACATTATTTAACAAGGGACCTAAAATTAATGGTATTACTTCTTTGACTCAATAAGTTAATGCCTGACTGTGTGAAACATGTGTCTGGCTCTCTCTGTAAATTGTGATGCAAAGTTATAGAATTTTACATTATATCCCACCCTCAACCAATCAACAGTAATCTCCTCTTTTCCCTGTATTTTTGAATTATTATAGCGGTACCTGTATTTTCCATGTTTACGCAAATTTTAACATTTGAGTAATTTGACGCAAAGTATTATAGACTACTGAATATCATGTAAGTATGCAAATGTTTACATTAAATCTGTATATAAAATATTTAGCAAAGCTGAACATTTGTGTATGCTATGACCCAGCAATTTCACTTCAGAAGATACGTTAAAATATTTATAACAGTTCTGTTCATTATAATCCCAAACTGAAATCCACTCAAATTGAGAATGGAATGGATAAATTAATGATAATATATTCCTATAATGGGATACCACATAGCAATGAAAATGAACAAGATATCATTACACGTAATTATATAAATTGATCTGATAACTACAATTTTGAGTAAAAGAAGGAAGACACAAAAGCACATATGTTGATGCGTCTAATTATCTATCTATCTATCTATCTACCTACCTACCTTTCTGTTATGAACTGAACGTTTATGTTCCCCCAAATTCATATCTTAAGATCTTAATCCCCAATGTGATGTTATTTGGAGGTGGGGCCTGTGGGAGTTACTTAGGTCTAGAAGGTGCAGCCCTCGTGAATGGGATTAGTCCCCTCCCTATGAAAGGGACCTCAGGGAGCTCCCTTGCTCGTCTTCCCATGTTAAGACAAAACAAGAACTGTTCACAGAACTGTTATAAATAACACATCTTCTGAAGTGGAATTACCTTTTATGAACCAAGAAGTGGGCTCTCACCAGACGCTGAGTCTGCTGATTCCTTGATACTGGACTCCCTACCCTTCAGCACTGCAAGAAATTAATGTTGTTTAAGCTACCCAGTTTATGGTATTTTTGTTATAACATTCCAAATGGACTAAGACATGATGTATCACAGGCAACACTGGACTGTACTAGAGCTAAAAGTCAGGATAATGAATATCTCTGGGGAGTTTGCTGTGAGAGGGTTGATGATATTATGCAGCACTGATGGTTTTCTGTTTCTTGATCTGGGCGCTGGCTAAAAGGATGTGTTTACTCTATAAAAACTCATTGAGCTTATGATTTGTTCCCTTACTGTATGTAGGTTATGTTTTAACAAAAGTTGGACTTTAAAAAACATACTTGCTAAGAGAAACTTCCTAAGATGCCTGTTATGTGCCAGTTTATTCTCTATTAGCAAACAAATCAATAGAATGCAATCTTAATATTTCAGCCTGTGAGCTTTCTGAATTCAGAATTAATTGCAATGGAAACTGCAACAAATTAACTTGAGCAGATGACATTTAATTCAAATAAGATCAAATAGGAAATTGCCCTTTCTCAAAGATACTATTAGAGTGGTGTGCTACCTAATTAAAAATACTAAATCACTTGCTTTTTCTCATTCTATTTTTAAGAAGCATGGTATGGTAGGTAGCATTCATGAATCAAAAATTTAAATAACATGTGAAAAGACACCTAGAGGTACCATTAAAACACATTCTCCAAAGTCAAACAAAGCTAATTTGAGCTTAACCTTATCAGCAATCCAAATTCAGCAAATACAGCATACTGTGATGTTCATGAGAACTATATGTGGCAGTAGAAGACTTTAGATTTCAAAATATGGTAAGAGAGGAGAGGACAAGTATAGTTGTAGCTACTGCCCATAATAAGCATGTACTAGGTAAAAACCCAGGGAATAATTTCTTCTTATTGTTGAACAACACTCCTGGGGAAATATGCTTTAAAATTGGTTATCAGAAACACAATTTTGAAGTGACATAAAAGAGGGAATATTAAATTTAGTTTTTCTTGATTACTTAGTAAAAGACAAGTTTACCCCTCCCTCCAGAAAACTAAGGAAGACAGGGTAACTGCTTCTCTGCCTCTGTTTCCATAATGGTGGGCACTAGAGAAAATATGCAATGATTATGGAAAGTTATTGCTTAGTGGAAATTATCAGAATTGAACTGAATACTATTATCACTGATCTGTATTCTCTGATTTGATCTAGCAATTATCAGATTCTGCTCATGATTGTATTTTGGCTACAACTAGAGTTTCTCTGTCCACATGTGAGGGGAAGACATTTCCATTTATTTGTTCAAAAACATATACTTCGAATGTCTATTTTATACCAGGAAATGTGTTAAAAATACGGAAATACGTGCGTGATCTGTGTTTTCAAGAAACAGACACTAAAGACAAGGTATATAGGAAGGAAGAAATTGATACAGGGCATATAAAAAGAATAGAGGGCAATGGGAGCTCATGGCAAAAGATTTCCTTTGACCAGCGTGACAAAGAAGACTTCATGGCATAGACAGAGTAAATGAGTTGAGTTGGCTGAAGTATAAACGTGAGGAGGCAAGAGAATGACATTCCAGGGAGAAGAGTTAGAGCAAAGGAACAGAGGAGGAAAAATAAAGGACACAGATAATAATAGTGAATCATTTACTGTGATGAGAACATAAGATATGATAGGAAACCATGAGAAGACTGAAAAGTGTACTGGAACCAGATCACAGAGGAATTAAGCACTGGCATTTTGTTCATTAGGCAAGTAACCCAAAGGACATTATTTATTGGGCAGCTGTATGTAAGATGTATTACTGCATACAAAGAACCCCTGAAAACCCCGAAGGAATATTGTAACTTGGTCTGCTCATCTATACAGGAGAAAAGTCAGGGTAAAGGCTGGCAGAAAAAAAAAATCTACAAGACTCATCTGCTTTTAAAAAATATTTCTTTTTTTTCTTTAAGGAAGGAATGATGTAGCAAGCTTTCCTCATGCTAAATATATATTTTGTTTGTTCCTTTATCTCCAAATCCTGCATTCCTAAGTACCTTTGCAAGCTCAGGTAGGGCAAATCTCAGATGTGAATAGAAAATGGAATGCTTTTAATTTTTAAATAATGCCTTCCTTATTGGAAAAATGGCTGTGACAAGATTAACCAGAATCATAGCACCCATTTTAGGGAGAAAAATAAGAAGTCATTGACAGTCATTTTACTTATACAGCCATCTGCACATTCATATCTAAATCCTTCTGGCATTTAAATATGCAGCTTCCAAATTCAGGATCTTGTTGAGAGGCCTGAGTTATTCAGAAGCCAGCAGGAATGACAGGCACCAACAAATCTTTTTGTGGGCCCTTCATTCTAATCTTTTATACGGTTAGCCTTTTTATGAGCTGCTGTCACTGTGGAATCAAGCAAATTCCAGTAAATAAGCACACAGTTTCTTGGCTCTCCATCATGCAAAGGCTGGTCTGGTCGAAGATGAGATGTATGGAAGGTGGTTGAGAATAAGATCAGAATAGAATGATGGAATCATTGAGTCTGTGAGGTGAAAGGCCCTTAGAGATGGCCTAGCTGAGCATTACATTGTGCAGAGATACTGTAGAGAACTCTGGACAAGCCCTAGGGTTGCAGGGAGTCCAACCTACATACACAGACACATGAGCACACAGACACACACACGTGCACACACACTTCAATCAAAGCAGCTCCCCTTTGGTCTGCTTTAAATATAGTACTGAATTTTCCTCTGATAAATAACAGTAGAAACTGCATGCCTAGTAGAGCAGCTTATGGAATCCCAGTTTATGGATTCATTTCATGGATGCTATAACAGTTTAGAAAAGGATAAATGACCTGTCTTTTTCCTCTTCTTCCCCTAGCCTTCTCTTAGAGATGAATGGTTAATAATATAATATAGTCTTTATAAGGTATTTAACATAGGGTATGTTAACTTTAAATGCCATTTCTTTCTCCTGTTAAATTCCTTTTGAGTTCTGTGTTCATGATATTGTATTTCATGATTTCAATATTTATAAATAATGCTTCTTTGATGCTTTTTTTTCTGGTATTTAAAGAACACTCCTAACTTTCTTCCTTGCTACAGACACAGATTTCATCACCGAGTTCTATAGTTTCTATGAGTTTGTGTTATCGTACTTTACATAAGCTACTCTCCCCACCTATTACCATGTTTAGAAGCTAAGACCCAAGTTGTTCTAGAGTTTCTAGAGAACCATATTTGAGACAACCCACAACTTATGTATTAACCTAGATGCCTATTTGATATCAATATTATAATTAACGTATTTTCCAAACCTAAAATTGGTTGTCCTAGGGACAACCAAACAGGATATATTTTTTTTAATAAATTTATTTATTTATTTATTTATTTATTTATTTATTTATTTATTTATTTATTTATTTTTGGCTGTGTTGGGTCTTCATTTCTGTGCGAGGGCTTTCTCTAGTTGCGGCGAGCGGGGGCCGCTCTTCATCGCGGTGCGCGGGCCTCTCACTGTCGTGGCCTCTCTTGTTGCGGAGCACAGGCTCCAGACGCGCAGGCTCAGTAGTTGTGGCTCACGGGCCCAGTTGCCCACGGCATGTGGGATCTTCCCAGACCAGGGCTCGAACCTGGGTCCCCTGCCCTGGCAGGCAGATTCTCGACCACTGCGCCACCGGGGAAGCCCCCCAAACAAGATATTTGACATTAGGGCTCTACCAGAAAATCCGGGAACATTTTTGAGTTTTGATTTTGATTAGAGTTAGTGCCTTAAAAGCCTTACTGCATTAAAAAATATGGAAGGCATGAGAAATGATTCTATCACTGCGTTACAATTTATTGTGCCTCCACACAAATTGATATATTAAACTGACTATTTGAACCTGTACGTGTACAATGAAAAGTTAGCCATTAAAAAGAAACCATGAAAATTTAACAATCAATAAAAACATGCATATGTTGACAATGTGAATAGTGATAAAATAATTTTATAAATAAAAAATGTAAAACACCCCTTGCACATATATAAGGAAGGTGAAAGTATTTATAAAACAAATTACCACTGCCACAAATGGGGATATCTTAAAAATATTATTATACACAGTATAATGCTAATTCCTGTTTTAGAAAATTTGATGAACTTTTAAAAAGTTTACTTTGTGCCACCTAACGTTAGTCTTTGAGTGAATAAGAAGGTACCACACTATAAATAACAACATTTTTTTTCTTATATAGAAAAAGTCTTTGCTTGTCTGATATAGTAATATTTATTTGATATTATTTTATAAGAACTACCCCCAAAATTAGGGGCAAAAAAAGTGAAAACTGAAAGAAAGTGATTCCTGTCATGTAGCCAAATGCATAAAACCAAACATTTAAATATAAATACTTTCAGAGTTCATTTTCCCCTGTATTTGTATTTAAAGGTTACATTCCCCACCCCAACTCTTCATTTGTGCAGAGAAAGGCAAAGTACTTTGTCCATATCTGAGGGACAGTTCCTGGTATGCCTTATTCCAACCATCTGATTTTGAAATAAGTAATCCCCCCCCATAGTAATCTTTTCTTGATTAAAAATGACGTTTATAAAAAGGAAACAATATATTTGTTCACCTACAGGAGCCATGAGTGATATGGCTTAGCAGTTGTGTTGCATTTATAAATACATCTTTTGGCAACTGAGAAAATCACTTTTATTCTGCTCACTTAGAAAATGATAAGAGCCCTTCGCAGTATAATCTCCAAGGAAACAATCATTCTGAGGACCTCGATAGACAAGACTCTGCCTTTCTAATCTAAATCCTTCTGTCAAGATATGATAGATTCTTTCAACCATGATGACTGTCTTAGAATGTAATTCCAAAGGTACTCTCAGAATTTTGTTTGCAAAAACACAAATATCAGAGTCCTTTGATTTTTTTGGAGATTGGCTTCATCCTTAGCTCTGCACTTGGAATGTTGCCTTGTGGGGCTCCATATTCGAAATGCAATGGCATATTTCCTCTAATCACTGCATTCACCACCATCAGCAGAGAATTAACCTTGGCTCTTAGTGGTTGGGATTGATCCTCTCAATTTTCAATGTTTTTCTTTTGTTTTCTGACATAGAAACTCATTTAACCGAAAGAGAATATTTTCTACCTTCCAAATTTCAATCCGTCATATCTATCTTGTTAGTGAACTGCAAATATGACAGTTCAGCAGTAAAAACATTACATTAATTTCTTTGAGTCATTTATCTTGGCTGAGTAGAAACTAAGGGAGCACCAAACAAACAAACTGAAAACAAATAAAAACAAAGTAAAAAACAGGCTCAATAAGTGGGTGTCACACATCTAGATGGTAATTGTATAATCAGATGTCTTTTGTTTTTTAAAAAATTATTTTAAATTGGAGCATAGTTGATTAACAATGTTGTGTTAGTTTCAGGTGTACAGCAAAGTGATTCAGTATACATATACATGTATCTATTGTTTTTCAAATTCTTTTCTCATTTAGGTTATTATAGAATATTGAGCAGAGGTCCCTGTGCTATGCAGTAGGTCCCTGTTGGTTATCTATTGATATTTTAAATATAGTAGTGTGTACATGTCAATCCCAAACTCCCAATCTATCCCTCCCCCTCACCATCCTTCCCCCTTTGTAACCATAAGTTCATTCTCTAAGTCTATGAGTGTCTTTCTGTTTTGTAAATAAGTTCATTTGTATCATTTTTTTAATTCAGCATATATGCAATATCATGTATTTGTCTTTCTCGGTCTGACTTACTTCACTTAGTATGATAATCTCCATGTCCATCCAGGTTGCTGCAAATGGCAATATTTCATTCTTTTTGATGGCTGAGTAATATTCCATTGTATATGTGTACCACATCTTCTTTATCTAGTCATCTGTTGATGGACATTTAGGTTGCTTTCATGTCTTGGCTATTGTAAACAGCACTGCAGTGAACATTGCAGCGCATGTATCCTTTCAAACCATGTTTTTCTCCAGACATATGCCCAGGAGTGGGATTGCTGGATTATATGGTAGCTCTATTTTTAGTTTTTTAAGGAACCTCCATACTATTCTCCATAGTGACTGTACCAATGTACATTCCCACCAACAGTGTAGGAGGGTTCCCTTTTCTCTGCACCCTCTCTGGCATTTATTGTTTATAGATTTTTTGATGATGGCCCTTCTGACTGGTGTGAGGTGATATCTCATTGTAGTTTTGATTTGTATTTCTCTAGTAATTAGTGATGTTGAGCATCTTTTCATGTGCCTCTTGGCCATCTGTATATCTTCTTTGGAGAAATATCTATTTAGGTCTTCTGCCCATTTTTTGACCAGATTGTTTGTTTTTTTGATAATTGAGCCACATGATCTGTTTGTAAATTTTGGAGACTAATCCCTTGTCAGTCACATTGTTTGTAAATATTTTCTTTCATTCTGTGAGTTGTCTTTTCGTTTTGTGTATGGTTTCCTTTGCTGTGCAAAAGTTTTTGAATTTAGTTAGGTCCCATTTGTTTATTTTTGTTTTTATTTCCATTACTTTTTCATTTTGGCACAAATAAGTTGAGTCAAGATATTTGGAAGATTTTGATATGCTATTAAATCCTAGGGATGTGTGACAGGTGACATTTAGTATAATGTCTTCTTGTGCCCTGGGCTGTGTCTACAGTGGAAAAAGGTTGGAGAAGCAAGTGAGTATCCATCCGTTCTAGATGAGTGAATCCCTGTGGAAACCAGGGAGCCTGAAAAATTCAGCTTCCTCTCCCCAAAACACTTTCCTCACTTTCGCATTTTATCGTCAGAAAGATTCTATTAACCAACTCTTTTTCTCTTGAAAGAAACACATCGGTATTTAAGAAAACTGTCCCCAAAAGACAAAAATTAATGGCATAGTCTTAGAGTTCAAAAGATACTTGTCAATTAACCAAACCCCTATTTTAGAGATAGGAAAACTAGAGATAAGAAACTAGAGATAAGAAGTCACACATATCAAGCTGGTTGTAAAGCTAGGTATAAACTTACCTAGTTTCCCTGTCTCCTACCTCAAAAGAAGAGTCACACACCATTTATTGCATTTTCTTCGTAAGAATGACTTTTTTAAATTATATGTCCAATTTAGGTAAGATAAATGTTTGCTGACACAGAAGTTTTAAAAAATCAACCTAAATTGAACCAAGTTTTCAAGAATAACATAAATTTAAAAATACATAAAATGTGTAAAGTGTTCCTTTTAAATACCAAATTATCATATGTATTTCACAAAAGTATTTTAATATAAATATGTATCAATGTTTTAATTTTCAATATTTATTATGAACCTACAAAATATTCAAGTGAGCAGTTAATTTCAATATATAATTCACTGTTGATTAGCCATCATGTGCAGCAACAACTGTCAAGTAGCCATAAGGTACAAAAAAAATCTTTTATGACACAAAATTGTCACCTAAATGCTGTTAATGCCTCATAAACATGGATAGAGTGCAAAGAAGAGTCCACCAAATTATTGAATTTGCTTTCAACTCAATGCTGAATAACTTAGCAGCTGTTACGATTATGCCTACAGAGTATGAATTAACTATCTCATCAACTGAACCACTTGTTATCACTTCAGTAATGTTTTAACCTCTTTATAATGAATCATGAAATCTATGTTAAAAAAATATTTGAATGACATTCAATTGTATTCTCATCCTGCACTCAAGCATTCTCTATCACCTTCATAAGACAAAGGTAAAATATACCACCAGGCTAAACAGAATACATGAAAAAAGAGAAAAATACTTGCCTGAGGATATTATGTAGGGAGCAGAATAAAAAAGCTGTAGCCAAGTGGTAGGGGAAAATTCTGAACTGGATTTTTTAGAAGTGCATCTACCAAGCGTTATTTTTCATATAAGTTGTACCTCACTCATGGAAAGGTAAATGTGTGAATGAAACTTTATCAGGCAACAAAATGATTCTTGACATTTATGCAAAATTGTGAAAATAGCTTACATTTTTAGGATGAGATAAAGAAATAGCTATATACTGAAAAAAAAAATATTGATGTTGCTCAGTTTGGGATAGAATCTGCTGGGATCTTTTCTGAACAGTGGGAGAATAAAGAATTCTTATTAGGAGTATGGAAAATAAATTAGAAGGACTAATCATTAATATTTTCACATTGTACATATTTAAAGGGTACAGTTTAAAGAGTTATGACATACGTATATGCCCACAAAGTCATCACTACAATCAAGATAGTTTCAAACATATGTCACCACCAAACGTTTCCTAGTGCCCCTTTATAGTTCCTTCCTTCTCCCCCTCCACCTGTCCCCCAGTTCCGAGTACCACTGGAAAGAAACCAAGTGCCTATTAACAGGGGGATGGATAAATAGTCGTGATATATCCATACCATAGAATGCCATCCTACAATTAAAATGAACAAGTAATATACACAACATGGATTAAACTCAAAATAATTATGCTGAGTGAAAAATCAGACAAAAAAGAATACATTTTTATAAAATCTTAAGAAATACAAACCCACTGGATTCTATATTCTATAGACAAAAAATAAAACATTAATATTTAATTAGTTTTTTTGGTAAGGTGTATATGTTATTTAATTAAGAATTCAGTTTCACGTGCTTCAGTTCCTAGGGCCCAAACAAAACAGTACAAAACAAAAAGTCCTCAGTGCCTGACTGTAGCAAGTTCAAGAATTCCTTTAGAGCTAATACAGGTTTCCACAAAAGTCTGAAAGAAAGAGAGTAAAAAGCAGATGCAAAATATGTAAAAGTTTTAGTCACAAAACCAGCTCTCCATTTGTTGGTGGCTTCGTTTTGCAAATTTGTCTTCTACCAAAGAACGTATCTGCATAATAGCTCTTCCATTTTTTTCCCTTTTCCTTCCATTGGCTGATTACAATCATATTTTATATGTATTATAAGTTTTCACATCTTATCTCCATTTTGTAACTTCTGAATTAATACAAAAAGGGGCGAAATGTTTTTGAAAGTTTACTTATGAGGAAACAGGAAACTTAGCTATTAATTTAATATCTTTGTCACTTGGTTACTCATTGGAATTCATATTTAGCTCAAAAGAACCACTTAGGGTCTTGATTTTTTCCCTTATTATAATAGATGGTTTATGCATAGGTTGCTGCAGTTTAATTTAGTTAAATGGAGACACCAGAAAGTGGAAATTTTTCTGCATTTTTAGTTTTGAATATTGAAGAAACTTGATCTCATTTTTATCTGAATAAATTATTCTTCAATCAGTTAGCAAATTGAATGCTTAGATGTTACTAAATATCTTTTAAAGTAATGACATATTATTGGTTTATTTTGACATACAGATCTGGTCATTAAAGATTGATGAATAGAACACTGACCTTAGGTTATCCAAGTTTTCATGAAAATATTAACTAAATGGACAACAAAAGAAGAACTGACAAACATCAGCAGATAATTAAAACTTTACAAACTTATGTTTGATTATAATACTAGCTTGATCAACTCATGAGTTGATTTAAGGCACATAGGTTAAATGGGAATATTTTTTGGAAATGCTACCACACAAACACATATACACACATAAGTCATTTTTAAAGCTTTTACTTGCTAAACAGACAAAATAATTGGTGTGGGTCTTGACAGCCTTTTTAGTTAAAGCCCATAAAATTTATCCTTGCCATTTCGTTATTAATAATAAAATGCCTAATGTTTAAATCACCTTCCAAATTTGTGGTCACACTGAGTGAGTGCCTATTTCTGTACAATAATAGTAGCATTTGTAAGAATACACTTTTTTCTTCTTTTAGTGAAAACATTATAGAACCAATTAGATCATAATGCAGTTAGTGAAAGACACTAAGTTGGCAAATGTTTTATACTAAATAAAAACTAAACCTTGAGACCTTGATATTATTTGTCATGTTACCTAAGGAATATTGTCACATAAATGTAATGAAAATTAATACACATCCTTGCAGAAAGAGTATATATTTATTGTTAATCTCCAATGTAGATTCCTGTATGTTATACATTAATAAACTTTCAAATCATGATTTTTGTATAGGGTAGTAAAAATATAACAGAAAATATCCAAAGCTTTTTTTTTTTTTCAGTAACAAAAAACATCCTTAAAAAAATTAGTCTCTCTGTACTCCTGCCAAAGGCAGAAATCCAAAAGATACAGTAGCAAAAGGCCAGGTCAGGAAGTCAGCTCAGCTCACCATCTATAGTAGAAAGCAGAGCCTGTTTACAGAAAGAAAAATGTATGTTTAATGCAAAGAGCATTATTTCTAACAAGTAACTTATCCAGAATACGGCACCGTGGGGCGTTTAGAAATAAAAGAGTCAGCAATAACGGGCACTCGTGTCCTCACAGGGGCATGATTAAGGGTCTGGCTGAGGTTTCAGCTTGTTTTTGCATTGGATTTTTTTCCCCTTTAGTTTGCAACACAAAGACAGGTCCCATAGAAAGAAGAACTTGTCATCCACATAGTACATCACTCAGTCGGGTACAGATAACTAAATCTCTCCCCTGTGGGAAGAAATGCTTTTTATTGGACTTTGTGGGCCCATTCTCTGTACATTGTTGGATGTCAGTTACGGGAAGCTCGGCTCCCCCTCCCTAGTGGAGCCAGAATCTTTTGGTGCAGTCCTCAGGGACCACCCCCGCCCCCATCAAGTCTCCATTCCCAGCCCAGACACTTCTGCTCTCAACCAGCCAGATATCTGTCTTCAGTTGTCACTGTGTATCGCATTCAAATCTAATGCCGTGTTTTTCTATTTGCTGTTAAACTCTGTAAAAACAAAATGAAACAAAACAAAACCTAGAAAATGTAAACAAATAGCAATATTAGGCTGGTACTGTGCCAAGTATTTCATTTGATTTGTTTCCACAATCAGTACCACGGTCCTATGAGTTAGTTACTGTTATCACGTGCTCCTGTTTTGGGATGAAGACACAGATAAAGATGGAATTGCTGGGTCCTCCCGCCCCCCCGTCATGAGGAACAGACCTTTGATTTAAACTCAGTGTGTCTGATCCAGAACTACACTCCTAACCACAAGGACATATTGCCTCGTCTATTTTTAATAACTAATTTCAAAACTTAGAACTTCCTAGACACCCTTCCTCCTGGCATATTTCCACTTTGGCCACTACTTCAGCATTTTAATTAAGACTATATAGTTTTTTATCTATAGCTATCGATGATAGGTAGGTAGGTAGTAGGTAGGTAGATAGATAATGTGACTGCTGAGTGGTACCTGGAATGGTATTAGGTGCCTTTTATGTTTGAACTTACTTAATCATTATAATCATCATGTGAAGGTGACATTACTATCCATGTTTTACAGAATTTAAGTGATGCATTGAAGGCCATGGAGTTTGCAAGCAGTTGAGCTAGGATTCATACTCTTACCTTGATCTCTGTTCCTCCCTAGATGGACATCCAAAGTGCAGCTATTGTGGTATTTGGGCACACAGTAAACCAAGAGGGATACTCCTTTGTGAGTGTTTGCTGCTACTCTTAGGGAGTGCCTAATGGTATTTATTTACAAGTTTAAGGGCATTGTCATTTCTTATCAATGAAGGTTCTCTTTTCTTTTTATACTATAATAACTCTTTTTTTTCCTACTTGTCCCTGCTATCATTGCAGCTAGTACAAAATAGAGATTTGCTGACAAATTCATCCATTAGTGAGAACACAGATTCCAGCCCAGAGTTGTAACAGAATATTCATACAGACAGCAGCCAGTCAAGATGGCATAATTGATGGAGGCAAAAAATTCTATAGGAGTTAATTTTTAAAATCACTTAATTGTGCTTTGGTGATCAAAGTGAACTCAGACTTTGTGTAAAGACTCTGAAGCAAGAAGCAGTGAGTCCAAGAGAGATGTCCTGGGAAAATAATCACAAGAAGGACACTAAGGAACAACATGGGCAGAACCATAATTCTTATGTTAGTTACTGGTCAGAAATAACACCAGCTGTAATAGAAGAGGAGACAGGGAATAGGGTTCCATCCTCTCTAAAGTCTGTATGGCTTTTTGTTTATCAGTACATAGAGTGAAATCTATATTATTCTCATTACAAAATGTAGGTTGAGTCATTCTCAGAAATACTTTATGCCACCTTCTTAAACTCCAGAATTAAAGACTCATCAAGTGACATTCTTTTTTTTATATCTAAGAGTCAAATACAAGACCATTAACTTAAGCTCTTTATAAAATTCCATCTTAATACGTTTACTCTTCTTAGGTATGTAGGCACATTACAAAGCAACATGGTTTTTTCCCTTCTCTGAATACATACAGCACTTTAAATCCCCACCATATGACTGTATATTCCTTTCTGTTTTCACTTGCAATTTGTGAATTAATTCTGTCCCTTCAGGTGGTCTGAGAGTCTCTTGAAGACAGGAATTATGTGCTATTATTATCTTGCACAGTAGAATAACACAGTAACTAATCCAAACCTTTATAATACAGCCAAATCCCCACCATACATTAAATTCCTTCAAGGGCAGCATAGAAATTTTAAAAAAATCATTTTAGGTATGAATTCTTTTATCTTCTGCTTTTTCTTCTCTTTCATCTAAGATATCCCTCCAGTATCAGAAAAGAAGATAGCTTCCTCCTTTCTAAAGCCAGTTTTAGCACTAGCTCAGCTCAGTGCTCAATCCACTGTAACTATAACTAACCATCTATGGACTAGACTAGCAAAGCTCTTAATATATTTTTTTAAAGTTTAGGAGAATAAAGGGAAGAGGAAGTCCTCTACTGAGAGTGATTCTGTCTCCTTCTGTAGGAAATGGTTTAAAATGGAAAATTTTCTATTTCTGGCATTCCAAGAGTCAGAACATACTTTCTAAATATGATGTTAAATAGATTTTGACTGTGTTGTTTAAGAAAAGAAAGAGAATATCTGTATACCTTTATCAGCTTAAAGACTGCAGATACTCATTTATCCATTTCGAGCTTCAGAGATGCAAAATTTGGTCGTTTAGCTCAATCTCCTCTTCCAAGTAAGGAAATAGGCATCGTAGAATTTGTGGCCCTGCTATTGTTCTCCAAGGTTGGAGTCAAGGACTTGAATTAGCCCAGATCTGCTACTTATCATTCTGCATCAAGCTGGGCAAACCAAAGAACTTCTGGATTAAATTTCTTTAACTAGAAAAGATTTTCTAAAGTCCCTTCCATGTCTGTGTGACGATTCTGTCTTTTTTATTCCACTTCTTTTACAGTGGACCCACAGCTTGTCTTCTGTTGTAGCTGGCTCTCTTTCCAGACTAGCTCTATGCACGGTGCACACACACACACACACACACACACACACACACAATCACACACAGTAGATTGCGGCACGCTATATAGCTTATTGAGTGGGTGCTGGTGTTAACAATAAGTATGGATCCTCCAACTGTTCAAGCAGCTGTGAAAATCTGTTTCAACTCTTCACCACAGTCTGGGTGGGCTGTACTATCAGTTCTGCCTTTATGACACATACTAACTTTTGCCCCAGTTTCCAGCTCATCGGCCTTTCTGACTTCAATTGACAATTGTTTTTATTTTCAATAAAGCAAGAGTGTATCCATAAAACTGGTATACACCCTTTCTTTTTGAGGATTTTTGAAGTCAGTGACCCAAGTTTTACAAAAGTTCTATGAGAATAATCATTAATAGGTAAAATATGTGACAAGTATTTTTTCCAAAATATATGACAACAGAGCCAAGTTCTGTACATCATTTCATGATCTTGAAAGTAGTGTAATGTAGTTTATAGCATTTCCTTTAGCCCATGTGAATGCCTTCCTCTCAAAGAAAACTAGCATTTTAATAGATTTCCTTTACTTTGACACAATTTCCCAGCTTGAAGTTAATATTTCAAGATTTGAGACACAGAGCTTCTGTATAGCATACTTCTTTCACAACTGCTAGTTTTCTCTAAGTTTGAAAGTAAATTACCTATTAGAATTTCAATAGATAGAAGGCCGGAGCAGCCAGTTTGAAATAATGAAGTGCCTTTGTGAGCACAGTCACTTTTTAAACATCTCTGGTTATAGAACAAGTAAACCAAATGTAGCAGACTTTTTAATCAAACAAGATAGCAAATGTTCAGAAAACACAGAAAGAATGTCCTTGGAGTTTTGGCATTTACCTGGTTTGTGTGTCCTTTTTTAAAAGCAAAAACTTTGGCTTTATACTATTTTAACACATCATTTTAGGAGTTTCCAGGCCTGTTTTAGCACATGTAGAACAGAAACACAGCTTTTTAGAATTGTACAGATGAATTCCAGAGCAACCTGAGAAGGGCTTAGAACAGGAAGTGACTTGACAATCACCTGAATCTTTTTGAAGGGAACCTATTTGCCGTTAATTCCCATGCAAAAGTGAAGCAGCGTCTAGGTCAGCATCTCTTAATGACAATTTCTCCCCTAGATAGCTGTTACAGATGTTGAATTTTTAAAACATGGTTTGTAATTGAGCAGGTGTCACTAGCAACTTTCCAGAAAACTTAGTTACCTGACATTTTTCATTGATTTCTCCTATATTAGAAAATGAAATGTCAGACACTATTAATTGCATTTTTAAAATAAGTAGTTACAGCAGGAGTAATGGGTAAATGAAAGTACTTCCTGTCTAATGCACAATAGATGTATTCATTTAAATGTATTCAACTTAGATCAATGCAATATGTCTATATTCATTACAGTTATACATGTCTGTGGGCTGAATTGATGGAGTGGTAATTACTACCTTTATAAATGGGACACTATTGTCAGTCTGGGGGAAGAAAACTCATTTTCTTATCATATTTTACACACCCACACAATAGACACATTCTAAAATCTTTCTTTCAAATATAGAAATTTTACCCATGAATTTCCAGTGGATCTAATGATTATAAGTATGGTCTGTCAGTAGTCCTGCTTTTCGCAAGGGGTGCTGAGGGTTGCTCTCTCTCATGGAAAATGACAGAGCGGAATTGGGGATCTCAAGATCTCTCCATACAAAGGAGCCCTCCTTGTCATCTGGCCCCACCCCTGGAGCTCAGCCATGTACATTACATAACATGGATTAGATTATTTTTACATCATGCATTGTTTTTCTTTGAGTTCAATGAAGGTAGGACTATCAAAATGTGATTTCGTTGTACACTTTTATTTTCTAAATACTAGACTATTTTTTAAGAGCCTTTTTAGGTTCATAGCAATATAGATCAGGAAATACAGAGAGTTCCTGTATACTCTCCCCTAATTTTATATACAGTTTCCCTTATTATTAACATTTTATATTAGTGTGGTGGGTGAGTGTGTTACAATTGATGAACTGATATTGATGTGTTATTATTAGCTAAAGTCTATATTCCACATTAGGGTTCACTCTTTGAAGTGTACAAGTATATGGGTTTTAACATCACCATACTCATTTCAGGTTTTCCAGTTCTCTCCCCTTTAGCACAATAACTAAACAGGAAAAAGGTCAGAAAGAAATTAAATGTATTCATTCCTTCACTCACTACATTTATTCATTCATGAATTCATTAATGGACGTTTGTTGGGCATGAACTCTAGGCCAAGGACTGCTATTTAATGGATTCGACCTTGTCCTTGACCATGGGTAAACTTACATATATTTTCATGTACTCTCTTTTTCTCTCCCAGCCAAAAATATTGCCTGTTTTTACTGGTGAGGGCTGGGATGTTCTCTGTAAGAGACTGGTAGTCCTTGCATCTTGATGGGCTCATACTACACGGTGTCCAGTAAATCTCATTGGTTTACATGTATTTTACTGTTTCATTGGTTGTTAAAAATACTCTGAAAACCAATCCATAACCTTTATGAACTTGTGCAGTGCAGCATCTGTATCCCATCGGTAAGCAATATGGAAATTATATGTGCGCCTTTTTTCCTTTAAGGCAGACATGCATAGTTAGGTAATAAAGCAATAGCTACTGTTATGATTATTTTAGGGTACACCTGGGACTGCATTATATACTTATGTGTTTTTCTGGTAGAGGAACTGTATATTAATTTATGCTGAGGAAGATGAAGTTGGTGGTGTAGAATACTGATGAACAATGGGTCTAACAGATATGCATGTGTTTTTCAAAAATAACCTCTGTTCAAATGCAGCCAATTAGGAATCTTCTCCAAAATAAGCAGTTATACAAGCAAACTTTAAATATTTAATTGTTGCTTCATGAACAGAAATGCAATCATCACTCTGGCATCTTGCCAGTAAGTCAGAAATTCATCATTCTTTCCAAATTAGAAACGATGCTGAGATGTTCCCAAAACATGCCACCCAGTGATAAGTTCACATATTTAATGTGGTTGTATTCATCTTCTCATCTGGGCAGCTTGAATGAATCACTAATAAGAGGGGAAAAGCTCTTTTTCAAATCCAGGAAGTGGCTGACATTATACTTACCTGGGCATTGCTGGAAAGGTCTAACTTTGGTTGTGTCCAGTTCAAGTCTGGGAAACCAACACTTGATTCTCAACAAATCGTAAGGAGAACTATTGATTATGGTAAGACAGGAGGAGCACTGGAAACATACTCATCTGTTTATTCTGACGTTATTTCAACAGTTTAATTCCCCATGATATAACTTAACATTGCCACAGTAAGCCAAGCTATCTATTACGTAGTGGGAAAAGCATTCTCTGGTTTTTATTCATTAATTTAACTTATTAAATTTAAACTTACTGAGTTTCTTCTAAATAACAAGTAACATGCTAGATGCTATAGAATGCAAAGACCATATAAAAGAAGCCCGTCACATCTTTAGGGAAATCAATATTAGTAATATTAATGTTAATTAAGGACATCCAGTGCTCTCTTGACTGTGTGTGGGATTTCTAAACAGCCCAAACGTTAAAAACAAATTGTGAGTTAAAAACATCTGAAAATCCTATTTATGGAAACCAAATTTGATTTTACTCTCAGGGATTGTGCTTTCATATGAGATGGTGGGTTGAAGAGGATAAGGATTCCTATCACTTGCTCAAATTTTCATCAGAAAATGAAAGTTGCTTTATAGACTCATAGGAGAATGGTATTATTTTTTTAAAAAATTTTAGCATCACATGGATACACCTATACCCATACATATAACACAAAGACACATACACACAAAATATCCAAACATCAAGTACCTACTTTTAGCATACACTGTACTAAGTGCTTCCATGAAACTGATCTCATTTTATACTCACAACAGTCCTTCAAGCTACTCACTATTCCCTTTAATTTATCCTGAGAAAAATGAAAATTTAAAGTTTAAACTGCTGTAAGAAAGAGGCTGAGATTCAAATCAGTCAGTCTTCAAACACTATTTTTTTTCTCTAGCACAAAAATAAAATAAATACATGAAGAAACCCATCTAAATCAAGTTTCCCATTACCCAATCTATTACAGAGATGCAAGGGGACAATGGGCGCCAAAAGCGATTTTTTGAATCAGCGACAGCCACTTGATCAAAGGGGGAGGAGAATTCACTATCTTTGAAACAGGATTTTATATGGGGCCAGTGTAACAGAACAGGTTAGAGAATATTAGAATTCTTAAAGCAATCTCTTACACATAACAGTGAAAGGTCAAATGTGAACTTTCATGCAAAGAATATGAATTCAGTTCTCAAAGCTCCAAGCTGGTATTGCCATCAAGGAGATACGAAGAACAGCAGTTGATTTCTTCTCTTCCTTTTCAATAATCAAGGCACATATTCACAACCAGCGAACAGGACTACCACCTTGTATTTTCCTAGTGCCCATCTCTCAGCTTCAAGAGCTTTATAGATTTTTAAAATTATAATTAGTCCTCTTACTCTCTCTGGGAGCTAGGGGCTCTGTATCATTCCAAATCTACCAAAATAGTTGGCAGAGACAGCTTAGAATTATGCGGCGTCTGGATAAAGGCTAATTAGGGCAGCCATGAGCATGGTGATTAATAGCTCTGAAGACAGGCAGATCTGAGTCTGAATCCGGTCTCTGCTCTTCAGCATTGAGTGAGTTTCTAGATGTGTTTGTGCCTTGTCTTCCATGTCTTTATATGGGATAATAAGAGATGATACTTCGTAAAGTCATTGTGAAGATTGAGTTAACAAACGTGAAGTGCTTGGCAGATTTCTATTTTACAAAGGGAGAGCAATGGATTTTAGTGTGTAAGCATCATTACAATAATAAAAATAATTTGGTAGCAAACATACATATTTCTAACTAAACACATTACTCTAGTCAGAATACTTGCCACTTTACAGACACACTTGTTATATGCATGAATGTAAAATTCTTGGTGTGAAAAAGTATATTTTCTCTCTTTGCACCCAAAATATTAATTATGAAAAGTAATTAATTACTATGGAATTCTTACTGAACTGCAACATAATTGCCCACTGGCAATGCCTAATGTTTTAAAAATGACTTATTAAGATAACTGTCATATTCAATTTATAATTCATTTTCAACATTTAATGGATCACTGAGAATGCTTAACAAGAAGTTTTCTTTTATTTCATAAATGTTATTTTTTCTATTAAATAAGCTTCCAAAGTCTCCTCTTCTAGGCAAACTGTGAGAAGGGAAATTTTTTTTTTTTTTAAACATCTTTATTGAAGTATAATTGCCTTACAATTGTGTGTTAGCTTCTGCTTTATAACAAAGTTAATCAGTTATACATATACAATATGTTCCCATATCTCTTCCCTCTTGCATCTCCCTCCCTCCCACCCTCCCCATCCCACCCCTCTAGGTGGTGAGAAGGGAAATTTGTATAACTAGCAAATCAATGATACAGTTATACATCAAATGTTATATGTCTAATGTATTATTATGAATTTTATTCACTTTTAATTTTAAAAATTTACTGATACTGAGAATAGGTGGTTATTTACTCCTTTCATGTTTACTCCATATCTCAATATATTTAAAGACTGTAATTATTTCAGAGAGTAAATCTCACCTTGATTTGCCTTCAAAGCTATTTGACCAGTAAAAGTATCTTGTCATTAAACAAAAAGGCAAGAAATGCTGAGAACTTTCAGTGTATCTAATGCTACGTGTGAAAAAGAGAGAGAGAAAAAGAATCTGACTTTTTCTTCAAATTATTCTTAACTAGTATGAACTAGGTAAATTCTATAACAACTTATGATTATCACTGTATTGCAATTTATAGTGTTTACCTGTTCATATGTAATTATTCCATGCTAGACTGTAAAACTCTGAGGTAGAGACCGAGTAAGAAACTGATGATTACAAGTTGCTTAACAAGAGGTTCTTGACTGTTTAAGTGCTTGATAATAGGGCGATGAATGTGTAGTTAAATGAATGCATGAATGATTGAGTGGATGGGGCAGCGTGATACAATGGAAGTGCGCCCCTGCTTTACTGTTAGCTGATTTTATTCTAATCACGAAATTGCTAAACATCAGTTGCCTCTTCTGCTAAATGGTAGGATTAGATAGACTACATGATACCTCCCCTACTAGTCTGAGACCTTACCCTCCAGCCTTCTGGCACATAGATATGGACCAACTCATCTCCATCTCCATAGGTAGTCCACTTTGACACTTCCAAGCAGGTCTACCTTATGCTGAGTAATACCATGGACCACTAAGTTATAGTTCTTTTACTAAAAGTCAGCTCCAGCTCTAATCTCAGTTTTCAAGTTTTGCCAAAAATTCTTAAGGATTTTGGTTTTTTTTCTTTTCCTCTATGATTCCTCTATCCCTACCCAACTCTTGGCTTGTAGTCTCCTCTGCCTGATATTTCTACTCTCAGGCCTCAGTTTCCCCATTTCTATTCCCTAGTCACTGCTGTTGGGTTTATGCTTTTACTTCTGGCTTTGAGGGACACACGGATTGTGAACTCTGAATGTTTTGCTCATGGCATTTATATCCCACAGGTGGGATATATTCCTCTCTTAATAAGGGGCCTAGGATATGCTGTGGGAATATCATTAGTCCCTTGTAGGGAAGAGAAACGGGTATATCAGCACCACTTCCCGGCAAGAAAAATGAAGCAAGAAACAGGGCATGTAATTTAGTCTGATGGTTTTGTAAAATGTAAACACTTGTAGGAGATGGTATATGACTAAAATGTTGGTAGAACTCTCATAACATTTTTCATTGAGAGTCATATATTATAATATCATAATTAAAGGGTGTTTTAGAAATAAAAAATGTTTAGATATAGATGCCAAGAGTAAGTGGAAAAGCTCTACTCCTGGCCATTGAGCTATTGTCACAAAATCCTCTCCAAAATCTGGAATAATAAGAATACACATTTTTAACTACAGATTCACCCTGAATTCTCAGTCGCCACCCCTACTCCACTCCCAGTTAACATAGCTGAGGCAGAGTTGCTCAATATCCAAGGCACATGGCCAGTTTTCTGAGGCTGTTGTTCCTGGCTCATCATAAAGTACGAAGAACTATGGGTAAACCAAAGTAGTCCCTGTTCCAATCCAATCCCTGCAATTATACTGAGAAAGGGCATAACAAATTTCTAGTGAGAAAGACTGGATGAAAAATAATGGTTTCCCCTGATTCTAAGTGTAGTGCATCAAAAGATATGCTCTACCTCAATGCTATACTGCTCCCTCAATTATCCAGTGACTAAATCTCCATTCTTTGAGTAACTGGGTTTTTGTCTTGAAATCAGTATCCACATTCTCATTACTGGATACATCCTGTCAAGTACCTTTTATTTGCCTCATTAGCCTAGAATGTAACCACATTTCTACGTCAACTCTCTTAGACAGGCAATCCAGATATTTTGTCTAGTTTGATCTTTGTTAATGTTACTCATGTCCTTCCTGCTTCTTGCCATGTGTTTTAGACACATATTTGGGCTTGAATCATTATGTTCCATGTCTGAATTAATTGCCCCATGACTTCTCCCAACCCTGTAGAATCTGCCTAAATTCCCTGTGTTTGCTTCCTTGTCTGGGTAGTGATATCCCTATGATTTAGGTTTATGGCCTAAGTTCTTTGTATAGAAGGTTAGTCATTTTGGAGAAACAAAGCTGAAATCCATTATTTTGTTCACCCATTCTTTATGCATATTTATTTGGTATCCTCTACGTGCCAGTCATTCTTTTATTTAGGCCTTGGGATAATAGAGAAGAACTTGCAGAATGGTAGGAGGCATGAATATGTAAGCCAGCATTATCTATTAATTTATGTAATGCATATTAAATAAGCACCTATTCTGGGCTAGACAATACGTTTGGCACCGTGGACACAAAAATGAATAAAACAGTTCCTGCCTTCAAAAGATTTATGGGAGCCATAGACATGAAAACAAATCTTTTAATATCATGTGGCATGTCTGCTAATAGAATTAAAGAGGGTAACATGGGAGCATGGATTGATATAAATGCCACTGATGAGGTAGGAAGGAGCTTGTATGGTATATTAAGGGGATTGGCCTTAAAGGGAGATGGTAAAGCACAGCTGTTTACTAACAAAGGAGGTAGGCATTGGTTATTTGAATTCAAATCCTTTCTGCACTTGCTAACTCAGTGACCACAAGTGTGTGATCTCTCCGAGTGCTGGTTGATGCATCTGTAAAATGTAGATTAAAATAGAATTTATTTTTATAGGGCTGTTGTGAGGAACAAATGAGATAATTCACATACTTAACCTAATACCTGGCACATTGTTTATGCTCAATAAGCATTTGTCACTATTATTCTATAGGCAATGAGAGAATTCAGGAGGATTTTAAGCAGGAGGGTGATATGGCCAAAATTCTGTTTGAGATAGAGCATAGTCAAAATTGTAAGTGTAATCATTTTGAAAACTGTGCAGTACACTCATTGGCAATGTCTAGCAGGAGCTGATGCTTGTGGGAGAAGCTTAGGCTGGAGTTAGACATTATGGATACATAAGGCTCTAACTATAGTATGAATGGGGTCACCCAGGGAGAGTGTGTAGAGTGGATAATTCAGTTGGCCGCAGATGGAATTGTGTGGAATACAAAAAATGTAAGGGGTAATATCAAAGAAAGAAATGTCTATGAAAAAGACAAAGTAGGAATGATCATAGATGTGTTTAGTAATAAGCAACATAATGGAGGCTTTCTCCTCCTTGAAATGTCATGGAAAATGATTCCCAGAGGGGGCAAAGAGCTGGGTATTGGGAAAGGAGTAGAAGCTCACCAATTTAACAAGGTGGGAAAGGCACTGTGTGAAGAGAAAATAGTAAGTCCCAACACATGATCTCAGGGAGACTAAACACGAGCCGTTGGTGAACAATATAAAACAATGCAATCAGTGCCCCAATAAAATATTGTAGTGGAGAGGTCTTACAGTGTTTCAGATAGGTCACTGGATAGGCAGAGGAAGTGGGGGTGAGTATTCCAGTTAGATGAGTCAGCAGAACCACACCTGGAAATGGGTGGCAAGAAGAAGATTGAGTAATGACCGTACTGCAGCTGAGGGCTCCTTTAGGATAAGTCATTATGTGTTTATTGACAACTTAGGGATAAGGCTAAGCTGAAAGTTGCTTCCACAGTGCCATGAATGTCTGAAATGTAATGTGACTAACCATATCCTTTTAGTCCCAGTAAAATTAAATACCAACTTGATTAATATGAGATCTGATTATGCTATTAGAGAGAAATGTAACCAACATTTTTGCCTTTTTTTTTTTTTAAGGATTTTCCAGAAAAGGAGAAGTCCACAGCAAAGGCCCTGGAAGATGTAAAGGCAAACTTTTACTGTGAATTATGTGACAAGCAGTACCACAAACACCAGGAGTTTGACAATCATATTAATTCTTATGATCATGCTCATAAGCAGGTAAGTCAAAGTGGGAAATAGCCTTCATATTCCTGGATTTATACCTTCAGAACACAACATAGGCAACTGGCCTTATTTATCCTTGTCTAAGATGCTGAGGTAAAGCCATTTTATACCTTTTTTTTCTTGAAGGTTGTGTTTTCTGTTTAAATATTGGGTGAAATACTTTTTCCTAGAAGGAATGTAAAACTGTAGGTTAACTTACAGATGATCCAAGAGTAGATTGGCATTTATTTTAGAGTTATATATGTGGGGAAACCAGGACCCATTAAAAATAGTGCCAGATTCAAAACCACCTAGCTACTTAGTGGCAGAACTAGAACACTGGACCAGTACTAGGACAGAATCTATCAAAGAGTTCTTTCAAGAGTTCCAAGGTATAGGGAATATTAAGTCTTTGGGGGAAAAATTCTCAATATAAGGTTACATTTTCCCAAGAATACCCTCTTAGGAGGGTCAAAGTGATTACTTAATAAATGAACCGTTGCAAACAAAGAAAATCTTGACAAAGGCAAAGTTGAGGGGTAATGGCAGGTATAAACACTTCACATTTCATTTTCTTTTTCTACACATGGAAGCTAAGATTCTCTATTTCTATCTGTCTGTGAAAGAGGAGGTTATTATTCTCATCTGTTAAATTTTATCCTTGCTGCATGAGGTATGAGAATACTAGCCCTTTAGGAATTAGGAGTGTTAAATACCACTAAGAAAGAAATTCCACATGGCCAGAGGATTATTGCTAAGAGCTGAGAAGGTGCACACTCCTAATATCTTTGAATATATGGGTAAGTCTTGTATATTCCAGACCTAGAATGTTTATTCAGAGTGAACAGCAATAAAGGTTTTGACTAACATCACTAATATTTATTGAGCACATATAAAATATATGGCTTTGGGAGATGCAAGACACAATTTCTAACTTTAAAGATACAGCATGCATATATAATTGACTGGATGTCTCTGACAAGAGCAAGAACAATGGGATAAATTGTTTAGGACTATGATTCCCAAATCTTAGTGTGCATAATCATCACTTTGGAACCTGTTAATAATACAGATTTCCAGATTCTCCTTTAGATATTCTAATTCAGTAGTTCTAAGATGGAGCACAGGAGCTTGTATTTTGAAAGGACACAAAATAGAATTTTTCAATCATACATAAAAATGAACTATGTGGCTACTATCCAACTCCAACAGCAATCAGTCTTGTTTCATTTATAGCACCACCACTCACTTCCCCACCCCTGCCACCACCGTGCGTTATTTTGAAGCAAATTCCAAACATTGTATCATTTCATCTGAAAGTATTTCAGGATGAATAATGATGCTTAAACAACCTAGCCATCATCGTATCTAAAAATTAACAGTATCTTGGTATCAGTGGGTGGTCTTGTTTTCTCATTTGTCTATTAAATGATTTATAAATTTGGGTTTGTTGAAATCAGGATCCAAACCTATCACACTTTTGGTTGACACATCTTTAAGTTTCTTTTAATATATATTTAAACTATGGGTTTTTCACTCCCTCTTTAAATTTTACTCCTTGCAATTTATTTGTCGAAAAACTGTATTGTTTCACAAATTTGAGATTTTGCTGAATACAACCCAGTGTTGTCTTTGCACGTTTTCTCTGTCTTCTGTATTTCCTTTAAACTTGTTGTTACAGATAAAATCTGATCAAATGCAGGTTAACATTTTTTTCTTGGTAAAAATATATTAGAGGATGTGTTGTGTCTTTCCATAAGGAGGTGTATGATGTCTAGTTTTCTTTCTTTTTATGACTTGAAGTTTGACCAGTGGGTTCAGATACTATTGCCTTGATCCACCCATCATTAAGTACCTCACCAACCTTTTTCCACTAATAGTTCTTGTATCCATAGATGATCATTTGCTTAAACCTATTACTTCATTTGGAGCTGTAAAATGATGATTCTAATTCTATCATCCTTTTGTCATTTATTAGATAGAATATGTCTATAAAGGCAAACTTCCCAAAAGTATCACCTAACCTGAATTTTATGTAGGAGTGCTTCAGGCTGCATATTAAGAAAAAAGTCACTCTGGAGATTTAGAGAAATAAATGACCACGGAAGGTCTCAGGGGATAGTGACATTTGACCTGTGCTTTAAGTGTACATGTGTAAATGTTGAAAAAGAGGCTCAAGATGGGGTGGAATTCTTGAAAGTGGAAACACAAGGAACTAAGGTGAGGAAATGGAGGGGTATGAGGCCTCTTTTGAAAACAGTAGGAAGTATTGGACTACCAGAGGGTGAATTCTCCACACTAGATCTGCATTCTACAGCCTGCCTTTCACTCTGCAATTCTGCCTCATCAATTTCCCTTTTTATCACTTTCCTCAATCTTATTTCCGTTGGCTTTCCAACATGTTGATAAAACTACCTTTCCTCAATCCTTATATTCCATCTATTTGCCCATTTCTGTCTTTCTTTAGGCTTACTAGCATTCTAAGATTCCTAGGCACACTCCTTGTTCAAACAGTGATTGAGTTTCCACTATGTGCTACTGTGCTGGCTGTTGAAAGTGGACAAATTTAATCCCTAATTTCAGGGAGCCTATAATCTGACTGGGGAACCTGGAACCTACCTAATCAATCTTTAAAATACATTGATTTAAATATTGTAGAATTTGTATATCTAGGATACTAAGAGAACGTATAAAAATTATTTAAGAATGAAAAGATGACAAGTGAGCTAGAAGTCCTAAAGAATGAATTATAAGTTAGCCATGTTAACCAACCAAGAATGGAAAGTCCTTTATGGTAGAAAACCTATATCAAGGCATGGGAACCTGTATCAAGCATAACCCAGAGATGCTGCAAAAGATTCACTGTGATCACTAAAGTCACCATCAGTCTCTTGGAGAGCTCTTTAAAAATCTTTGAAACTGTCCCTCATTCCTTCCATTCTTCTCTTGCAATAGACCTTGTTCTCATTCTTCCTTTTGCATTCTCTTTTCACCATTCATGTTTAATCTCACTCCTGATTTTTTGCTAGGACCTTCTAACTGGACTCCCTGCCTCAGTATTTTCCCTTCTCCACAGCAAGCTATCCATTTTCAGCCAGATTGATTCTCCCAAACTACCACACTTATTCTGTCACTCCCCTCCTTGGAAACTGTCAGTGGCTGCTGGCTGACTTCTTAAAAAGTCTGAATTACTTAGTCTGTCATTCAAAATGTCCACAGTTTGGCTCTGGCATCCATTTCCAGATTTATCTCCTGCAACCCCAGACTTTCCTTATACTTTCTTAAAAGATTCATTATGCTTTCCCACCTGCTCTTATTGGCTCATAATCTTCCCTCTGTCTGGGATGCCTGGGGGCTGTATTTCAACCTATACTTCAGTAGATTTAATACATAGACTGACAACTTATATCCAGATATAAAAAAAGCTGAGATCTCATGCTAAGCTGAGTAACAGCATTTTCCAAATTCCTTTTGATCAACACATTCATATTGTACAGAATTTTGTACATGCTGCCCACTTTGGGAAACATTGGAATAATTAAATTTGCCATAGACCTCATAAAACTGCTTTCTTAGATAAATGTTGAAATACTTCCATCTAAAGATTTATTTTGGCCCAAAATATTTTGAAAATTACCTGAATTCTAAATGAAGCTGAGTTTACAATTTGCCTTTTAAATGAAACTGAATTTTATGTACAAGAAATAGGAAATATGCACTAAAGTAAAATATGCAAAATCTTTTTTCTTTTTTTTTCCAAATCCCAAAGCTAAATATGTCTATTTGGTTCTTGCTTCAGTAAGGGCTCTTCTTGACTGTGATGCTGATTATAATGATGGTAGTGGGGATTTGGATGAGAGTATTTTCTGGCCTAAGTAATATGAACAGTTGCCTTAATTTTATTTTCCATGTGGATTCAGAGTAAATGTCTGGCCTCTTGTGCTGAACTTCCAACAATATGGTCTTTTGGTACACTTAGAAGTGAATCCAAATTCACATGGAATTAATTCTATTACTCATTAATAGAATAGTTTAGAACTAGAAACAGGGTAATCTGAATTACCTCTCTACCTCCTTCTCTCACTTATAATTACTCAGGATCCTTCATTTTAATAAGTGATTTCTAAAGCTTTTGTGTTACCTTGTATCTAAATTGCAGTCCTATGTGTTTATTTTATTGCAAAGCTTATATTATTTACAGATTTATTGTAATTCTAGAGTAGTAAGCTAATATATAACTTTAAAGAATAAAGTAAAATAATCTGAGATTCATAGCTTTAAACTAATTCCATTGGACATTTAATAATGTTTTCTATAATTTAATAAAAAGTGAGATATGTTTCTTGTAGAAAAAGTTTATCGGTAACAAAGCTGATTTTTTTCTATTTCTTCAACAAGGAAAAATTGAATTTCCAGTTTTGACAACCACATTCTATACCTAACTCATGTTTTTGGAAATAACTCGATTGTTTTAGCTATTGCCTTGAACTTTTTAAAATTCTGTGTAAATGTTGAGCATTATTACTAAAGCAATTTGAACGTGTATAGAAATTACAATCGCTTGGATAAAGAGAGTATTGTAACTATTAATATAGCTAACATGTCAGTAACAATTCATTCCTTCTGAGACTACCAAGTCATAATCCCTTTCTCGGGACTGTTAGCTGCTAATGCATAATACTGAAACAAATAATACACATTCTCACAAGCAGCACAAGTCTCTCCTGCCCCAGAGACATACTGGCTCATCTCAGCTTAGAAAAAACAAATGAACCGGATCCCCATACAATTAACCCATAAAAATACCTTCCATAATAAACAACAAATCCACTTTCAGATCCTCCACATGTGACACTTAATCCTCCTAATCTTCCTTTGCTTCACAATAGGATTTATTTTCACTCAGGAGGAGCTGTTCACTTCTCAAGCCTGGATTTGAACTCCAACTGAGTCATTCTTAAAATGTTGTTTTGGATTCTCCCCATCTCTACCTGCTCAAGACAGAATAAACAAAACAGAATTATCTTTTGTCATCTTGACTCCAAAGGGAAAAGATTCCCAAAGCTGATAAATGAATTTCATCCAATTTTTCTTGCTTTGTTCCTACAATTTGATTTATATTTTATCCAAAGACTGCCCAATGATACATTTCAGCCTAGTATATTTAAGCTACTAGTCATCTTAATATGGCAACAGGATTTAAAAATATAGTTAATTTGTAGGGTTGGCAAGATTGAAGAAGAAATATAGACTAGAGTGTCTAGAATGAACACTCTGAGAACTATAAATGTTGGTAAAATAGAATAATACTTATTTCCTGCTGTATTTTGTATTCTATAAACCCTGGTTTCTGGTAGATTTTATATTTCTATATCTGTGCCACCACCCTCCCCCAAGAATTACCCAGCAGTAATTGGAAACTCTATTAGCAAAGAAGTACAAAAGAACCAAAACTGATCTTAGATTCTGAATCATAATTCACCTCTTCTAAAATACTGCTTTCACCCTGGCTAAGAGAACTTTTGATCTCAAGGTGAGCTCCCAGCTGAAAAATAAATTAAAAATCTATGTTCTTGTTCTTTCTGTCTTTCAGATGTGCTACGTGATTTCCTGCCTTATTGTGTTTGCCATATCTCTTTCTTCCAGAGCTGTTTTTTCAGATGACTTTCAACTTTCTGATTCCTCTCTTCATTTGTGTCTTAGCTCAATGTCATCTCTTCTGTAGGATCTTTCCTTTGCATTCTAACTCAAGTTAGAATGTTTCCACTTCTCCAAATAATGCCCTGTTGGCACTGTCAATGGTGGTTGGAGTCAACCTACACTGGCTCTCCAGAGCCAACTGTTTAATATTCAAGAAATTTGTGAGCTGGTTCTTAAACCACTGCTAGATTGAAATCAGCCATGGTGGGAGATCCACACACACTACAAATAGGACTTTATATGTTTCATTTGATTTTTCCATAGAGTTGATATACCAGCACACGATTGGTTTTTGTTTGTTTGTTTTGTTTTTTATTTATTTATTTTATTTATGGCTGTGTTAGGTCTTCGTTTCTGTGCGAGGGCTTTCTCTAGTTGTGGCAAGTGGGGGCCACTCTTCATCATGGTGCACGGGCCTCTCATTATCGCAGCCTCTCTTGTTGCGGAGCACAGGCTCCAGACGTGCAGGCTCAGTAATTGTGGCTCACGGGCCTAGTTGCTCTGCGGCATGTGGTATCTTCCCAGACCAGGTATCGAACCCATGTCACCTGCATTGGCAGGCAGATTCTCAACCACTGCACCACCAGGGAAGCCCACACGCCATTGTTTAATACTCTGTTAAAAAAAGAAAAAAAAGTTATTTACTTTTTGAAATTTTTGCCCCTTCCCCCTTTCCCTGCCATTAACTCCACAAAGACAAGAGCGGGGCATTGTTGGCCCTATTGGCCATGTATACCTGTGTTTCTAGAACTTAGAGCAGTGTCTAGTACATAGTAATGACTCAATAAATATTTTTTAAATGAATGAGTAGCTGAATAAGTGAGTTTCTAGAACTGACCCTGCTACTCTGTCCTTTGTCAATATATTCTACCATCATTGATTAATCACTTCTTTTCTCCTCTAGTTTTATTGAGATATAATTGACATATATCACCATGTAGGTTTCAGGTTACAGCATGATTTTTTTAATTTACCATTTTAATCGTTTAGAAATGTACAATTCAGTGATTTTTGGCATATTCCGTTTATTTACATATATCATGAAGTGATAACTATGGTAGGTGTTGAGTTATTTGTTTTTGTACTGAGTTGTATGAGTTCTTTATATATTTTGGATATTAACCCCTTATCAGATATATAACTTGATAATATTTTTCCCCTTTCATAGGTTATCTTTTCACTTTGTTGCTGGTTGGGATTACTACTTGGGCACTGTAGGTATGAACTCAGTCTGCCAAGATCCAAGTGTTATTAAGACCCCTCACCCCAATTCTTTGTCCCAGTGGATGAGCCCTGAAGATTCCCTTGCAATCTGGGGCAAGATCAGAGTAGGAGCTCCCACAAAGTGACCCACAATGCTGGGGGTAGGGATTGGTTGTCCCCCCCTGGGTTTTCTTTGCTCATTGGAGAAACTGGAGGCTGAAGGGAGACCTCTCCATGTGGTGCTGCACTGGCCTGGGGGAGGGACAATGCAATCAATGTGTAACTGCTTCTCTCACCTTCTAATTTAGTGTCTTGGTCTCTGTGGTGCAAGGGGTGCTTTAGCCTCACCCCTGTGTTGTAGGATTTTCTCAGTGATGTCTTATTCTTGAATAGTTATTAGTTGTTCTTCTCCCGAGGGGGAACAAAGTCAGCAATCACCTATGTCGCCATCTTGGTGATGTCACTCCTTAATCACTTCTTAGGTAGTTAGAGTGAATACTATAATGAGCAAAATTAGCTCTCTAATCCCAAGTTCTTTATAATTATTGAGCAAAGGCTGTCATGAAAACACATTTTTATAATTTAAGAAAATACTTGAGCCCGTATTAATGTTGAAGTAGTGTTCCACTTGAAGAATTTTAGACTTTACTCTATGGGAAATTGCTAGTCTTCATGGGTTTTTAAGCAAGCAAATGATATTATCAGATTTGTGACTTAAAAGAAAAAACCTAGAAGCAGTTTAAGGGTTGGAACACAAGGAAGAGAGCTTGTCTCTGCCATCAGATGGGAGCCTAAGAGCCCAAGAGATATGACTGAAATATTTACAGGAGTGACAAGGAGAGGAAAGGAGAGGGGTACATTCAGAAGACTGTCAATGGCTTACAACATATGAACACGTGGTCTATCTCACTTGTAATCATATAAATACAAACTTGGAGAGTTCTTCAAAGAAAAGGTGTCAAATATGAAAAAAGAATACTCCCCAGTGTTGACAAGATGTGAGATAATAGATACGGTTAAACATTGCTTGTGGGGATATAAATTGTCTCAATTTTTTGATGTTCAGCTTTGGATTACTTATCAAAGACTTAAAATGTGAATTTTTCCTATGAACAATTCCATCTGGCATGTATTCTAGAAAAATAATCACATTAATTCCAAAGATTTATACATGAAGATATTTAAAATAGAAAAATACCAGAGGCAATCTAAACATACAATGAAAATAAAGTGGCTAAATTATGATGCACATAAACTGAAATACTGTGTAAAAGTTAAATTACATTTTGGATCTATATTTTATACAAAATTAATTCTTAAAAGGAATGCTTAGATACTTGTTTATATTAAAAATTAAGGAATATATAAGTATGGAACATTAAGTAATAGTATTTAATTACAATTTGGTCCATATCTTTTTAGATAAGTTTCTAAATACTTATTACCAAGTCATAAACTCTTGTATAAAACATAAACATAAAATGTGATTATATTATACACATTATTCTGCCTTCATATGTTTTCACTTATATCTTGTCAATCCATAGGGTTTTGTATTTTATTGTGTTGTTAAGTCAATGATCAGAATTTATGTCACTGTGACTTGTAGATTTTTTTTTTATGTGACCCTCATAAGGTACTGTGATTACTTTATAATTATATTTTCTTTCTTGTATACCTATTTTTTCCTGGAGTTAGAAACTGCCTTATTTTTATATTTGCTCAATTTTTTAAAACCACTGCCTATTTCTAATTCATCTCTGAACTATTTACCATACATAAGAAAAAAGTCTGATTACAAAAAATCAGGTAAATGAAATAATAGGTCAGTCTTTGTCCAGCCCCTCCCTCTTCCGGTGAATTCCTCAGTCTCTCTGCTCCAGTGTTACCCTGTTGCCTTCCAGACCTGCTGCACAGCTGTTCTTTTGGGACTTCTCTTTATCATCATCCTATGAATGCTTTTCTTTCTCGCTTAGATTATAGTCCTTGTTTCCTTGATCTCATGATTTCCTATATCTTATTTTATTCCTCCTTTTGGTGGAACCTATTCTCCCAAAGCTTCCTAAGGAAGAATACACACAAGGTAAAATTTGGGGGCCCTTGTCTGTCAGTAAATATAAATGTGTTTATTCTATGCTCACATTTTATTTATTTTTCAACTGGGTTTTAGCCTTTAGTGTTGCTGTTGAAAAGTAACACTTTATGTCATTTTGGTTCTTAATCCTTCTTTTCAGAAACGTTTAGACTTTCCTCTTCATCATTTCATTTTATAACAAACATTTCCTTAGTGCCTGCTATGTACCAGACACTATTCCAAATACTGGGAATACTTTTAGAAACTAACCAATCATATCCATCCTCTGGAGCTATCATGGTAAGTGTGGGAAAACAGAAAATGAAGTTATAAAATACATAGGACATTGGATGGCTCTACCTGCTATGGAGGAAAATAAAAGAGTACAGTGTATAGGGAGTGCTATGGCGCAAATAGAATTTTAATTAAGGGTTTCAGTGAAAACCTTAATGAGAAGACAAAAATAAACAAAAACCTAAAAGATATAAGGGAACAATCAATGATAGCCATCTATCTGAGAGAGAGTATTCCAGGCAGAGGGAATGCCCAATGCAAAGGCTGGGAGATAAGACGATGTACAGTGCTCCAAAGACTCCTAATAGGTTAACATCCTACAATGATTTGCATTGAGGTGAGTTGCTTTTCAGTTACTGTGCAGGGAACCCCATGGGGTAGTTCAATTTGGAAAGTCATATCATTTGTTTTGGGAGGTTTTTAAAAATCATTTATTGGATAATTTCCTCCTCTACTCTTTCTTCTCTTTCAAAGTCCTTTTATTTGGATATTAGAATTCCAACATACATCTTCCAAATCTTACTATTTTCTGTATATTAGTCTTTATGTCAACATAAAGATTTTCACAGTTTTATCTTCCAATATTTCTACTGAACATTTTTTTACATTGTATGAGTGTCTATGTGTGTGGGGAGAGAAAAAGAGAAAGACAGAGAAGAGAGCAAAAGAACGAGCAAGGGCACATTTGGTTTTACCTATGGTTTACATGCTAGAGGCCTTCCTCAAATATCTTGTAGTACTTGGCTGTTTATCTGACATTCTTGTTTATAACTGAGGGAACAAAAATTTGACTGGAAGGTTTGTATGTGTGGGTTGAGTTTGGTAGGTGTGATAGGGCAGTAATTCATTTTTTTCATTGGGTTACCTCCAAGTGTCAACATCTATGGATTTTTGAAAGACATAAGCAGAAAGAAAACTTGGAGCCTCACCAGTATGAAATTTCCATTTAATCTCATTTTAAATGGTCTTATAGCTTAGCCCTAAGATGAATCAGATGTTCCTAAGACTAGATCCTATGCTGGTTCACTTTCTCTAGAGAGCAAGCCTCCATCTTCTGCCAGAATAGGCTAGGGACCTGATGGCTCATTTGTTCCTTTGTATACTTAAGCCAATTTTCCTATTTCTAGTCCCAGGCTCTACTTTTTCAGTTCTACTTCTGTAACAGGGGTTTACTGGATTAATGTCAGCTTATCCTCACCTCAGCAGTCTGGTCTGCCTTGTCTGTTATGGTGCATATCTTCCTTCCCCTCTCTCCCTCCTCCCTCCTTCCTTCCTTCCCTTCTTCTCTCCCTCCTTCCTTCCTTCCTTCCTTCTTTCCTTCCTTTCTCTCTTTCTTTCTTTCCCTGTACCCCACTACCTCCTTTATTTCTTAGTAAAATAGGACCAATGCTACCTTCCTCAGAGAGGTATTGTGACAGTTAATTTTTAAAATGCATGACAACCCCTAACACAGTGCCTAGCATAAGTACTCAACAGAGCTGATGGAGGCATATTTTATAAGATATGCTTTCCAAGGGAAGCTAGAGGGCCATTTCACAAGAATATTGTGTGAGGAATTCTTTCATCAAATGAGAGACTAAACAGAAAAACCTCTAATGTATCTTTTATCTCTGAAATTATGATTGTATAAATTTGTAGTTAAATACAGCTTTCTCTCATTTAATTTAAACTTAGGCCTGGACTAGGCAGTGAGAAAAAAAATAATTTGCTACTGCTATTAGGTCGCTGGAGCCATGACATCTAGCTGGCCTTTTATTTCCTGAATGTAGTTTAGCAACTTCACTTTGATGTACGTCAGATCTCAGACAGCATGAAAAACTATACAGAAGAGCCTTGGTTCTGTACCATGTATTTGCTTCTTGTGTTGGCAGATCTATAGGTTTCCTTTTCCTATCCTGTTTTTTAGTTTTTTCAATTTATATTGTAGGGTCTTGACACAATATTTCGGCATATTATGATAGTTCCATACCAAATGAATTTTGCATGAAATTAATTCTGCAATATTTAGTGATAGCATCTATTATCCCATTGTTCGAGATTTACAAATGACAATATTATTCTCTTTACCTATTAGGTATTATTATCTCTTGAGTATCTAGTACTAGATGAGCTCCTCCATATAACAATATAAATTAACCGTTGGTAATTTAAGTAATAAAATAATACCCAGTATAATAAAATAGCCAAAATATTCCAGAGCTGTAGGTCAGACCTGAGCTCACTGCCCACACATGCTAATGATAAGACCAGAGGGTAGAAAGGGAAGCAATACTTTACATGTATATCAGTTTTAATTCATTGTTCCTCTTCTATAGTTATGTAATTCTGCCAATCATGTATGGCATTCATTCAGTAATTCACTCTTTCATGCATTTGTTCAAACATCATTTGTGCTAGAACTGTGTATTCTGTAAATATAAAAATAAATAAGCACTTCCAGTTTCTGACCCATCATATATGGAACTTGGAACCTGTCACTCCCGTCCACATAACCAGAAAAAAAATGAACAACCTGAAAAGCAGCAACTTTTCTTTGATCCAACAGAGCAGTAAGGTTACAGGGAAAATTGCTCCTCTCAAAACTGGAGAGACAGACAGGTGGATACAGGAATCACAACTTACTGAAGTGTAGGAATTCTGAAGGAATCAGTTCCATTTACCCAGTAAAGCATGTCTGGCTTTCAAGAAAATAATTGCAAGACATACTAAAAGACAAAGAATACAGTTTCGCGAAAAAGATCAAGAATCAGCATGATACTCAAACATGGCAAAGTTGTTGGAGTTATCAGACTGGGAATTTAAAACAACTATGATTACTTTGCTAATGATTCTAATAGAAAAAGTGGATAACATACAAAGACAGGTGGGTATTGAAAGCAGAGATACAGAAACTTGAATAAGAAATCAAAGGAAATGTTAGAAATTTAAGCACTGTAGCAGAAATGAAGAATGTCTTTGAGGGGCTCATCAATAGATTAGATATAGCTAAGGAAATAATCAGTGATCTTGAAAAAAACAATGTTAATAGAAACTCCCAAAACTGAAAGGAAAAGACAAAAATGAAAAGGAGAGAACAGATTATCCAAGAATCATGGGAAAATTACAAAAGGCATAATTATAGGAGAAGAAAGGAAAAAAAAACCCAGGATATTTGAAGTAATCATGAGGAGAATTTTCCAAAATTAATTATACACAATAAACTAAAGATCCAGGTAGCTCAGAGACACCAATCAGATGCTCAAAGACAAAATACAAACATACACACACACACACACACACACCCCTAGGTATATCATATTCAAACTGCAGAAAATCAGGAACAAAGAGAGAACCTTGAAAGAAGCCAGGGGAAGTGGGAAACACCTTAGATAAAGCAGAGCAAGGGTAAGAATTAGACTGGACTTCTCCTTAGAAACCATACAAGCAAGAAGAATAGAGTGAAAGATTGCAGTGTTGAAAGAAAAAATTACCAATTTAGAATCGTGTGTTCAGTAAAATTGTCCTTCAAAAGTTGTGGCTAAATAAACACTCTCTCAGACGATCAAAATTGTGGGATTTGTTGCCAGTAGGCCTACCTTAAAAGAAGTGGTAAAATAAATGGTTCAGAAAGAAGGAAAATATATATGTCAGAAACTCCATCTATATAACAAAAGGAAGAGCATTAGAGAAGAAATAATGAGGGTAAAATAAATCTTATATTTTCTTATTCTTAATTGATCTAACAAAAATTTATTCAAAATAATAACAGTATCAATAATGTATTCAGTAATTATAGCTTATGGATAAGAGCCATGAATAACAGCAATATTATAAGTGACAGGAGGGAGGAACTGGAAATACTGTGTTATAAGATAATTGCACTACCCAGGAAGTAGCTAGAGTGCTATTTGAAAGACTTGGATTAGTTGTAAGTGATTTTAACAAACTCAAGGGAAACTGCTAAAAGAAGTTAAAAAAGTATTACTGATATGCTAAGAAAGGAGAAAAAAATAGAATCATATAAAAAGCCTAACTAAAACTAGAGAAGGCAGAAAAAGAGTGAAAGACAAAAAAAAAAAAAAGAACAAGAGCGGAGACGTTCAAGGTGGTGGAGGAGTAAGACATGGAGATCACTTTCCTCCCCATAAATACATCAAAAATACATCTACATGTGGAACAACTCTTACAGAACACCTACTGAACACTGGCGGAAGACCTCAGACTTCCCAAAAAGCAAGAAAATTTCCATGTACCTGGGTAGGGCAAAAGAAAAAAGAAAAAACAGAGACTAAAGAATAGAGATGGGACCCATACCTCTGGGAGGGAGCTGTGAAGGAAGAAAAGTTTCCACACACTAGGGAGCCCCTTCACTGGTGGGGACTGGGGATGGGCAGGGAGGAAACTTCAGAGCCATGAAGGAGAGCACAGCAACAGGGGTGCAGAGGGCAAAGCGCAGAGATTCCCACACAAAGGATCGGTGCCGACCAGCGCTCACCAGCATGAGAGGCTTGTCTGCTCACCCGCTGGGGTGGGTGGGCGCTGGGAGCTGAGGCTCGGACATCGGAGGTCAGACCCCAGGGAGAGGACCGAGGTTGGCTGCGTGAACACAGCCTGAAGGGGGCTAGTGCGCCACAGCTAGCCGGGAGGGAGTCCAGGAAACAGTCTGGAGCTGCCAGAGAGGCAAGAGACCTTTGTTTTGGGGTGTGCGAGGAGGGGGGATTCCTTCCCTGTGTGCCCACAGAAGGCAGAGCACCGCCTAAGCAAGCTCTAGAGATGGGTGCGAGACACAGCTATCGGCTCAGGCCCCAGAGACAGGCATGAACTGTTAACGCTGCCACAGCCACCAAAAGTCCTGTGTGCAAGCTCAGGTCACTGTCAACATCCCTCGAGGAGCCTGTGCAGCACGCCACTGCCAGAGTCCCGAGATCCAGGGACAACTTCCCGGGAGAACAAATGGTGCCTCTCAGGCTGTTGCAACATCACACCAGCCTCTGCTGCCTCTGGCTCACACCACGTTCCAATTATGACTACCATACACCTACCTACCCCCAGCCTGAATGAGCAAGAGAGCCCTAGTCAGCTGCTGCATTAACCCCCTCCTGTCTGGGCGGGGAACAGACTCCTGAGGGCAGCCTACACGCAGAGGCAGGGCCAAAACCAAAGGTGAACACCAGGAGCTGTGCAAACAAAGAAGAGAAAGGGAAATTTCTCCATGCAGTCTAAGGAGCACCAGATTAAATCCCCACAATTAACTTGATAAACCCTGGATCTGAAGAATACCTCAATAGACAATGGATGTTCCCAAAATTGAGGCAGTGGACTTTGGGAGCAACTGTAGACTTCGGCTTTGCTTTCTGCATCTAATTTGTTTCTGGTTTTATGTTTATCTTAATATAGTATTTAGTGCTTATTATCATTGCTGGATTTGTTTATTGGTTTGGTTGCTCTCTTCCTTTTTTTCTTAAATATATATATATTTCCTTTTTCTCTTTTTGTGAGTGTGTATGTGTATGCTTCTTTGTGTGATTTTGTCTGTATAGGTTTGCTTTTACCATTTGTCCTAGGGTTCTGTCTGTTCTTTTTATGTGTTTTTGTTCTTTTGTTTTGTTTTGTTTTCTCTGTTCCTTTTCTTCTGAGCTGTTTAGCTGGCAGGGTCTTGGTGCTCTGGCTGGGTGTTGGGCCTGAGCCTCCAAGGTGGGAGGGCCGAGTCCAGGACATTGGACCACCAGAGACCTCCCAGCCCCACGTAATATCAATCACTGAGAGCTCTCCCAGAGATATTCGTCTCAACACTAAGACCCAGCTCCACCCAACGGCCAGCAAGCTCCAGGGCTGGGCGCCCCATGCCAAACAACTACCAAGACAGGAACACAACCCCACCCATTAGCCATGAGGCTGCCTAAAGTCATACAAAGTTCACAGACACTCTAAAACACACCACTCGTTACAGCCTTGCCCACCAAAGGACAAGATACAGCCCACCCAGCAGAACACAGGCACAAGTCCCCTCCACCAGGAAGCCTACACAAGCCACTGAACCAGCCTCACCCACTGGGGACAGACACCAAAAATAAAGGAAATTACGACCCTGCAGCCTGCAAAAAGGAGATCCCAAACACAGTAAGTTAAACAAAATGAGAATACAGAGAAATATGCAGTAGATGAAGGATCAAGGTAAAAACCCACCAGACCAAACAAATGAAGAGGAAACAGGCAGTCTACCTGAAAAAGAAATCAGAGCGATGGTAGTAAAGATGATCCAAAATCTCGGAAAAAGAATAGAGAAAATACAAGAAACATTTAACAAGGACCTAGCAAACAAACGATGATGAACTACACAATAAATGAAATTAAAAATACTCTAGAAGGCATCAATAGCAAAATAACTGAGGCAGAAGAATGGATAAGTGACCTGGAAAATAAAATAGTGGAAATAACTGCCACAGAGCAGAACAAAGAAAAAAGAATGAAAAGAATTAAGGACAGTCTCAGAGACCTCTGGGACAAAATTAAATGCACCAACGTTTGAACTATAGGGGTCCCAGAAGAAGAGAAAAACAAAGGGTCTGAGAAAATATTTGAAGATATTATAATTGAAAACTTCCCTAATATGGGAAAGGAAATAGTCAGTCAAGTCCAGGAAGCACAGAGAGTCCCATACAGGATAAATCCAAGTAGAAACACACCAAGACACATATTAATCAAACTATCAAAAATTAAATACAAAGAAAAAATATTAAAAGCAACAAAGGAAAAGAACAAAACATGTACAAGGGACTCCCCATAATGTTAACAGCTGATCTTTCAGCAGAAATTCTGAAAGAGAGAAGCAAGTGGCATGACATTTAAAGTGATGAAAGGGAAAAATCTACAACCAAGATTACTCTACTCAACAAGGGTCTCATTCAGATTCGATGGAGAAATTAAAATCTTCACAGACAAGCAAAAGCTAAGATTTTTGCTTAGCTTTACAACAAATGCTAAAGGAACTTCTCTAGACAGAAAACACAAGAGAAGGAAAAGACCTACAATAACAAACCCAAAATAACTAAGAAAATGGTAATAGGAACATACATATTGATAATTACCTTAAATGTAAATGGATTAAATGCTCTAACCAAAAGATACAGACTGGCTGAATGGATACAACAACAAGACCCATATATATGCTGTGTACAAGAGACCCACTTCATACCTAGGGACACATATAGACTGAAAGTGAGGGGATGGAAAAAGATATTCCATGCAAATGGAAATCAACAGAAAGCTGGAGTAGCAATACTCATATCAGACAAAATAGACTTTAAAATAAAGACTATTACAAGGGACAAAGAAGAACACTACATAATGATCAAGGGATCAATCCAAGAAGAAGATATAACAATTGTAAATATTTATGCACCCAACATAGGAGCACCTCAATACATAAGGCAAATGCTAACAGCCATAAAAGGGGAAATCAACAGTAACACAATAATAGTAGGAGACTTTAACACGCCACTTTCACCAATGGACAAATCATCCAAAATGAAAACAAATGAGGAAACTAAGCTATAAATGACACATTATACCAGATAGATTTAATTGATGTTTATAGGACATTCCATCCAAAAAACACAGAATACACTTTCTTCTCAAGTGCTCATGGAACATTTTCCAGGATAGATCATATCTTGGGTCACAAATCAAGCCTCGGTAAATTTAAGAAAATTGAAATCCTATCAAGCATCTTTTCTGATCACAATGCTGAGACTAAATATCAATTATGGGGAAAAAAGTGTAAAAAGTACAAACACATGGAGGCTAAACAATATGCTACTAAATACCCAAGAGATCACTGAAGAAATCAAAGAGGAAATCCAAAAATACCTAGAAACAAATGACAATGAAAACATGATGACCCAAAATCTTTGGGATGCAACAAAAGCAGTTCTAAGTGGGAAGTTTATACAATACAATCATAGCTCAAGAAACAAGAAAAATCTCAAATAAATTAACCATACACCTAAAGAAATTAGAGAAAAAAGAAGAAAAAAACCCCAAAGTTAGCAGAAGGAAGGAAATCATAAAGATCAGATCAGAAATAGATGAAAAAGAAATGAAGGAAACAATAGCAAAGATCAATAAAATTAAAAGCTGGTTCTTTGAAAAGATAAACAAAATTGAAAAACCATTAGCCAGATTCATCGAGAAAAAAAGGAAGAAGACTCAAATCAACAGAATTAGAAATGAAAAAGCAGAGGTAACAACTGACACTGCAGAAATACAAAGTATCATGAGAGATTACTGCAATCAACTATATGCTAATAAAATCGGCAACCTGGAAGAAATGGACAAATTCTTAGAAAAGTACAGTCTTCGAAGACTGAACCAGGAAGAAATAGAAAATATGAACAGACAAATCACAAGCAATGAAATTGAAACCGTCTTTAAAAAATCTTCCAGCAAACTAAAGCCCAGGACCAGATGCCTTCACAGGTGAATTCTATCAAACATTTAGAGAAGAGCTAACACCTATCCTTCTCAAACTCTTCCAAAATATAACAGAGGGAGGAACACTCCCAAACTCTTTCTACAAGGCCACCATCACCCTGTTACCAAAACCAGTCAAAGATGTCACAAAAAAAAGAAAACTACAGGCCAATATCACTGATGAACATAGATGCAAAAATCCTCAACCAAATATGAGCAAACAGAATCCAACAGCACTTTAAAAGGATCATACACCATGATCAAGTGGGGTTTATCCCAGGAATACAATGATTCTTCAATATATGCAAATCAATCAATGTGATACACCATATTTACAAACTGAAGGAGAAAAACCATATGATCATCTCAGTAGATGCAGAAAAACTTTTGACAAAATTCAACACCCATTTATGGTAAAAACCCTCCAGAAAGTTGACATAGAGGGAACTTACCTCAACATAATAAAGGACTTATATGACAAACCCACAGCCAGCATCGTTCTCAATGGTGAAACACTGAAACCATTTCCACTAAGATCAGGAACAAGACAAGGTTGCCTACTCTCACCACTATTATTCAACATAGTTTTACAAGTTTTAGCCACAGCAGTCAGAGAAGAAAAAGAAATAAAAGGAATACAAATCGGAAAAGAAAAAGTAAAACTGTCACTGTTTGCAGATGACATGATAGTATACATAGAGAATCCTAAAGATGGTACCAGAAAACTACTAGAGCTAATCAATGAATTTGTTAAAGTAGCAGGATACAAAATTAATGCACAGAAATCTCTTGCATTCCTATACACTAATGATGAAAAATCTGAAAGAGAAATTAAGGAAACACTCCCATTTACCACTGCAACAAAAAGAATAAAATACCTAGGAATATACCTTCCTAAGGAGACAAAAGACCTGTATGGAGAAAACTATAAGACACTGGTGAAAGTAATTAAAGATGATACAAACAGATGGAGAGATATACCATGTTCTTGGATTGGAAGAATCAACATTGTGAAAATGACTATACTACCCAAAGCAATCTACAGATTCAATGCAATCTCTGTCAGACTACCAATGGAATTGTTCACAGAACTAAAACAAAAAATTTCACAATTTTTATGGAAACACAAAAGACCCCGAAGGGCCAAAGCAATTTTAAGAATGCAAAACGGAACTGGAGGAATCAGGCTCCCTGACTTCAGACTATACTATAAAGCTACAGTAATCAAGACAGTATGGTACTGGCACAAAAACAGAAATATAGATCAATGGAACAGGATAGAAAGCCCAGAGATAAACCACACACATATGGTCATCTTATCTTTGATAAAGGAAGCAAGAATATACAATGGAGAAAAGACAGCCTCTTCAATAAGTGGTGCTGGGAAAACTGGACAGCTGCATGTAAAAGAATGAAATTAAAACACTCCCGAACAACATACACAAAAATAAACTCAAAATGGATTAAAGATCTAAATGTAAGGCCAGACACTCTAAAACTCTTAGAGGAAAACATAGACAGAACACTCTATGGCATAAATCACAGCAAGATCCTTTTTGACCCACCTCCTAGAGAAAGGGAAATAAAAACAAAAATAAACAAATGGGACCTATGAAACTTAAAACCTTTGCCCAGCAAAGGAAACCATAAACAACATGAAAAGACAACCCTCTGAATGGGAGAAAATATTTGCAAACGAAGGAAGAGACAAAGGATTAATCTCCAAGATATACAAGCAGCTCAGTATCAAAAAAACAAACAACTGAATCCAAAAGTGGATGGAAGACCTATATTGACATTTCTCCAAAGAAGATATACAGATTGCCAGCAAACACATGAAAGGGTGCTCAACATCACTAATCATTAGAGAAATGCAAATCAAAACTACAATGAGGTATCATCTCACACTGGTCAGAATGGCCATCATCAAAAAATCTAGAAACAATAAATGCTGGAGAGGGTGTGGAGAAAAGGGAACACTCTTGCACTGTTGGTGGGAATGTAAATTGATACAGCCACTATGGAGAACAGTATGGAGGTTCCTTAAAAAACTAAAAATAGAACTACCATACGACCCAGCAATCCCACTACTCAGCATATACCCTGAGAAAACCATAATTCAAAAAGTGACATGTACCACAATGTTCATTGCAGCACTATTTACAATAGGCAGGACATGGAAACAACCTAAGTGTCCATTGACAGATGAAATGGATAAAGAAGATGTGACACATATATACAATGGAATATTACTCAGCCATAAAGAAAAATGAAATTGAGTTATTTGTTGTGAAGTGGATGGACCTAGAGTCTGTCATACAGTGTGAAGTAAGTCGGAAAGAGAAAAACAAATACCGTATGCTCACACATATATGTGGAATCTAAAGAAAAGAAAAAGGTTCTGATGAACCTAGGGGCAGGACAGGGATAAAGACACAGAGGTAGAGCATGGACTTGAGGACACAGGGAGGGGGAAGGGTAAGCTGGGATGAAATGAAAGAGTAGCATTGACATATGTACACTACCAAATGTATAACAGATAGCTAGTGAGAAGCAGCTGCATAGCCCAGAGAGATCAGCTCGGTATTTTGTGACCACCTAGAGGAGTGGGATAGGGAGCATGGGAGTGAAGCACAAGAGGGAGGGGATATGGGGATATATGTATACATATAGTTGATTCACTTTGTTATACAGCAGAAACTAACACAAAATTGTAAAGCAATTATACTCTAATAAAGATGTTAAGAAAAAAAACAAGAGCAGTGAATAGAAAAGACTCACAAGTATGGTAGATATTAATCCAACTATATCGATAATCACTTTAAATGTTAATGTCCTGAATTCATCAATTAAAAGACAGAGACTGTCAGAGTTCATTAAGTAAAAGAGAGAGCGGCCCAAATGTATTTTGTTTGGAAGAAACCCACTTCAAATATAAAGACACTTTAAAGTAAGGTGATGGAGAAATAGATGCCATGCTAACACTAATCAAAAGAAAGCTGGAGTAACTATATTAATTTTAGACAAAGCTGCCAGTGAATCTAGGAAATTTATCAGGGATAAAGACAGGCATTACATAATGATAAAGAGATCAAAGCACCAAGGGACATAACAAAACTTCATGTGTATGTGCCTAACAACAGAGCATCAAAATACATGAGACAAAATCTGATAGAACTGCAAGGAGAAATAGATAACCCCCTATTATACTTGGAGATACTAACATTTCTCTATCAGTAATTGATATATTGAACAGGAAGAAAATCCGTAAGAACATGGTTGAACTTAATACTGTCAGGTTCAACTGCCGTCTATAGAATACTTCATCAAACAGTATCAGAATACATACTCTTTTCAAGCTCGCATGGAAATTCACCAAGATAGACCATATTCTAGTCATAAAACACAACTTAACAAACTATAAAATATTAGAAATCACCCATAATATGCTCTCAGATCAAAATGAAATTAAACTAGAGATCAATAATGGGAAGATACTGGAACCCCCCCCCCCCAAATAACTGGAGATTAAACAAGATATTTCTAAATAGTATGAATCAAAGAAGAAAGTCTCAAAGAAAAAATTTAAAATATTTGACCTAAGTTAAAATAAGATTTATCAAAATTTGTGGGCTGCAACCAAAACAGAGCTTAGAAAAATATTAAAGCATTGAATGTTATATTAGAAGAAAGATCTAAAACCAATAATGTAAGCTTCCACCTTAGAAAACTACAGAAAAAAGAGCAAAGTAAATCCAAAGTAAACAAAAGAAAATACATTTAAAAATTAGAGCAGAAACCAATGAAATTAAAAACAGGAAAGCGATAAAGTCAGTAAAACCTAATTCTGGTTCTTGAAAAAGATTGATAAAATTGATACAACTCTAACCAAGCTAAGTTAAAAAAAGAGAGAGACAGAAGACACAAATTACTAATATTAAAAATGAAAGAGGAGCCATCTCTACTGATCTCATGGACATTAAAAGGATAATAAAGGAATATTATGAACAACCTTATGCCTACAAATTTGATAACTTTTTTTTTCTAAAAGATTTTTCACCAAGCCTGAATCTTTAGAGCAACTGTAGCAATGGCTTTCATAAAGGTAATTCTATGGGAGGACCAAAGAAATTATGCCAGGGTACAAATATATGTGGTTTTATGCATTACTTAGAAAGTAATTCTGGGCAGAACAATCAGTGCATAGTGAAGTCTTCTTTTGATAAACATAAATTTGAGGTGTTCTTGGTAAGTATGAATATAGTCATTTCATTTACAGTTTAAAGACATACCCCTGTGTTTGGTCCTGTGAAAGAAACAAAATTAAGTTCATCTCAGTGTGGAGATGGGCTTCTGTTTAAGGAGTAGGTTGGAGGAACACTGAAAAACACAGCCAAGATTTTTCTTAACAAGTAGTTTTATATCTATTCCAGTGCAGAGAGTAAAGTCCTCAATATTTTTAAAGGGAGTTTAACTCAATTTTAGACAGAAAACTCTTAGAAATGAGGTCTGATCTGTTTGTAAAAAGTGAACTATATCTTCAGCTTAGCCATAAAGTCATCTCAGTCAATAACCATTAGAATTTTTAGCTCAATAATACAGCTCTCTGACTTATACCCCAAAAAGAACTGTAAAACACATACCTTGCTAATATAATGAGCTTGTTCTCAAAGTAGAATTATTAAATACAAGCCAAATAATGGTTGAAGTATGTAAACTTACATTTATTCCTTTTGTTTGGAATTATTATTCTGTGCTAGATTTTTCCCCTTTTCTTTCTTTTTTTTTTTGTGGTAAAATCTCTTTTGTTTTGTAATAATCAGCCCAGTGGGAAGAAGTATATTGAATTGACTATGAGTAAAAGAAATCTTGTAATCAGACTAGGTTCTAACCCTAGATCTAAAAATCTACTCAACCTCTTTAAGCAGTAAGTGATACCTACTTCATAGGATTTCCAAAAAATTAAATATCATAATAAAATTGTTCAATGCAGGGTTTGATCCAAATAAATACTACTTCTATAATAAAGCTTTTTAAAAAAATCTATGTATAATAGAATCTTAATCTTGTTCTTTTCTATTGGGAGTGTCAGTTTTCTAGCTCATCAAATACCATCAAACGACAAACCTAAAAATTAAAAAGATAATCAAAATTTTCTTTACTCTACTGGAAATTGTTATCCGATAAGTCCAAAATAAATCAAAGAGTCTGAATTTTGAAGTATAAAAATCTTATTAGCATTAGCAGACAGTAGTGTATTGAGCATTCATTTCTTATACTGCAGCCAGATCTTCTTCATAGAGTCAAAAGCTAAAGGGAAATAAACAAAATGAGATTTTTCCACAAAATAATGGTGGAAAATTATGGGCTAGATCTATAAGAAAGTCTGAATGATCTTCAGACTTTATGGAAGTCCATATGTTCAATGCATCATTAAAGAAACTGAAATACATTTGAGATTCAATTTTGAATATGCTAATGTGCATAAAATTTGAACAGTGTAAAAGCTGCCCTTTACAAAAAAATTCTGGATCCAGACATATAACTGAAAAAAATAACTTAATTGGCCATAATACTAACAGTCATGGTCACCTATTCTTCAGAACAGTTTTTTTGTTTGTTTGTTTGTTTTTAATGATTATGGATAACAAAGATATTTTTCTTACACAGGAAAAACCTGATGACCATCTTAATTTGGGCCAACATAATTATTTTGAAGAATTAAACAATTGGCAAAACTGAAATAAAATGGTTTTCTTTTTTTAAATTTTTTTTCTGAAGTTATTACAAAATATTGGCTTTATTAGCTATATATAATATTGGCTATATAAAATGGTTTTCTTAACACTTTCCACAATGTATACTCAGAACAAATGTTTAGTAATAGGTCCTAAATTAATATTTATTAAAAAATAAAAAAATTTAAATATTTTGAATCAAAACTACCCTTTAAAACCACTTTCATTCTGAATAGTTAATTGGGAACCACATATGTATTTTTAAAGCTGAGTCCCAGGTTTGTGTAGCTTCTTAAATACAATCTAATTATCAAATTACACTTCCTTTCCTTTCTTACTTCGGTTCCTGGACTTCCTTCCAGCTATTAGCTGAAGCCAGAGCTGAAGTCCCATTGAGAATTTTGTGCACTGCTAGAAATCCTATGATTCACTCAGTGGGCAGTTCTGAATTGTTTTTTGGGTTTTTTTATAATATCTTTATTGGAGTATAATTGCTTTACAATGTTGTGTTAGTTTCTGCTGTATAACAAAGTGAATCAGCTATATGCATACATATATCCCCATATCCCCTCCCTCTTGTGTCTCCCTCCCACCCTCCCTATCCCACCCCTCTAGGTGGTCACAAAGCACCGAGCTGATCTCCCTGTGCTATGCGGCTGCTTCCTACTATCTATTTTACATTTGGTAGTGTTTATATGTCAATGCTACTCTTTCACTTTGTCCCAGCTTCCCCTTCCCCTTCCCTGTGTTCTCAAGTCCATTCTCTACTTCTGCGTCTTTATTCCTGTCCTGCCCCTAGGTTCATCACAACCATTTTTAAAAAATTTTTTTTAGATTCCATATATATTTGTTAGCATACGGTATTAGGGAAGTAAGCAGAAAGAGAAATTCTGAAGTATTTTTAGAAGGAATATGTCTGTAACTCACCACATGATTATGTGAGCTTTGCCTGGGATTGTTTATACAAAGCCCATGGTGGGGTGAAAGGCCTTTCCCCTCTCTTCTTTTTTCTATAAAAAGTGTGTTTTGTGCCACTGGCATTGTCTTATGGTTACTTTTTTTTAAGTGAAAAATCAGTATATAGTTGGCCATGTATCTCATGTCTCCCTAAATAACTTCTGCTATTTATAACTTAGCAATGAATTTTCCCCTCACTGACCTCTTGTTTGATTTATAATTGTCATAGCTCTTATATTTTCTGCTTGTACCCTTATTTCATATCTGGTACATCTCAACTGCTTTTATTTTATTTTTTTCTTTATCTTAGATTTTTTTTTCTACTTTCATATTCATCTTCTTCAACTCTCTACTCCAAGTTTTATTACTAAAACATAGTCTCAAACCTTGGGGGGCAGAGCATAATTTCTTACTCAGCACTTAAATTTTTCCTATTAAACAGTAATCTATTATTGCTTTATCCACTGGTTATTAAGAAGATAAGCCTTCAGTATTTCAAAATGTGCTTGGTATATTGTTTTAAAGACATGATAGGCTCATTTCAGCCCATTCATAGTTGTGCTTTAGTCTTTATTTAGATTTTAATTACAATTCCAAACTGTACAGTATCTGTAGCAGACACCCGCAGTGCCCCATCCTCACCATTCAGAACTTCCACTGTTCCCTGGATTTATCTCAGCTGTCAGTACCTACACCGCTATGCCTGAATTGTTTGTTTTTGTTTCTCTACCTGAAACCACAGAAGCCCACTCTTATGTATAAAGGAGGCTGTACTAACACCGCCCCATCCGCAGGAATCCCAAACAAATGACTCTATTGACTATAAATATCCCGGTCCCTTTCTCCGTAGACAGGAGTATTCCCAGGCGTGGGTTTCATCTCTTTCCCCATACAGATATCCCCCGCTTTTTGAAAGTCTGTATTACATCACTTGGCTTTTCGGAAACACTTACATTGGTACCTGTTTTCTGCTAACTGAAAGAAATCCAAGGAGGATTTTCGCTTTTACAAAAAAAAGCGAAAAGGGAAAATAGTGTTCAGCGTTGTTTGTTTTGCTGTGAGTCCTTGTAGAGTCAGTGCACAGCCTGAGCAGCAGAGCGGTGCCACCAACCTCCTTCCCTGGGAACTACTCTCCGCATCGCAGCGTCAAGCCTGCGCAGCTTTGGACTGTGTCTGTGACCATCTGTGCTTTATCTCCGTGTTTTGCATCCATTAGCAAGATTCTCCTAAGGTAACGCTTTACACCATTTCAGCTTACGAAAGTTTTCACAGGAACATTCTACTTTCAGATGACAGGGGAAACATGTACTTTCCCTGAGATGAAGCCTCAGTTGCTCACTTGATAAATAGTTAAATAGTATACCTTTTACTGGCCTTCTTCCCTACTTTCTACCACCACCCCTACTCCCTGCCGGTTTTTCCTTGCCCTCCTAAATACACTTCTTGCCCTCCAATCCTTGTCTCAGCATCTGCTTCAGCATTATTCTTGCAGTTATAATCCCCTCATCTATAAAGGAGTAAGGACACCTTAATTTTGGGAGAATTAATGTACAGATCCTAACTCATAGTACATGCTCTAATATCATTGTATCTAGTTAAAATAAGTATTATCTTTTGCAGCTGAGTACTCTCTCCAAGATATAATTTTGTTTCTTCTGTATCTCAGTAGGATGAGTTATTTCACACTGGGTGGAGAGGGCCATCCCAGTGGTCACCAATGTGACAAAATTCAAGGGTTGCCTATGAGGAGTTCACACATTTCTCTGTCATTGATATGGGTGATTCCATCAGCAGTCATACATTTCCATGCGGTGAGAATAATATTTTTCTTGCAGTCCTGTTTGAATCACTGCAAACACTAAAGAGAAAGGTAAAGTTCAATGAAAGGCTATGGAAGAGCCTATCTTTTAATTTTTCCTTTTCTCCCCCATAGAAGAACAATCTACTGTAATCTTTTACACTTTCCACCAACTTCTCTTCACCAGACTATTTACTACTCACCTTGTAAAACTCAATTTATACGTCTTCTACAAAGCTTGTCCTGCTCCTTCAAAGCTTTTGGGTTACCTTTTTTGTAACCTGCCCTAGCTCCCAGTATTTATTCCTATCAGAGCATATGATCTACTGAACTATTAACTCCCTGTTTATCCCATTAGCAAGATCCTAAATCAGTTGGACTGGATTATTTATTATTGCAACTCCAACACCTAGAACAGTATTTAGCATATACAGACACTAAACTGTTAGATAATAAATTACACTTATCAATAGTGTTGGAAATAAATGTTCTTGCAAGGTATTGAAGTGGTTTTAATGAAATCTATACAGTTATGGAATATTTGCTATCGCACTGCCTCAAATGAGCACAGTTGATTGCTGGCCTTCTCATTTATCATCCCTACTTTTATGATAATATGCAATTAACCATATTCCTTTGTTTCCAATTTGTGACCAACATTAAACTTGCTGGTGGTTAATCTCTGAATACTTTTGACTCTAGATACAAAGAAGGCATTAAGTCATCTCTTGCAGCATAAAAAAAGTAAAAACAACTTAAAGTAATACAATGTTTGAATTTTATTTAATTTCTGCTTAAGTGAAAGCAGGGAAAACTAGATGTCAAAATGCATACTGTTTCCAAAGCATGTGGAACAGAAAAATAACATTTAATTATTTCATTTTTTATGTTTATAATAATCTATCACTTAATTTTTTATGTATTGATCTTCTAAATGTTGGGACATAGAGTTTATTAGTTTGATAAAGGGTTAAATAATGTGCTTTACTTACTTATTAAATAACTATGTATTACAGCAATGCTGCGGGAGAAAAACTTAAATTATCAAATGCCACTGAGCACAGGCCGGTGACTGCTTTTGCCTTAAGGCAACAAATTCCAGTTTTAAATGTCAGCTTACACAATTTGTTTTTAATTTTAAATATATGCATTTGTGAAGACAGCTGAGCTGTATTAAGAAATGCTGTACCTGCCACACTGGGAACATTTTATTTTATGGCAAAGAAAGCAAATAAGTCAGCAAATTTAATATTTGGAAACAGTATGTTTGAAATAATTTTATTTTAATCATTACTATCTAAAAAGTATCTAGCAAACAGAACAGTGATCCCTTTACATTTAATGGCTAGGTAAGCTATTTGTTATTAAATGTTGGTTACAGAGGAATTACATTTGCCACATTTTAAAGTGAATGCTAATCAACATGGAAATGAGCAATTTAACCCTCTTTAAATTAGAAAAAACCCTTGGGACAGTTATTTCATTATTGTTATCGATGGTCAAATCATTTAAGATGATTCTTTACAGAAGCACATTGCTTTTGTATTTAGAACAGAATGAATGACATTCCTGACTGGCAGAGAATATTTTATTATTTTGTTTGTGTACTGATGTTTTAATTCTTCCAGAAGAGTTGAAACAAAAACATCCAGGTGGAAACTGTGGATATGTTAGGTGGGGTGATACAAGAGGAAGGGTTGTCGCAATAATGTTCTGCATCATATAGTGAAGTACTTAAGATTTGAGTAAAGTCAGGTAACAGAGTTACCTAAAGCACTGAGATTTTTACCCAAAAGCTTTTCTATCCCAGACCCCAAAAGCAGGGCTACCCTGCTCCTTACTGCTCCTTAGCTCTTTGGGTTCTTGCAGCTATGTCTCTTGCTGACAAAGTCTCTTCAGATTCTGATGTTGGCCAGCATCAGATTTTTAGGACTGAGAAGAGCAAGAAAATCTGAGAAGTCCATGAGGTCTGCCTTGTCCATCTGTCTCCCAGGTCTTGATCTCTACTTATGTGTGGGTTCAAGAACACCAGCCTGCTCATTTCCTAAATATTTCTTTCAACACATACTTATTATGCACTTATAGTATGGCAGTGACTTTTGGTCCACCCAGTAAGTCCCAGTGAGAAAAGCTAACTCCAACTGATAACTGAAGGAAACTTACATTCGGAGCAATCACAGTACCTTGAGACCAGAAGGTTCTTCCTTGAATACTGAGTAAAGCAGAAGATGGCTGTAACTTATTAAGGTAAATGGTGGAGCATGGAGGAGGGTGTATGAATAGGGAGTTGTAGTTGGTTAAATCTAACCAAGTCATAACTCTCACCCTAAGATAATTCCAAAGATCTAAGTGCTAATCAGGTGCCTATGAGCCATTCCAAGTGGGTCTGCTAAATTAGTGCTTAGATAGGGAGATCCAGATCTCAGGAGAGCACTTCCATGTGTAGTTGTGCTGGTCATGCATCACAGACCAAAAGGCAACCATCTGCAGGTCACTGTCTTTGTGGACATACTCCTATAGAATGAGGTCAGATTCCTGGAAGTCACCAGCTTATAACTATGAATTAAGCCAAAAGACTGGATAAGATCACTTGGAAGATACTGTTGAGTCAAAAGAGGACCTAGGACCCAGCCTTGAGGAACTCCAACATTTTAAGTTTAGGTAAAGCAGGAGAGGTCAGCAGTAATCTTTATATGGAGTGACCAGAGTGGATGAAGGAATCCAGCAGTGTGTTAAAGCAGAGAGTTATTCCATGCAAAGGGAAAGGTCAACAGTGCTAACTACTGGAGTGAGGGAGAGTTGGGATTCAAACCCACTTCTGTCCACCCAAAGCTCTACGTGTTCTTGAGAAAAACCACACTATCCCTCACTAAATGCATATTAAAAAATCCAGTATCTTTGAATCTGGCACTCAGGGATGTCATATATGGTTGGCTAATATTTTAAAGCTTTCTAGGCAGTCTCTGATTACAATGGTATTAAATTAGAAATCAATTATGTTTCAAATAGAAAACTTCACATATTTGGAAATTTTAAAAATTACATCTACATTTTTGTGAAACCAAGGAAACATCAACTTAATAAATAAAATATTTATTTATAATTGAATAAATATAAAGTAAATGCATTTCCAAACTTCCAGCATGTACTAAGGTAATACTTAAAGGAAAATTTTAGTTTAAGATCTTAATTTAGAGCAGAAATAAGGCTAAAAGATAATAAGCTAGATATCTAACTTAAGAAATTGAATTTTTAAAAAAGAGGATAATTTAAAGAAAGGAAAAACAAGGAAATATAAAAAGTAAAAATTAATAAAAAGTTCATTAGAGAAGATCAACAGAGCCCAAAGAGGGTTATTTGAATAAACGAATAAAATATATAACTTCCTGGATGATTAATAAAAAAAGGCACCCAAAAACACACTAATTTGAAAGGCAAAATAGTTATGTCTAGAGATGCTATTGGTATTACATAGCTAATAAAAGAATATTATGAAAACTCTATACATGTAAAACTTAGATACAATGAATAAATTCTTATAAGAATTCAACTCATCCAAACTGATTCCAGAAGAAATAGTAAATCTGAATGGTTTTATCACCATCAAAAAAAATCCAAAAAACACTTTCTTTTTAATCTTCTCGTTGTAGTAATACCAGGTCCACGTAGTTTCAAAGGCAAGTTTTTTTATTTAGATAATTTCAATTTACACCAGTACTTCCAGACCATATGAAAAAAAGAAAGACTGACAGCAAAAACAAAAGAGTATAAAAAATTAAAAGGGAAATTACAGGCCAAAATTATTCATGAGCAGAAATGCTAACTACATCATTTGCATCTAAATCCATTTATGAAATAAAAACATATAATCTAAGCTAGATTTTTCCCAAGAATGCAAAGTCCCTTTTTTACTAGAAAAAGAATCAATGTAATTCACCTCTTTATTCCTACAGTAGATGTAGGGGGAAATTTTAACATTCAATATCATGTCAGGTTAAAAATTCTTAGTAAACTAAAAATAGAAGGGAACTTCCTTAGAATGGTAAATGATTCTTACTAAAATATAATAGATAATATATAACATCATGTTAATGGTATATGTTGAAAGCTCTCAGTTAAAATTAAGAATAAGGAAAAAGTAAATTGTTCCTGATATCACAATTTCTATTTAACATTGCATTGATCCAAGCTAATGCAGTGAGATAAGACAAAATATAAAGATAAATTAGAAAGGAAGAAACAATGCTGTAATTTTATCTAGATAACATAATTGAACACACTGATTAATAGAATTAATAAAATAATTAGTCTTGTGGTTGGATAGATATCAGTATTCAAAAAGAAACTACATGTTATACAACAGTAAAAATAATTTGGAGAATGAAATTGTATTAAAAGATAGTAATTGCAATAACATCAAAAATATAAAATACCTAATAATTAAACTAACAAAAAATGAGCAAGCTCTTTGGGAAGAAAAATACATATGATTTTACTGAAGAATATTAAAAAACACCTAAATAAAAGGAAAGAAGCAACATGATCTTAGATATAAAATTTCAGTATTTTATATGGGCCAATACTCTGTTAACTTATGATATCCTTTCTCAAAACAATGACAAAAACAACTCAACAGTATTTCCTGTGGAATGTGGTGAAGAGATTCTATATAAAAGAGTGAAAGACCAGAAAAAACCAGGGAACCATTAAAAAAGAAAAATAAGGTGAGAGAATTTCCTTTTAAGCATCCAGTTTTATTAAAAAACTATAGTGATTAAGACAGAATGATGCTGATGAAGAGATAGGCAAGTAAACAAATGGAATAAAATAACAAGTCCAGAAACCATCTCATTCATGAATGCAAATTTTGTTTATAGCAGAGTGGGCATTGAAAATCAGTGCAAAAAGGAGAGCCTATTAAATAAATATTGGGAAACTTGGTCATCTATTTGAATAATAAAATGAAATTAGATTTCTATACACATAAATATTAGATGGATTAAAGATTGACATGCATAACTATAGGAAAATATTTTATAATTGTGATAGAGGGAATTTTTAAATCAAATTATAAAAAGTACATAGCCTAAAGGAAGAAATTGATCATTTTAACAGTATAAGACAATTTAAAACAAATTAAAATAAAGACACTTTACAGATAAGCAAAATGCAAGTAGTAATCTAAAAGATATTTCTGGTATTTACAACTGGCAGAAAACTGTTTTTTTTTTTAATATAGTACTTTTGTATTTTTTGTTGTTGTTTTGTTTTTGTTTTTTTGTTTAACCTCTTTATTGTAGTATAATTGCTTTACAATGGTGTGTTAGTTTCTGCTTTATAACAAAGTGAATCAGCTATACATATACATATATCCCCATATCCCCTCCCTCTTGCATCTCCCTCCTCCCCTCCCTACCCCACCCCTCTAGGTGGTCACAAAGCACCCAGCTGATCTCCCTGTGCTATGTGGCTGTTTCCCACTAAAATTAATATTCAGGATACAAACAATAAGAACAGGTGGTTCATGGAAAATGGGTGAAAAACATGAATAGGCATCATGCAAAAGAGGAAATATAAATTTTCCATAAACTTATTTTTAAAATGCCTAAACTTTAATAGTAGTCAGGGAACTTGACATTAAAACCACACCCAATTCCCAAATATAGCCACCAGATTGCAAAAATTAATAATTTGTTCAATATTAATGTTGGGATGAGTATAAACGATAAAAACAACTTTGGTGATTTTAACTAAAAATAATTTAGCATGAGTGTGCTTTGTGACCAAGCTAATCTATTCCCATACATATAGACTAGAGTAATGCTTTCACGTTGGCTTCAAGGGATATCTATAAGGGTAAATTCTTAACAAAATTGTTTGTAATGGCAAGAAATTGGAAACAACCCAAATAAGCTATCAAAAATGGCTGGCAAAAAGTACTGAGGAGGAGTTATACAGTGAAATGCTATAAAGTGTGGAAAATAAACATTCTATCACTAGTATATCCAGATGGATGACCCTCAAATGCATAATATTGACCAAACAAAGCCAACTCATAGGAGAAGGCATACAGTGTAACTCCATTCACATAAATCTGCCAACGATATGAAGCAATAAAATATTGTCTAGTCTTACATGCCTTGGTGGTAAAATTATAATGAAAGTTAAGTGAATGATTCACCATCTTGATGAGAGTAGTTACCTCTAGTGGGGTTAGGGGAGCAGTTTTGCTACAGCAGATGCCTTTATAGTGCTGACAGCTGATGATACTTTCTTAAATCTGGTAGTGATTACATAGGTGTTTTTAAAATTATTATTCTCTAAACTGTATATGTTTAATTTTAGTTTACTTTTAATTTATGATAGATATCAGAATTATTATTTTTTAATATAGCATATGCTTATGGAATGTAAAATGCCATTGTGGGCCAGGTGATTGAGTTAGACAAGTTGCTGCTTTTCCTATTGTGTTAGTACTCTATAAAATGGCTCATTAAAGAACAAATTTTTGGACGTTTTCTTCTCATCAACTGTGCTGAGTTTAATTAAAAACGCACATAATAACCTGAGCTAAGAGACTGGATTCTCTCCTGTAGCAGAAGAAATTTCCCTCCATTACACAGTGACATTAAATACTAATTAATTCCTAAAGGAAATTATCAAATATCCTTCTATGAATCCTTTTAAAATTTGCTTTGAAATCAGCATATTATATACTTAAAGTTCTGCATAGTTGGTGGTAAATAAAATGCTATATTTCACAGTGTAGCGGGAAGAATACTAAAAGAGGAATCACAATTTCAGTTCATGTTGGTTTTGTCTCTTATAAACCTAATCTCTGAATCCTAATTTCATCATGCAATGTCCATTACTTGTGTTGTATAAAGAGTTACATGAAATTAAGCTAACAGTAATGCCCTTTACATATGAAGGAGGTCACTACTCTTTGGCTTTAATCACTGTTTGTTTCAATGAAAAGCTCTACCTGTCTTTCAGGTACATTATATAGACTTCGATATCTCATAGTCACCCCATCCAAATTTGCCAACCTTGAATGATACCACATGAAAATACATCTTTATTCCTCTTAGTTGCTCAGGATCCTGCTCTCCTGAGCTAATGAGTAATGAACATTTAACCATGTCAGAGAAGCTACGAGTAGTAATGTCAGGGTATGATTATTAATTTTGGCTGCATAGTTACATTTTAACAAAATAATTTAGGAAAAATCAGAGAGGCTGAATAAATAGGCAAGGCAACACACTTGTAATTGGAGAATGAAATACAGGTGGAGATAATAAGAAAATTTATAGATATACTTATAATGAGGTATAGTATCCCGTAGCTTATTCATTTGGATCTTCTTTCCATCCGAGTCACTCTCTCTGGGTCAGTTATAATGCTTGTATTTATGTTTTCATGTTGATTATCTAGAAGTATTTTTGGAAAATACAACTGTAGGATTTAAGGATCTTTCCCTAATTAATCTGAATTTGAAAGAAGAAAGAAGTTTTAGTACATCTTTTAAAGGAATGAAAACACCTTATGAATTACAGAAACACACATTCTTCCATTGTCAACTTTGTTGATTATCCAGGACTCTACAAAAGAAAATAAAATGAGTAGAGATGGGGCATTTGTCATCTTGGTTTCTTTTATATTTTTAATCATTTTTGCTCTCAGAGAAGTTCTGGTCTTTCTTCAGTTATGGGAGTTTCTCTACTATGATTTATTTAATTATGCCTCCTGTCCAAGCTTATTATTTTCATGCTCTGGCAGTTTAGCATAATGATTAAGAACTGCTGTGGGTATGATATCCTCCTCTATCTCTCTGTTAATATATATTAAGCGTACATTTTAAAAACTCTATTTGGATTGCTATTAACTCTTTGGACACACGTACATTTTCCATGGATTAGATTTTCCGTCTCTCTTTCAGGGTTGTTTAATATTTGTGGCTTATTTGTGCACTTATCTCTGTAGCCGAGGTGCCCTATATGACTGTCTCCTCTTTTTTTGTTCAGAGAGATGTACGCGAGCTGATTTGTGGCTGTTCTCTTTTTTAGTGACTGTGAGAGTGGCATCCCTTGACAGTTGGTTTTCTGAGACTGGGTACTCACAAACAAGCGCTGTTAGCCATTTGGGATTCATTTGTGCCTCCCTTTTTCTAAACTGCTTCACTTACCATTTCTACCTGGAGAACATCCCTTCCTTGTTGCCAAGGGTGACCTAGCTGACTGCTCCTCTGATACCATAATTAATAACTCTGTTTGTTCCTTCCCAGGCCCCTCCTCTTCATGGGCTCCACACCCTCCCGGTATAGACTATCATGATGTTGCTTCTATATTTACCACTGTGGTTTGCCCTGTGGCTCTTTTTCTTTTTGCTTTCTGTTTCTCAGGGATTCTCTAGAGTCTCTGGTTTATGTAGAATGACTCCTTTTTTTTTGAGTGGGGTTATGTATTTCTTTATTTTTGTATAAGACAAAATCATGTCATGTCCTCCCATATCCTACCTTTGTATCTGATTTAAGCAATTATCTTATTCTGGTGTATGAGATGTTAAAATTGGATCTAGAATGATAACTCATTTTTATCTCAAGCACTATGTCCTATTGATTTGTAGGGGCTGCCTAAAGTGAGGGTTGAGAAGGATAGTGAGGTCACCTCCAGAGTCAGAAGAAAGACTGCTACAATTGATGACAGATAGACAAAATGGTAAGGCCGGGGGACACTAGCAGCATCTGACCCTGAACTTATTTTCCAGGATCATAGATTATAAAAGTCACAGGACAAGTGTATATTTGTGATTTGTGATAAATTATTACAGCAAATAAATGGATGAGTCCAAAAAGGATGTGTTAAGCAGTGGGAACAAAACCAGCAAGAACTAGAGGGGGAAAAGGAAATACTAAAGAGAAGCTCGAAACTTAATTTGTGTAGAGCCGAAGCTCCCGTACGAATATAGGTGATGGGAGAAAGTTAGGTTGGGCCCTAACTGATTAAGGCCATCCATGCCAAGTTAAAGATTTGGTATTTAAAATAATATGAAAAGATAGAATCCTGTCCTTTCTTGTATTGCTGGAATTTTTTGTTTTATTCTATTTGAGCTTATTTTTAAATTCCTCTATAGGGTAATTTGAAAGAATAAAATGATACAGTGACGATAATAATTATTCTAAGATAATAGAAACATTTTGTGAAAATTCAGGTTATTTTTCCACTTTAATTAAGAAATAGGAGTAACAGGAGTAAGGCATCTTCTGTCTGCAGTGTCACCCACCATCTGTTTGTTCCTTGATCCCTGGCAATAGTTCCAGGCAAAGATGAAAACCAGCCCTGGGGTGGATGCAGTCACACTAATTTGCACTAGGGCCTCAGAGTAAGTTCTCATATTGCAGTCCTTTTAGGGTGAGACCTCTGGTCACTTCACTTTACGACAGACATCTCAGCTAATGGAAGAAGTGATAGTTTTACAGATTCTCTACAGCCATGAGCGCAAGTAATTGATGCAAGTATTCTACTATTGTCTGCATTTAGATTTTTTTTTTCCTCCCACTATTTGTCAGAGGATTTGAGGTTTACAAATAGATTCTTGAAGATGTCATTCAGGGCTTTCACTGACCTCTGAAATGGCCATTTCTATTCCTCTTCTGAGCCACTTGTCTATTTGTCTTTTACAAGCCACCAGAATAGCTGCCCTAACACCCCTGCTGTTGCTATTTCTGATATTACCAGTCTTGCACCAAGGTTGAGTTATTTTTACTCTTTTTCCATCTTCAGCTAGGAAAAAAAGAACTGTTCTTCATGATAAAGGTCATATTTACATTTCAAAATTTTGAGTGACTGCACTGCCAGATGTTAATGCATATTATAAATAATATGGACTCCCAAATTTCTGAGTAGCATTGATTATAAATAAATATACCTCAGTAAGAACTATAAGAGGGCTACACATCAATGATCCTATCCAGTTACAAAAATGTAGATTTAACCTAGAACATACTTTTCTCTGACATACAATTCTACATATGCAATCAAAATGACAAGTACAATCCAAATAATTCCACAGTTCTTCTTGCATGAATCACCTTCCTACAGATGTTATCCTAACATTGATCTCTCTTTTAACTTCAAAGAGAACTAACTTTTCAATCTGAAGAATCAGACTTTGTACTTCATTTGCCACTTTAGCCACACATTCTTTCTCGTTACGTTTCCTTATTTAATTCTAAAATTATTGCTGTTATGATAAGTAGAGTATATTATAAAAAATAATTTTTATAATATATATTATATTATAAAAAATATTATAAAAAATATTTAGTTCTCCTTTTCAGGAAATAAAAAAAGGTGGAAAATGGCTCCATAAACTTAGTAATACGATTGCAGATTGTGTGTGTGTGTCTGTGTGTGTGTGTGTGTGTGTTTGGGGGATGTAGACAATGCAGAAAATTTTACTGAAGTTGCACGTACTGAGTTGTATCAGTATCTTGTAGATCAGTTGGAATAGATATATGCTACTAAATTGGGCAAATTGCCTATTTGAAAGGGAGTTTTCTCATAATTGAGAAGTTGATTGCTTGGAGTGATTTGGCCAACTGGTTATTTTATCATTCTTCAGATCTTGATTTAAGCCCTATTTTATATCCTTGCATTACCTCCCTTGATTTTGTTGATATAGATACTTTGTTTCCTCTTATTGTTCCCTCTAGACTATGGAATGCCCCTACTTCTTTTCAAAGATATACTTCCCATTCTGGTGATTGGATTCCCCCTCCTCCTCCTCTATGAACTTACTCCATCCATTGTAATTTTTCTGTTTTGTGTATTTTACCTTCTTTATAGTAGCTATTTGACATTAGCCTATACTGTCAGGATTCTGGTGGTTGCAAATGACAGATCAAACTAGTGTAATTATCTATGGAAATTTATTGGTTTACAAACTTGAGAAGCCAAAGAAAGACCTAGTCTTACACATGACTGCATCCAGGGACTCAAGTGATAATATCTTTCTTCCATCTCCTCACTCTACTTCTCTCTGTGTTTTCGTTAAACTTGCTTCCACCAAATATGGTCTAGTTTCACATGGGTCCCTGCTATAGACATAGACACTTTATTTCTCCAAGCTAGTACCTTCAGAAAAAGAGAGGACTTCTTTTTTTTTTTTCTTCTTTTCCAATTTTAATTTAATTTTAAAAAGTTTTTTATTATTGTACTGGCTAGCTCCTTCAGAAGAATGTTGAATAGAATTAGTGACAGTGGGCACTTTTGTCTGCTTATGGATTTTAAAGCTTATGCTTCTAACTTTTGACAATTAAGGGTGATGTTTATTGTAGTTTTTTCTAGAAAGGAAGTTTATTTTACTCATAGTTTGCTAAAATTTTTGTTTAAATTTTAAATCATGAATGAGAACTGGATTTTATCAAATGCTTTTACTGCATCTATTGAAAAAATTCATAGTGAGTTTTCTCCTTTACTCTATTACTGAAGTAATTATATTGATCAAGCTTCGAAATCTTAAGCTTTCCTTGCATTCTTAGGAGAAGCTAAACTTATCATGCTGACTTATTCTTTCTCATACACTACTGTATATAGTTTTCTCATAATTTGTTCAGGTTTGTCAAACTCATAACTATAGTGGAATTGGACTCTAGTGTACCTTCATTCTTCTACTCTTGTCTTTTTTTTTTTAATTAAGGAATTCTAGCTTTATATGATAATAATTGGAGAGTATTCCCTTTTTTTCTCTTTTCTAGAAAAATTTAAAGTTGGAAGAATTTGTCCTTGAATATTTTACAGAACTTGTCTGTAATTCACCTGTTCCTAGTATTTTCTAGGTGAAATTTTTAACAAGAGAGGACTTCTAATTGTCCAACGTACTCTAGGTTAGAACTACTGCTAGAATCAAACAGAATGGATAGTGGGGAAAGAGTTCTTTTCTAACAGAAGAGTTTTTCTTATTGGAAGAAGGGAGGAAGAAATATACAAGCAACAGAAATCCTCTAAATATGTTTGTTTCTCAACCCTCCTCTATGACTCCGCATTTAATTATTCCTTTATTTGCAGATGACTCTCTCTTTCTCTCACCATATAAATGCTGACTACATTTCACATTACTCTTGCTACTCATCTTGCTGAGATGGACCCTTGGACACAAAAGTCTACTGAAAGTTTTCCTCCTATCTTTATTAAGGAGATCATCCTTCCTAAAATTACTGACTGCTTTTCTTTTTTCATAGTACTTGATCACATCAACTTTGGCATTGTTCAAGACTGCTTCTTAACCAATATAATACATCTCTATCCTGCATAATTTTCTAACTTGCACCTCCTTTTGAATTTATTTCTTTTCCTCCTCTTCTATCTATTCATTAAATAAATCTTCCCCAGGGTGCTCTTATTTTATTCCAACATGCAATCTTCTTTCATGTTTGATTTACTTGTTTGTAGCTTCGATTATCCCTAAATGACAATAAGCACAAATTCATTATCTTTTGCCCAGAACATTATCCTGAAGTACAGGCCAGTCTTTCCACTGCCTGTCAATAGGTACAAGCAAAAAACACAATCTATAAATAAATCAGACTTTCTGTAATCACCCCAAATCTTTCCCTTTTCTTCTGTTTCTATATGATCGAATGACTTTACCAAATTCTCAATTAAAGCATCTATGAAGACGAGTTAATATTGGCTTCTCTCTTTTTCATCTACACATGCAAAATGTCAGCAAATCTCATCTGGAGTCTATTTCCTACTTTCCAGTGAAACAGTCTTATCAACAAAACTTCCTTAAACTGTTTTGATAGCTTCCTATTGTGTCAATAGTCTCCAGTCTTCCCCCATTCTAGGCAGTAAGCATAATGCTACCTGATTTATTTTTCTACCAGATAAGTCTGTCTTGTAGGAAACTGAAGATTGTTAAAAACTTTCAATGTGTCTCTTGCTTATAGGGTAAGGTTCAACCTCCTTAACACCAAAATTTTCAATTATTGTCCTTCCTCATTACAGCCCCACAACTGCCTTTCCGTATTTCAGCCACCTTAAAATATTTGCCATTTTCCCCACATGTCGTGCTTCTTAACACCTCCATCTCTTTGCTCATTCTGTTCCTTCTGCCAGGAAACCCTTCCCCACTGAACTCATACTCATAGGACCAGAAAGTGCTTGGCACATAGTAGATGCTCTCAAAAAGTATGCATTGAATGTATGAATAAATGAATTAGATAGTACTTAATTTATCTTCATTTTCATATTTTCTAAGTTGGGATAAAAATTTATGCCATGAGTACCCCACAGGCAAAATGAAGAAGGTTTTTTTTAAAATCGATTAAAATTTATTAATTAAGATGCATGTTTTAATCATGTGGTGATGTGATACCTAATGTGGTAAACCTGTTCCTTAAACACAAATAATACAGGAGCCAAAAAAACCAGTATACACATCTATGCTTTAATTATTGGAGAAATGTTCTTAATAATTCTAAATAAAGGTAGTTGAAGTTAAAGACAAGGTTCAGAATACGACATGCCTTCTCAGAGTATGATTTTTTTTGCTGCATTCCACAAAATGACTATTGAGGTTTTGTTACCAAACTCAGGTTCAGCCGCTCACTGCTCAGAAGCCAATAATCAAGAGGTAAGTGTCAACAGAAAGGAAAGATGCTTTAATCAGAAAAATCAGCAATCTGAGGGGAAGGTAGACTCACGTCCCAAGGAGACCAACTCCAAAGATTCTGCTCAGCCATGACGGTTTTTAAAGGAGAAAAAGGGGGATGAATCTCAGTGAATCATTGAGGCAGGAGGTTGGATTCTGCATCATTCTCCATTGCATGAAGACTGCTTGACTCTCTCTTCAGATGTTATATTGCCCTCGTGATCTGCCTGCAGGATTGCTAAGGGGGCTGTGGGGCAGAGAGCTAGTCATTCTTTAACTACTTCATTCCTTTAATCTAGGAAAAGAATCAATAGGTTAGGCAAGGCATGGTGTACATTCAGGAGAGCAAAAGTCAGGAGTCAGCTTAAATCGCCTAGTGGTCTCATTCCTATAATTAGGTCTTTCAAGTTTAGAGGGGAACAGAAATGGGCAAACAGGAAAGGGGCAAAAGAGCTGCTTTCGTTTTGTGACTATCCCTTTATTTTCCTGTCACTTCTTAAAATGATCATTTGAAATTTATTTGTAGCACAGCAACTCTCTGAGAGTTGTAGAAGAAAAATATATATTCTTCTCTCTTTTTCTCTCTTAGATTTATAGGTAAAATATTTTTTGATTTTTTAAGAAACAGTATACACACCACCCACCATCAGAAAACCAAACAAGCATTTAATTAACTCTCTCAGAACATTGGAAAGGCCAACTCCAATTCTGTTTACCTATTCCTCAGCTTTTGAAAAACATTGCATTTATACTGCCTTCATGTTTTCTGGCAGCGTTTGTGAAGGAGAGAAAAACAAATACTATTAAATTGATTTTCAAATGCTTGTGTAGCTTCAGGTTTAAAAAATAAAACAGTTCTTTCTTTTGATTCTAGAAAATGTTTTAACTGATTAAAAGACTATCTCTCAATTTTTATAACAACCCTAAGCACTGTGTCCCTATAAGTAGTTTTGAGGATATTTTACTAAAATCAGAGTTTAAAAGAAAAAGTCAGCTTCAAACAACAGACTAAAGCAGTAACCTCATGCTAGTCACTACAAAGAGGCAACTTTAGACAATAGGGCCGTCAAAATGGAAACCATGCCAAGTCTAATGAAAGGAAGGCACTAAATTTCTTTTCACTCTTTCAAAGAATACTTTCATCAGGATTTCATAAGATCTCCTGGGTTACAGATAAAAGGCAAATGCAAGTGGCTAGGTGGGGTTATTGGTTAAATGTTTCATTTTATTACAATTAATTTCCAACTTAAAATTATTTACGGTGTTCAGGTTCTAACTCAATATTAGAAATTCATCCACTTTTAGCCGGTTTATAAATATTTACCACCAGAAGCTCTCAAACAATTTGCTCAGTTTGGTATTTTTCATTTGCAAGGTATAATGTGATTAGGAAATTGACAACTTAAAAAGATAAATGGAATTTAATCTATTATTTCTGGAATATTTTTCATATTCATGAAGCTTCCCTTGTAAATCTCACCTTGATACCAAGCACATATTATAGGCTCAAGTACTTAATGTTTTATCGACATGCAGATACATGGTGGGTGTTTTGGGTGGTAGATTTAAATTTTCCCCAGAACTCCCATTTAGTTCTCATTTCTTAGGTCATCAGAATTTCCTACAAGTAAAACATTGAAGAAGAAACAAAACAAAATATGGACATCTTTCTGAAGAATGATAAAAATGACAACACATTTGGGGCAGTTATCTTCTGTATCAATAAGATTACAAGTTAATTTCAATAAAAGATCTTCCCTTTTTTCTCAAGTCAGTCACTGCATTCTGCACCTAATAGTCCAAATAGGGGTCTTCCAAATCTGCATCTTGGTTATAAAGAGCAGTCATACTAAAAGTCCAGTCTTTATGTAACCACCCACTCTGATAGATGGCTATTTCACATCCTCTTCTCTGCACTAAAATCTCCAACACTACCTCTCCAATCACTACTCTTAGCTTATAACATCTTTCCTATTTAAGTGAGAAAATAGACAGACTAAGAAGAGAAATTTCCCAAACTCCCAGCCACATAACCCACTGCCTGCTTCTGTGATCATTTCTTCTGCCTTCCCTCCAGTTATGAAAAGTCTGTACATCCATCTAAAGCCTTCTATCAACTCCTCTATTTGTATTTATTTCCTTCTCAACTACTTATTCAGGTTTTCCTTCCAGGACACTACTCTACCTGGCTTCTCCTTCACTCTCACTGACCACTCTTTTTCAGTCTGACTTGTGTATTTCTTATCTCCCAGCTTCTAAATGTTGGAATATCATGGGGCTCAAGCCATGGACGCCTCTCTCTTCCACCTTTATGTAGTCCCTTGGTGATTTCTTCTGGTCTCATTGAGATGGAGAATAGAAAACTTCAGAATTTACAGCTATAGAATGAACCTCTCTCCTGATTCCAGATTTTTATGTGGATTAACCGACTAACATCAGCTTTTGGACTTCTAATAGACATCTCAAAATTAAAATGTCCTTAAAAGAGACAAAAAAACTTACTCTTGATCCTTCTCCTCAAAAACCCACTTTTCTTCAAGGCTTTCCCTTCTCAGAAAGCGGAAAGTCCAGCCTTTCAGTTTCTCAATCCAAAAACATTGACTTCTCTTTTTCTCTCTTACTGCATGTAAAATCAGGAAAACATGTTGTCACTATAAAAATGTAGCAACTACTTACCACCTTCTTGGCTATTACCCTGGCTTAGCCTTTCAACTAGTTCACCTGCTTCTGCTCTTGCCCATTCCTCACTTAGTCTACTCTCAGAAGAATAATCAAATCATTCTTATCATTGGATCAAAACCTTCAATCTCTTTTGCACCTCTCCCAAAGTAGAAGCCAAAGATGACAAAGATTCACCCCCTCGTACCCCTTTCTTCTAATTCATTGCTCTCTAAGCACTAGCTACTCTGTCCTTGGTGCTCTGGCACTTGTAGTTTTCTCTGCCTGGAATGTTCTTTCCCCAGTGTCTACACAGCTAATTCCCTGATTTATTTCAGATCTTCGATCCAATTCCATTTATCTCAGTAGGGCCTTTTCTGACTGTCTATTACATTTGCAACCTGTCCCTTTGTTATTTCACATCTCTCATTTCCTGCTTTGTTATTTTTTACAATTTTCATCATCTCTTATGCTATATATACATTTTTACGAATTTATTTTTTGTCTTCCTCCTACAAGAAAGTAACTGCCATGAGAACAAAGATTATTCTTTGTTCCTGTCGCTAATGTTTCCCCAGCATCTAGAAAGTTTACCTGTACCTATTAGACATTCTAAAAGTGACCTGTTCGCTTTGGGTAAATTATCCAATGTGTAGTTACATAGGTAATCTGTCTACATAAAATACTTTCTGGATATATGCATATCTAGTATATATCAGTTGAGTGTTATATTTGTATAGAATGCAAATTCCCAGAAGCTGTATTGTGTTTTTATGGGGGAGATTTACTAAAACATAAACAATCTTAAATTTACCAAAAATATGCTTTTTTGAGAGTACAATGGAATTGAAAATTCTGAGATAAAGATATATTTAAAAAGCTATATTATGCATGTTTTAAGAGGGAAATTTTAAATACATTGTGGCAATCAAAACAAAATCATAAAAATTTAATCCAGGACTTGTATTAGAGTTTGAGGCTCTTTGAAAAGACAGTTGACTATAATCATAATACCTCTATAACTGGACATTTGACCAAATTTAGATTAATTTTGAAATTTGCTGGTATTAAAATATTTGGAGAACTTATCATTTTAAAACTTTACTGTGTAAGATGGCAGTGTAGGAAGATGCCAAGTTAGCATCTCCCCACATCTAGGGCACCTGCCAGCTGCTGGTGGGGGATCCTGACATCCAAGGAGATGGGAGGAACCCCCAAGTGAACCGGTAGGTTGTGGGGGGACTGAGGGGAGAGGAGAAGTGGAAGCCAGACAGGATGCGTGCCCCTGAGGCTGGGGAGATCAGGAGAGGCAGGTGGGAGGGACCCTCCGGGAAGAGTGGGAGAGGAGCGGAGGGTGATTGACCCACCCACTCGAGCCTGGGGAACCTGCTGAGCTCCCAGGCAGGTTCCCTGCCATCCAAGGCCCCCTCTCCCACAGGAAGCCTGCTGGGCTCCCAGGTGATGTCCCCCACCCTCTGAGACCATGGGTGGGGGGCACACCTGGGTCCCTTCTGTTCCTTGAACTTAAGCCACACCCCCGCAACCCCCAGGGCTTTTCCAGCCCTGTGGGTCCTAAGCATAAGCCCTGACCACCACCCAAACCCCTCCCTGGCTTAGGCCCCGCCCTCCACAGCCAAGGCCTTCCTCCCCCCCTTTCTTTTGTTTTCCCTCCTCCTCTTTTTTACTATTGTGGTACTGATGTACATCCCAGTTGTTGATTCATCTATATTTTTATTTTTATATTCTTTCTAACGTATCTGTTAGTTTCCTAGTCTAATTTTATTTACTTTGTTATTGTTCTCTCTTTTTTTTTTTTTTTTGCCACCCCACATGGCTTGTGGGATCCTGATTCATGAACTGGGGGTCAGGCTGAAAATCCTGTAGTGGGAGCTCCAATTAATTACCACTGGACTAACAGAGAACCTCAGACAGCAGGGAATATTCATCAGAGTGAGGTCTCACAGAGGTCCTCATCTCAGCACCAAGACCCAGTTCTTCCCAACAGCCTACAAACTCCAGTGTTGGAAGCCTCAGGCCAAACAACCAGTAAGACAGGAACACAATTCCACTCATAAAAAAAAAAAGAGACAGCAAAAAAATATGTCACAGATGAAAAAGCAAGGTAAAAACCTACAAGGCCAAATATATGAAGAGGAAATAGGCAATCTACCTGAAAAAGAATTCAGAGTAATGATAGCAAAGATTATCCAGAATCTCAGAAATAGAATGGAAACACGGATTGAGAAAATACAAGAAATGTTTAACAAAGATCTAGAAGAACTAAAGAACAAACAAACAGAGATGAACAACACAATAACTGAAATGAGCAATACACCAGAAGGAATCAATAACAGAATAACTGAGGCAGAAGAATGAATAAGTGAGCTGGAAGACAAAATGGTGGAAATAACTGCCGAGGAGCAGAATAAAGAAAAAAAGAATGAAAAGAATTGAAGACAATATCAGAGACCTCTGGGACAATAATAAACACACCAACATTCGAATTATAGGGGTCCCAGAAGAAGAAGAGAAAAAGAAAGAGACTGAGAAAATATTTGAAGAGATTATAGTCAAAAACTTCCCTAACATGGGAAAGGAAATAGTCACCCAAGTCCAGGAAGCACATAGAGTCCCATACAGGATAAACCCTAGGGAAAACACACCAATACATATTAATCAAACTAACAAATATTAAATTCAAAGAAAAAAATATTAAAAGCAGCAAGGGAAAAACAAAAAATAGCATACAAAGGAATTCCCATAAGGTTATGAGCTGATTTTTCACCAGAAACTCTGCAGGCCAGAAGGGAATGGCACGATATGCTTAAAGTGATGAAAGAGAAAAACCTACAACCAAGATTACTCTACCCAGCAAGGATCTCATTCAGATTTGATGGAGAATTCAAAAGCTTTTCAGATAAGCAAAAGCTAAGAGAACTCAGCACCACCAAACCAGCTTTACAACAAATGCTAAAGAAACTTCTCTAAGCGGGAAACACAAGAGAAGAAAAAGACCCACAAAAACAAACCCAAAACAATTAACAAAATGGTAATAGGAACATACATATCGATAATAACCTTGAATGAAAACGGATTAAATGCCCAAACCAAAAGAAACAGACTGGCTGAATGGATACAAAAACAAGACCCATATTATATGCTGTCTACAGGAGACCCACTTCACACCTAGGGACACATACAGACTGAAAGTGAGGGGATGGAAAAAGATATTCCATGCAAATGGAAATCAGAAGAAAGCTGGAGTAGCAATACTCATATCAGATAAAATAAACTTTAAAATAAAGACTGTTTCAAGATATAAGGAGGGACACTACATAATGGTCAAAGGATCAATCCAAGAAGAAGATATAACAATTATAAATGTTTATGCACCCAACATAGGAGCACTTCAGTACATAAGGCAAATGCTAACAACCATGAAAGGAGAAATCAACAGTAACACAATAATGGTAGGGGACTTTAACACCCCACTTACACCAATCGACAGATCATCCAAACAGAAAATAAATAAGGAAACACAAGCTTTAAATGACACAATAGACCAGATAGATTTAATTGTTACTTATAGAACATTCCACCCAGAAGTGGCAGAATACACTTTCTTCTCAAGTGCACACAGAACATTCTCCAGGATAGATTACATCTTGGGTCACAAATCAAACCTTGTAAAATTTAAGAAAATTGAAATCATATCAAGCATCTTTTCTGACCACAATGCTATAAGACTGGAAATCAATTACAGGAAAAAAACTGTAAAAAACACAAACACATGGAGGCTAAACAGTATGCTACAAAATAAGCAAGAGATCACTGAATAAATGAAAGAAGAAATTAAAAAATACCTAGAAACAAATGACAATGAAAACACAACAACCCAAAGCCTATGGGACTCAGCAAAAGCAGTTCTAAGAAGGAAGTTTATAGCAATAAAATCTCACCTCAAGAAACAAGAAAACTCTCAAACAAACAATCTAACCCTACACTTAAAACAAGTAGAGAAAGAAGAACAAAGAAAACCCAAAGTCAGTAGAAGGAAAGAAATCATAAAGATAAGAGCAGAAATAAATGCAATAGAAACGAAGAAAACAATAGCAAAGAGCAATAAAACTAAAAGCTGGTTCTTTGAGATGATAAACAAAATTGATAAACCTTTAGCCAGACTCATCAAGAAAAAATAGGGAGAGGACACAAATTAATAAAATTATAAATGAAAAAAGGGAAAATCACAACTGACACTGCAGAAATACAAAGGATTATAAGAGACTACTACAAAAAACTATATGCCAGTAAAATGGACAACCATGAAGAAATGGACAAATTCTTAGAAAGGTATAACCTTCCAAGACTGAACCAGGAAGAAATAGAAAATATGAACAGATGAATCACAAGTAATGAAACTGAAACTGTGATTAAAAGTCTTCCAACAAACAAAAGTCCAGAACCAGATTGCTTCATAGGCGAATTCTATCAACATTTAGAGAAGAGCTAACACCCATCCTTCTCAAACTCTTCCAAAAAATTGCAGAGGGAGAAACACTCCCAAACTCATTCTACGAAGCCACCGTCACCCTAATGCCAAAACCCGAAAAAGATATCACAAAAAAAAGAAAATTATAGGCCAGTATCACTGATGAACATGGATGCAAAAATCCTGAACCAAATACTGGCAAACAGATTCCAACAGCACATTAAAGGATCATACACCATGATCAAGTGGCATTTATCCCAGGGATGCAAGGATTCTTCAATATACGCAAATCAATTAATGTGATACAACATATTAACAAATTAAGGAATTAAAACCATATGATCATCTCAATAGATGCAGAAAAATCTTTTGACAAAATTCAACACCCATTTATGATAAAAACTCTTCAGAAAATGGGCATAAAGGGAACCTACCTAAACATAATAAAGCCCATATATGACAAACCCACAGCAAGCATCATACTCAAGGGTGAAAAACTGAAAGCATTTCCACTAATATCAGTAACAAGACAAGGATGTCCACTCTTGCCACTCTTATTCAACATAGTCTTGAAAGTTCTAGCCACGGCAACCAGGGAAGAAAAAGAAATAAAAGGAATACAAATTGGAAAAGAAGAAGTAAAACTTCAGTGACAGTAAAACTGTCACTGTTTGCAGATGACATGATACTATACATAAAAAATCCTAAAGATGCCACCAAAAAACTACTAGAACTAATCAATGAATTTGGTAAGGTTAGAGGATACAAAATTAATGCACAGAAATCTCTGGCATTCCTATACACCAACAACAAAAAATCAGAAAGAGAAATTAACACTTCCATTTACGATTGCAACAAAAAGAATAAAATACCTAGGAATAAACCTGCCTAAGGAAGCAAAAGACTTGTTCTCAGAAAACTATAAAACACTGATGAAAGAAATCAAAGATGACATAAACAGATGGAGAAATATACCATGTTCTTGGATTGGAAGAATCAATATTGTGAAAATGACTATACTACCCAAAGCATTCTACAGATTCAGTGCAATCCCTATTGAAATACCAATGGCATTCTTCACAGAATTAGAACAAAAAAGATTACAATTTGTATGGAAACACAAAAGACCCCGAATAGCCAAAAGAATCTTGAGAAAGAAAAACGGAGTTGAAGGGATCAGGCTCCCTAACTTCAAACTATACCACAAAGCTACAGTAATCAAGACAGTATTGTACTGGTGCAAAAACAGAAATATAGATCAGTGGAACAGGATAGAATGCCCAGAGATAAACCCATGCACATATGGGCACCTAATTTATGACAAAGGAGGCAAGAACATACAATGGAGAAAAGACAGCCTGGGAAAACTGGACAGCTTCATGTAAAAGAATGAAATTAGAACACTTCCTAACACCATACACAAAAACAAACTACAAATGGATTAAAGACCTAAATGTAAGGCCAGACACTAAAACTCCTAGAGGAAAACATGGGAAAAGCACTCTTTGACATAAACCACAAGATTTTTTGACCCACCTCCTAGAGTAATGGAAATAAAAATAAACAAATGGGACTTAATTAAACTTAAAAGATTTTGCAGAGCAAAGGAAACCTTAAACAAGACAAAAAGACAACCCTCAGAATGGGAGAAAATATTTGCAAATGAAATAACAGACAAAGGATTAATCTCCAAAATATAAAAACAGCTCATGGAACTCAGTATCAAAAAGAAAAATAATCCAGTTAAAAAATGGACATTCCACCAAGGAAGACATACTGATGGTCAAGAGGCACATGAAAAGATGCTCAACATCACTAATTATTAGAGAAATGCAGATGAAAGCCAGAATGAGGTATCACCTCACACCGGTCAGCATGGCCATTATAAAAAAGTCTAGAAACAATAAATGCTGGAAAGGGTGTGGTGAAAATGGAACTCTCCTGCCCTGTCAGTGGGAATGTAAATTGATACAACCAGTATGGAAAACAGTATGGAGCTTCCTAAAAAAACTAAAAATAGAATTACCATATGACCCAGCAATCCCACTACTGGGCATATACACTGAGAAAACCATAATTCAAAAGGATACATGTACCCCAATGTTCATTGCAGCACTATTTACAATAGCCAGGATATGGAAACAACCTAAATGTCCATCGATAGATGAATGGATAAAGAAGATGTGGCACATATTTACAATGGAATATTACTCAGCCATGAAAAGAAATGAAATTGAGTTATCTGTAGTCAGGTGGATGCACCTAGAGTCTGTCATACAGAGTGAAGTAAGTCAGAAAGAGAAAAACAAATACCATATGCTAACGTATATATATGGAATCTAAAAAATAAATGGTACTGATGTACCTAGTTGCAGGGCAGGAATAAAGATGTAGACATAGAGGCTGGACTTGAGGACATGGGGTGGGAGGGGGAAGCGGGGGCAAAGTGAAAGTAGCACCAACATATACACACTACTGAATGTCAAATAGATAGCTAGTGGGAAGCAGCAGCATAGCACAGGGAGATCAGCTCTGTGCTTTGTGATGACCTAGAGGGGTGGCATAGGGAGGGTGCTAGGGAGGCTTAAGAGGGAGGGGATATGGGGACATATGTATGCATATGGCTGATTGACTTTGTTGTACAACAGAAACACAGTATTGTGAAGCAATTATACTCCAATAAAGATCTATTAAAAAATAATAATAAGCTGTTAAAAACAACTCTGGAAAAATATTGTATGGTATACTGTTTGCAAATTGTTTAAAAAAATCAAGGAAATTTGCTGTAAAAATTTCAATTCTTTCCATAGTTCATATATAATCTCTATTTTTTCTATTCATAAACTAATTTTAAAAATAAACTGCTGATTTTCTTAAAAAAAACTTTATTGTGTATTTGTACTTAATATGAATCTAGGGGTGTTGCAATACCCCTCAGAGTCTTTTTTATCACATCAATCTGTTTAACAATGTAGATAGCATTGTCTAAATCATAAAAGTGGTGTTTATAAGTTGCTTTTTCCCTTTTCCTGAAAACTATTATGTCCGTGTTTTAGTGTATATGTTTTTATTTTGGGGTTGTTTATACATCCAAAATTTGCTTGCATAGGCGATAGAAATGTACACTCAAATAATTGAATGTAATTTTGGTTGGTTTTCAAATTTAATTGACTTTTTTCAGTTTAGTACTAGTGTGTGTGTGTGTGTGTGTGTGTGTATGTGTGTGTGTTATTATTCATATCTGATGCTAAGATCCACCAACAAAAACATATAAAAGAATTTTTTCAAGATGCTTACATTTTAATATCTGTGATATAATAGCTAATCTTTGTTTAATCATTAGTGTCTTGTAGTAAACTTCAAAAATATCGTGACCATCTGCACCTTTCACTTCATGATTGATGTTGAGAATTTAGTAGCATAATTATGTCCTGTGGACCTACTCGTATATCCTGGTGCTCATGGATTTGTATTGTAGAATATTTTTCTTTAAGGGATACTTCCTTAAGGTCTGCATACCATTATGATAGCTATAAATGATAGTTTGGCATGGTGTTGAATTTATTATCTAACTTGGTCTGCAAACATTAGTAATCTTTTATTTAGCTCCCAGGGGATGAAGAGAGAAACAGCTCTACATTAATTATTTTGTGTGGGAGTCTTACCAACTTCTGCTGAACTGGATTTTCACCAGTATTCTCTCAAATGCTATGGTAACATTTTAAATGTCCATAACTAATGCTAAATTACAGTGGATCATCTAAGGAAATATATATATCTTACATTAACATGGATGTATTTCAACCAGGATAATTTGTGATAATTCATAATACTAGTTTTTTTTCAAGTTAACACCAGTAAAGGGCACAAGATAATAAAAACAACTAAAATTTCTGGTCCAGATGACATGACAAGCCTAGGTTATGACACAGCTCTCTGCTTCAAACACGTGGCAGAGCCAAGTACAATATGAACATAGACAGCAACAACAAATGATAGAGCTGGGTTCCAAATGAAGTAAATATCTCAATAGATTACAAATAGATCAGAAACACAAAGCATGACAAAGTCCTGGTAGATTCTGAATCCAAAAGCAAGAAAAAATATTCCCACAATTGCAAAGTAAAGAGCAATAAACATAATGCACTAAGACAGAGTCTAAAACTCTGCTGGAAATATGGCCTTGAGTTAGGCTTCCCCACACTGGAAAGAAAGGAGACACAACATATAACTTCAACAGTGACAAACCACCAACTGTGGCTACTGCTTTTAACAAGTTGCCAGCCAGGGAGGGTACCAACCTTATGACTAGGAACTGTGCACATGCCTGTGATACTGGAAATATCATAATGGGATGGAAAGTCCAGTTGCAACCAGGAGACCTGATTAGCATAGAGAACCCAGGGACAGGTAACTTAAAAAGTGATGAAAGGAAGAGTTGACAAAAATAAAGAAACCAACAACAACAAAAATAAAGACTTTGCATTCAAAGTAAGCCTCAAGGTAAAAAGCCAAAACAATGAAGAAATCAAATGATAAGTGTAGTAGGCAGAATAATGGTCCCCCAAAATATCAGGTTCTAATCCCTGCAACCTATACTTGCTACATCATTTGGATAAAGGGCCATTACAGATGTGATTAAACTAAGTATCTTGACATTGGAACTTTATCCTGGACTCTCAGAGTTGGCCTTAACTGCAATCATATGTAACTTTATAAGGGGAGACAGAGAGAAATTTGACCTCACAGAGAAGAGTTTCCTCTCCCGTGTCATTATGGAGGCAGAGACTGGAGTAATGCAGCCACAAGCCAAGGAAGGCTGGCAACCACCAGAAGCTGGAAGAAACAAGGAACACATTCTCCCCTAGGCCCCATGGAGGAAGTTTGGGCCTCTCCACACCTTTATTTCAACCCAGTGAAACTGATTTCAGACTTCTGGTTGCCAGAATTGTGAGATAACATATTTCTGTTGTTTTTAAGCCACCAAGTTTGTGGAAATTGGTTACAGCAGTCATAGGACAGCTAACAAAACCAATCAGAGCATGAAATTAAGGGGAACTTATTTCACTGAGATTTTCTATCCCTTTTCTCATGACTGATGGGAACAATGACCTTGCCAGATTTATACATTCTAAGCAGAAGCCAGAAGTCTATTTTAGATTTTAACTCCAATGTCTTTGAAAATATTTGTAGTTTGCCCTCACATAAGAATGCTGATTTAATAAAGTACAAAATTTGAGATTCAAAATCATTTTCCCTCAGACTATTTATGATACTGCTCCGTTGTAGCCTAGTAACCAATACTGATAATGATAATTGTGTTTCTTCAAGTTCTGTGTGAAGAGTTTCATGGCACTAGTTTTCCTCAATTATGATGATTCTTGGCAGTGTATAATTTTTGTGTTTGCAAATTCCTGCTGACTGGTCTGAGGATGGTAGTTCAATGGGTCTTATTCTATCTCTGGTAATTATGTAGGAGATCAAGATGTGTCATTGTCTGAGAATTCTGATAGTTTTTATTTTGAAGGTGAGGGCTTATGTAAACATAGAAGAGTTAACAAGGTCAGGAAATTGAAGATTAAGATAATGCTGTTTTCTAATGCCCATATTCAAATTTCACCAATTGTATCAATAATGTCCTTTAGAGCTATTGTTACCTGGGAGTAGGATCCAATCCAGGATGAGGCATTACATTTATTTATATCTTTCTTGTCTCCTCTAACCTGATATACTGCTAATCCATGCTCTATTTGTTTATAGTCCTTATTTTGGGGGGGGGGGGTGGGTAAAATTTCTATATAGTGAGCTGCACATATTTAATGTTTTGACAAATGAATGTACTCAGCACTACTATCAATATACAGGATATTTCCAACATCTCAGTTCTCCTTATAGGTGGAAACATACAGTATGTGATATTTTGTGTTTGGCTTCTTGAGCTCAGCATAATGACTTTGTAATGTGCTCATGTTTTTGCAGAAAGCAGTTGTTCATACTTTGTATTACTATCTCATTATTTGCATATATCATGTGTTTATTCATTTAGCAGTTTGAATTGATGGGAAATTGTTGCTTTTTTTTTTGGATGTTATGATAAAATGGCTTTGAAACATTTTGTACAAGCTCTTTTCAATTTAATTTTGTGTACATATATTTTAATTTCTTTTCAGTAAATACTTAGGGATGAATTGCTATATCATAGGATAAATATAAGTTTACTTTTACAAAAAGCTGGCAAAACTCTTTCCAAATTGGTTGGTTCATTTTATATTCCTACCAGCTGTATGTGAGTGTTGCCAGTTCCAGAACAGGTAAAATTAATCGATGGTAAAAAAAAAAAATTGTTTTAGAATTGGGATAATTCCAGAGCAACTACTTGGGTACCCTATGGCCCATTTTCACAGAAAATACCCCTGTACTTCGATAAGATTACTAGTCGAATTTCTCGAATTTCCTAATAAATATTCAGCCCTTGTTTTCACCTCTCTCTTTTCCAAACCTTATGATCTATCAATTATATAGATTTCCAACATTGTGAATTCTTGTCCAAGATTGTAAGAGTTGTCTGCTTTTAAACTTTTATCATAGGTTTAACTGAGGGAATTGATATTCAAGGAAGATGGTCTATTCGACCAAGTATTCATGCATTATTGTAGGAATTCTATGTTATGTTCTATTATCAGGTTAGACAGCCTACATACCAGTTATCTGGAATATGTTATTTTGTCAGTCATAGAATTCATTTGTTTTCCTTTGAAATTTAAAATAACCCCCTTATTTTTTTCTTTAATGTTGTTATTTTGAAGTTGAAACTTGATTATTTTTCAGTTTTTGACATATAACTGACATAAAACATTGTGTAATTTTAAGGCGTACAATGTGAATTTGATACACATATATATTGTGGAATGTTTACCACAATAAGGTTAGTTACATCCTTCACTTCATGTAATTATCATTTTGTTGTTGTTATGGTAGAAACATAAAAGCTTGACTCATAACAACTTTCAAGTATGTAATAATATAACTATAATACAACTATAATTACCATGCTGTACATTAGAAGCCTGGAACTTATAACTGAAAGTTTTTATACTTTGGCCAATATTTCCTCATTTCCTCCAACCTTCAACAATTACATTCTACTCTCTGTTTCTATGAGTCTGATGTTTTTAGATTCTATGTATAAGTAGGATCATACAGTATTTGTCTTTCCTTTTCTGACTTATTTCACTTAGCATAATGCCCTTAAGGTCCATTCATGTTGTCACAAATGGGAGGGTTTCCTTCTTTTTTATGGTGGAATAACATTCCATTGTATATACCACAATTCTTTTCTTTCCATTCATCCATCCATGGACACTTAGGTTGTTGCCATGTTTTGGCTATTGTGGATAATGCTGCAATGAATATGAGAGTGCAGATATAACTTTGAGATAATGATTGCATGTTCTTTGGATAATTACTAAGAAATAATATTGCTGGATCATATTGCACTTCTATTTTTAATTTTCTGAGGAATCATTATACTGTTTTCCAGAGAGGCTATCCCAATTTACAGTCCCACCAGTGGTGCATCAGGGTTCCCTTCTCTCTTCATCCTCATCAGCATTTATCTCTTTCTTTTTGATAATAGCTATTCTAACAGGTTTGAAGTGATATCTCATTACAGTTTTGATTTGCATGTCCCTGATATTAACAATTGTAAGTATATTTTCATACTTTTGGACATTTTTATTTACTCTTTGGAAAACTGTCTATTCAGGTCCTCGGTTCATTTTTATCAGATTATTCATTTTTTATTGATGCTTGTGAGTTTCCTATGTATTTTGGATATTAACTCTTTATCGGATGTATAACTTGTAAATATTTTCTCTCATTCCATACATTGCCTTTTAATTTTGTTGACTGTTTCTTTTGCTGTGTAGAAGCTTTTTCATTTGATATAACCTCACTTATTGATGTTTGCATTTGTTGCTTATGTTTTAGATGACGTATCCAAAAAAATAATTGCCAAGACTGATACCAAGGAGCTTACCCTCTGTGTTTTCTTTTGGGAGTTATGCATTTAAGTCTTCAATCCATTTTGAGTTAATTTTTGTATGTGGTATAGAATAGGAGTCCAATTTCATTATTTTGCTTGTGAATATCCACTTTCCCTAAAACCATTTATCAAAGAGACACTTCTTTCCTGATTGAGTATTCTTGGCTTCCTTATCAAATATAAGTTGACCATATGTGAGTGAGTTTATTTCTGAGGTCTTGAATCTGTTCCATTGATCTACATGTCTGTTTTTATGCCAGTGTCCATTGGTCTATGTGTCTGTTGGTATGCCACTGTTTTGATTACTATAATTTTGTAATATAGCTTGAAATCAGAAAGTGTGATGCCTCCAACTTTCTTCTATCTCAAGAATACTTTTGCTATTTGGGGTTTTGTAGTTACATATACATTTTAGGATTGTTTTTCTATTTCTGTGAAAAATGCCATTGGAATTTTTATAGGAATTGCATTGAATCTATAGATGGCTTTTGGTAGTATGGACATTTTAATGATATTCTTCTGAACATGAACACAGGGTATCTTTCCATTCACTTGTGCCTTCTTCATTTCTTTCTTCAATGTCCTGTAGCTTTTGGTACATAAATCTTTTGCTTCCTTGTTTAAATTTATTTGTAAGAATTTTGTGGTTTTTAATGCTACTATAAACTGGATTGTTTTCTTTACTTTTTTTTTAGAGAGCTCATTATTAGTGTATAATAATGCAACTGATTTTCATATGTTTATTTTGTATCCTGAAACTTTACTTAATTCATTTATCCTGTCTGACAGTTTTTTGGTGAAATCTTTAGTATCTTCTATATACAGGAATATGTCTTCAACAAACAGAGACAACTTTATTTCTCCCTTTCTGATTTGGATGCCTTTTATTTCCTTTTCTTGCCTAATTACTCTATCTAGGACTTCTAATACTATGTCTTATAAGAATAATGAGCGTTATGCTCTTGTCTTGTTTCTGATTTTAGAAGGAAAGTTTTCAACCTTTCAACATTGACTATGATGTTAGTTGTGGGTTTATCATATATGGTCTTTATTATGTTGAAGTATGGTCCTTCTATACCCAACTTGTTGAGAATTTTTATAATGAAAGGATTTTGAATTTTGTCAGATGCTTTTTCTGCATCTATTGAGATGATCATATGATTTTCTGTCTTTCACTCAATTAATGGGCTGTATAACATTTATTGATTTGTGTATATTGAATCATCCTTGCATTCAGGGATGAATCCCACATGATCATGGTGTAAGATCCTTTAACATGCTATTGAATTCACTTTGCTAGTATTTTGTTGAGAATTTTTACATCTATATTTGTCAGAAATATTAGCCTGTAGTTTTCATTTCTTGTAGTATTCATATCTGGCTTTGGTATCAGGGTAATACTGGTCTTAAAAAAAGACTTTAGGAGTGTTTCCTCCTCTTCGATTTTTGCGGAAAAGTTTGAGAATATTCTATGTATTTCTTGTTTAAATGTTTGGTAGAATATATCCCTGAAGCCATCTGGTCCAGGGCTTTTCTTTGTTGGCAGATTTTTTTTATTACTGATTCAGTTTCCTTATTTGTTATTGATCTGTTAAGATTTTCTATTTCTTCATGATTTGGAATTGGTAAGTTGAATGTTTCTAGAAACTTATTTATTTCTTCTGAGTTGTCCAAGTTTTTGGTGTATAATTTTTCATAATAGCCTAGTTTGGTTTTCTGTGGTATCATTTGTAATGTCTCCTCTTTCATTTCTGATTTTATTTCTCTTATCTTTTTTTCTTGGTAATTCTAACTAAATATTTGTCAATTTTGTTTATCTTTTTAAAATTACCAACTCAGTCTGTTGATCTTTGCTGTTGTTTTTCTATTCTATATCTCATTTACTTCTAATCTGAGGTTTATCCTCCCTTTTGCTAACTTTGTGCTTAGCTTGTTCTCTGTCTTCTAGTTCCTTGAGGTAAAAAATTCAGTTGTTTATCTGAGATCTTTCTTTTTTCATAATGTATTTCTTTATCACTGTAAATTTTCCTCAACACTGCTTTTGCTGCATCCCATAAGTTTTAGCATGTTTTCTTTCCATTTTTATTTATTTCAAGATATTTTTATTTCCCTTTTGATTTCACCTTCATGGGTCACATTGGTTGTTCAGGAGTGTGTTTTTTAATTTCCACATACTTAAAAATTTTCTCCCTTTCCTCCTGTTATTAATTTCTAGTTTCATAACATTTTGATAGAAAAGATATGGTATAAGTTCAATCTTTAAAAATTTACTGAGACCTGTTTTGTGACGTAACATATGATTTATCCTGGAGAATGTTCTGTGTGCACTTGAGATGGACATGTGTTCTGCTGCTTTCAGATGGAATGTTCTGTGTATGTCTGTTAGGTCCATTTTGTGTAAAGTATAGCTGAAATCCAGAGTCTCCTTATTGATTTTCTGTCTGGATAATCTACCCATTTTTGTGAGTAGGTATTGAGGTCCTTTACTATTATTGTATTGCTGTCTGTTAGTCCCTTCACATCTGTTAGTATTTGCTTAATATATTTAGGTGATCTGCCGTGTGCATATATATATTTACAGTTCTTATATCATCTTGATATATTGACCCCTTTATCATTATACAATGACCTTCTTTGTCTCTTGTTATAGTTTTTGACTTAAATTCTATTATTTCTGATATTATTGTTGCTACCTTAGCTCTCTTTTGGTTTCCATTTGCATGAACATCTTTTTCCTTTCTTCCATTCCTTCACTTTGAGCCTAAATGTTTCTTTCAAGCTGAAGTACATGTCTCATAGGCAGCATATAGTTGGTTCTTTTTTAAAAAAATCTATTCAGTCACTTTATGCCTTTTGATTAAAGCATTTAATGATTTTACATTTAAAGTAATTATTTATGGGTAAGGGCTTACTATTTCCATCCTGTTAACTGTTTTCTGGCTGCTTTTTAGTTTCATTGCTCCTTTCTTCCTCTCTTGCTGCTTTCGATTGTGAATTGATTATTTCCCATAATGGTATACTTTGATTCCCTTCTCTTTATCTTGTTTGTGTCTAGTACAGGTTTTGTTTTGTGGTTACCCTGAGGCTTACTTGAAATATCTTATAGATACAGCAGTCTATTTTAAGCCAGTGACAACTTAATTTTGATTGCTTACAAAATCTTTACCCTTTTATTCCCCTATCACCATTTTATATGTTTGATGTCTGATTTTATAACTTTTTATATTTTCTATTCATTAACAAATGACTGTAGCTATAGCTATTTTTTAATACTTTTGTCTTTCAATGTTTATACTTCAATCTTTATACACATCAACATATTACAATATTAAAGTATTCTGAATCTGACTATACACTTGTCTTTACCAAGGTATTATTTATTTTTATGTTTTCATGTCTCTAGTTAGTATCCTTCAATTTCACCTTGAAGAATTCCACTCAGCATTTTTTTGTAAGGCAGGTTTAGTGGTGATGAGCTCCCTCAGTTTTTGCTAGTTTGGAAAAGTCTTTTTACTGCCTTTAGTTTTGAAGGACAACTTTGCTGGGTAATGTATTCTTATTTGGCACTTTCTTTTTTTCAGTTGAAAAAATAAATTATCCCATTCTCTCCTAGCCTACAAGGTCTCTGCTTAGAAATCTGCTTCGAGTCATATGGAATTTCCCTTGTTTAAGAGAATTTTTTTTTCTCTTCCTGCTTTCAAAATTATCTCCTTGACTTTATTTTAGGTAGTTTTAGTATAATGTCTTTGAAGATCATTTTGGATTGAAATTTGGGGATGACATATTAGCTTCAGGAACTTGGGTGTTTAAATCTCTCCCAGGTTTGTGAAGTTCTCAGCTATTATTTTTAAAATAAGCTTTCTATCCCTATGTCCCTCTCTTCTCCTTCTGAAACTCCAAAAATGCATATATTGTCTCTTAATATCATCCCATAACATGCATAGGCTTTCTTCATTCCTTTTCATTCTTTTTTCTTTTTGTTCTTCTGACTAAATAATTTCAAAAGATCTGTCTTCAAGCTCATTGATTCTTCTTCTTGGTATAGTTTGTTATTAAAAATAATTATTCAATTTAGTCATTGTATTCTTCAGATTCAAAATTTGTTTTTTCTTTTTTATGTTTTCTATATCTTTGTTGAACTTCTCACTTTGTTCTTCTATTATTTTCCTGATCTGTATTCTCTTGTACCTTTCTGAGCATCTTTAGAACAATTATTTTGAATTCTTTGTTGGTCAATTTCTGTGTCTCCATTTCTTTGGGGCCAGTTACTGGAAGTTTACTGTATTCCTTTGGTGGAGTCATGTTTCCTGATTCTTCATGATCCCAGTAGCCTTGTGTATGTGTCTGAACATTTGAAGAATCAGTCACTCTTCCAGACCTTATGGACTGAATTGGTAAGGGAAGACTTTCACCTGCAGGTAGGGCCATGCAGGAGCATGGTGTGACCCCAGTTCTAGTGGTGCAGGGCACCAAATATGGGGGCATGTGGTAGCACCAGGTCCAGGGTGGGAAAGGGTGCTGTGGCTCATTGGCTTAGGCCACTGTTGTGGTGTACACACACTTGGCTTTGGGAGCAAGCTGCAAGTCTCTGTGTAGTGGCTGGGTATGGTTGCAAGCACACAAGTAGCGGTGCGGTTCTGGGCAGGCAGCAAGCACCAGAGCCAACTCTAGACATACTGGCAACTGTGGGAGCCCTGTCTGTCAGCATTCACTACCATGGCTTGGGTCTTGCCATGAGCACAAAGCAGGGAGGGTTGTTGATGGGGACTGGGCTGAGGGCTTGCAAGCCCACCGCTGGAGAGGCTAGCTTCAGGTAAGCTCAGTAGTGCAGGCCAGTGACAGAAGACAGGCCTAATGCTGGCCCATAAGCAATTCTGGGGACCCTGGCTGCTGGCAGTCATGCTATCCCTTGGTTATAAGTCATCTCTAGGGCAGTGGAGGCCAGTGACAGGTGTCAGGCTGGTAGCATGCAAGTGCATAGCTGGAGGGCCTAGCTTCAAGCATGTGCATTCAGTGAGGGTCAGTTTCAGCGGTTTAGGCTGGTGGTGTGCCCTCACACAGCCACAGAGACCTGAGCTGAATGCTAGTGCAATGCCTGGTCTCTGTTGGGGTTGGGGAGAGGGAGGAGGGAGGGACTCAGGGTGTTGGTGTCCAAGAATAGCTGTCTTGGCTATTGTTTTCTTCAGTGGAGAAAGCTTCTGGGTTTGTCTGCAGAGCAAGTTACTGGGAACTGCAATTGCTTCCACTCTGCAGCTGCTATTGGTAACCCCTGGTTTTCATCCTTGTTTCTAGCTAGTTCTGTACATCAGCTTTGCCAGTCTGGGTGGGATAAAATTGAAGCTCAACCTTTGTGCTGTGATGGGGAAGCTGGTTACTCACCCCACTCTTTCCTTCCCAGTGATGGAAATTTTCTAGCAGGGAGTTCCCTCTTCATGCCGAGAAGTGACAGCTTGGGGAATAGGATGTTGCAGGCAAAATGAAGCCATCTTCATTCCCTGTTTGTGCAAGTTTTTCTCAAGTTTTTCATTTTGTCATGTTGCTGAAGTTTCTTAGGTGGACTCCAAAGTTCTCCCAGAGCTGTTTTTGTTCTTGGATAGCTGTCTAGTTGTTGAACTTTGTAAGGGAGACAGAGGCTGAAGTTTCCTATGTCTCCATCTTGGTGATGTCACTCTTGAAATCTGTATTGATCCTTAAAATGGGAATACTTGTTTCTTTCTTCTTTCTGGGATTCTGAATTCTGATTCTGCCTTAAGTTTTATTCATGTATGACAACAAAAAAAAGTTTTTGGAAGGAGTTAAAAGTTAAAATTAAAAGTTAAAGTTTAAAAACATACCATGGGACTTCCCTGGTGGCACAGTGGTTAAGAATCTGCCTGCCAATGCAGGGGACACGGGTTCAATCCCTGGTCCAGGAAAATCCCACATGCCGTGGAGCAACTAAGCCCCTGAGCCACAACTACTGAGCCTGCGTGCTGCAACTACTGAAGCCCATGTGCCTAGAGCCCATGCTCTGCAACAAGAGAAGCCACCTCAATGAGCAGCCCACGCACCACAACGAAGCGTAGCCCCAGCTCGCTGCAACTAGAGAAAGTCCATGTGCAGCAATGAAGACCCAACGCAGCCAAAAAAAAAAAAAAAAAATTAAAAACATATCATGTTTTTAAACCTTCAAAAATGCAAACAAAAATTCCAACAACAACAATAACAACAAAACTCAGCTGCTTCATTTTGAGTGCCTTCAGCAATGTACTCACTTTGGGAGTATCTAATTTTCATTGTGGATTAAACACCTCTGACCTGACTCATTGCTCTAAAATCTCCAGTGCCTGATAATAAGGTTTAGTTTTATTTTCCCTATGGGTCTGAGGTTTTACTGCTTCCTCCCATTTAGCTCTTAAAAATAAAATGTATGAGTCTATTTACAATATCTCCTTCTCATTATAAGAACTAAGCTACTTGTTTAATTATACCACTAATGGCCTTAACCAAAGGAAAATATCTTACTGAAACAAGTTATTTATTTTGGAAATAGTAGTGTCAAGAGTGCAAATAGATCTTTAATTGATGAGTAATATCCCAGCAATTAATTCTGCTAAGTATTCCCCTCTGCTAGCCCCTCCTCACACTGCTCCTCATTTTAGGTCAGGACCCCATCATCTCCTGCTTGGTTAGTTTTCTTGGCTCCCATTTTGCCCTCTCCCCTCTGCTACCAACCTCATCTTTCTAAAATGCAGTTATAGCCATATCACACTCCTCTGCTTAGAACATTTCATTACCTTCCTTCTCGTATACCACTGTATAGTTCAAAATAATGCTTAACCTCCTTATGTTGACTTAAAAAGCTCTGCAGATCCCAACCTACCTCTCCTATCTCATCTCTTACCTTTCTGTACTTTTCACCCCTACTCTGCTTGCAACTATATTCTAGCCTTATAGGTGCACTTCTGTGTATGGAACTTTGTGCATGCTCTTTCTTTGATCTGGAAAACTCCACAGTGGTTTTGCCCTTTACCAGTTAATTAATATTCTTCCATGGTGTACTAGTGACTAAGGGAAGGAGATGGCAACTATTTTTAATTGGTAATGTACGGGTCTCTGACTGCATGATCCTAGATTCTGAAGATGAAAATATATTGGCATCTAAGGAGAAATGAGTATAGTCCAGAAAGGACATGATTCCTGAGTTGGGAAAGATTATGGAGTATTAAAGTAATAGAAAGAAGTCAGCATAGATGAAGAGCCATAGAATGGGACAACGAGGGTAGGGAAAATGATAAAATATAAAGCTGGAGAGGGACAGAGTGTTTAAATCATTTGTAGTATCACAGACTATTCAAAGGATTTGGATTTTAGTCTTAGATCATTTCTAAACCACTAATAAGTTTTAATCAGGCAAGAGGCTTAATCTAAAGATATTTTAAATGATTTCTCTGTTTGCTTTATGAACAGTGGATAGATGTGAGGGAGATTGAAATTGGCAGGTGAGAGCACAGCTAGAAAATTACTGTGATATTTGGAAAGGATATGATGATGGCTTGGGTTGGAGTGGAAGCATTGGATAAAAAAGCTATTAATATAAGCTATAATTTAGAGGTAGAGCCAAATAGACTTGCTGATGGATACGGAGTTGAGGAAAACTATCTTGCATTAAGGTAGAGAATTCAGAGAATCGTATTTCTCAAGTTTTTTCTTTTCTGTTTTCTTTTCTGAAGTGATAACAGCTGATAGACAAGAAACAGTAATAGATGCCTTAAGCTTAACACTTACTTTTTTTGACAGCTTTCCACCTTATTAGACTTTAGCTGATCTCTTGGTCATCCAAGTTCATTCATATAAGGCTGCAAGATGCTTATTATTTATATCATCTAATAAAGTGTACTGCAATAGATGATCTTGTCAGGACAATGCAGTAGTCTCCTTGCCGGATTCTTACGGCATCTTATTCCCCCTCCCAACCCAACCTGTAAACCCTTTTCACTACCATCACACTGACTTTCGTCAATAACAATTTCTATTAATTTTCTCTCCTGCTAAACATGGTTTTCATGACCCACAGTGCTCAGGCACAGATTTATCTTTCAGGATTGGTATCTCTTATATATCCCATGTTTCAGCTAAAAATAGCTGTTCAGTGTTCCTTAAACACTCCAGAATTCTACCATCCTCTTGCCTTTACTCTTGTAATCTTCTACAAGACATATTAGAATCCTATCTCTCTAATAAAAGTCTACCATCATCAGGGCTTGGAATGACAGTAATGCACAGTGGGTAAGAGAATTAGCAAAGAAACATGGGTTAGAATCTGCCTCTGTAAATTATTAGATACATGGCCTCCAGTGAACTCTTAGCTTCTCCTAAGGGCGAATTTCTGTTTCTCTCAGATGGGGAAAATAATAGTATCTATCTTATAGTCTTGCTCTAAAAATTAAATGGCATAATACATGAATAGATTTTATAACAGTTTGACATAAATTAAGCATTAAATTAATGATTGGTATCAATATCTTTATGAAGGCTCACTTTAAATGCTATAACTGTATACAAAAAAAGCTCATGACCCTGGTTAGAACTATCAACTTAAATGTGGCGTTATATATTACAGTTCTTTATACACACACATGCATGCACACACACATGGTCACATATACATGACCAAAAATAACCTCTTACATTTTCACTATCATAATAATTTGTCCTCCTCTCTTGCATACTTTTTATCACATTCTGCTGTACATTAGGATTATGTATGTACCACTCAATTTCCTGTGCTGAACATTTTCTCCTTTGCCCCGCACCCAATTCTTACAGGGCTTATTTCCTTTTTTCAAACTTTTACCTGCAACTCCTGCTAAATGAGAGTTAAGCCACAGCTCTCACGCCCTCTGTCAAAGGTAATTGGGACTGGATGGACCCCTGGCCCTTGTTTTGCAGGGTATATTCTTTCCCTTCTTGACATAGAAATCAGAGTTAGAGAATCTGTCTCTTTCGGCACAGTAAAGCCGGAGCCTGGAGTGGCCATGTTCGGGTCTAATACATTCCAAAATAGAGAAAGGCATGCTGGGAAGAGATAGAAGAACGGCATTTGAGTGTCCAGAGAAGAAGAGATGGAGATCACTCAATCCTCTGTTGACAGATAAAATCATCTCAGTTCAAAGCTTTCTTGTTCCTGGCGTCAGTCCCTTTTGTAGCCTAACCACACTTCCTGCCAGGTCTCTGAATTGAGATACCTGGTGCCCTTCCATGAAATCATCTCTAGTTTTAGTAGATTTCTGTTACTAACAAGAAAATCATCCTTGTTGGAGACCACGTCCTTATTTCCTTTCCCTTTGCATGCCTGTAGCTGTGTGAGCATCTTTTTCTCTCATCCATAACTCCTAGATCAGTGCCTCACACAGGTCGGCATTAACAACCTGGATAACTCTCAATTGTTTTTACCATTTCTAGATAATCTTGAATTTAATACCATACTGCTCAGAGTACTGAATCAGACTTATTTAAAAGTAAATTTAAATTGATTTTCTTTGAGCACTTTGGCAGCGTTTTATAAAAGTCCTTGAGATTTTCTTTAAGACCCTGGATTGTGGCAAACCTGTATTGGGAATTACTAAATTGGGCTGAAGTATATTAAGGAGCATAATTGGCTTTTCTTATTAGTAATTCACATGCATTTGGAAAAAGCAAAGCTATTTCCTGAGTTGAACCCTTACTCCAGTAAATAATAATTTTTCTGAAGTTGAATTGTATCCCAGAAGTTTCACTTGTTAATCAAGGAGAATACAGATGTTTTCATGTTGTTGGCCCAGAGACATTCTAAGTTTCAGATGCTGAATCCCAAGTGAACATTTCAAAGCTGTCATAGGTGCATGTTTTTAAAACTACAGTTTAAATGGAATAGAAAATATAACTTGTGAAATGTAATTTAAAAGTCTTGGTCCCGTGAGGATGGTAATGTCATGATTCTAAGGGCGAGTAATGATGGGTTGCAAAGTACATAAAGAATCTATCAGAGAAAATAGAGTGTAGAGGTTACCAACCAGGGCTTAGGGGTCAAGCAGTATGGACTTCAAATACATTTTATAAAACCGATTTTTAGTTGTAGAATTCTGAGCAAGTTACTCAGCAACTCTTAGCCTCGATTTTCTCATATTAAAAAAAAGTGAGATGTGGGTACAAATAGCAGTTACAGGGTTTGGGGGGAAATTAAATCAGGTTATTTAAGTAAAGGGCTTAGAGTAATGCCTGACATGTGAAAATCTCATAATTCATGAGAGTGGATGCTGTTCTTGTTTTGTTGTAGTCATTATAGACAGATTTTCATCTGATTTTAATTGTTTCATGGCTCTGTTATGAATTGGTTGGAAAAGACTATAAAACTTCATGAAGGACAAAATTTATATTTATAAAGAAATGACGCATGAACCTTGAAAGGGCAAACACCAAAATGTTAACAGGGATCTTTGCCAATAAATCAGGTTAATGAAGATTTTTAATTCTTTCTCCGTGGTGCAAATGCATTTTCCGAACTCTCTACTGATCAAAATGGCCTTAATGCGCCCCTCAGTTTTATTAACTTTAGACAGGTTTCTTCCTCACTATAGGCCCCTGACCTCCCTTTTCTCAGAGCATTTCCTTTGGAAAACTTGCAATTGTCCATTTTTTTCTCTGTCAGTTTGAGATGTAAAGGTTCTATAATCCAGAAATGTCTTTCTTAAGACCTGGGAGTCAGACCTTTGAAATGTAATCATGGGAGGAGAGAGAGCCCCAGTCTCTGTGGGAGGAAGAAAGCCTAATTTCAATAAGGGACAACTGATAAACACAGATGGCCAACTCACACTGACGGACCTCCCCGAAGCATCCTCTCATACTTTTCCATTAGCACATCCCAGCCTTTGAAAAGCCTCCTGCTTTTTGTTTCAGTGGAGTTACATTCAGGGTCTCTTCCCTATTGCAACAGCCCCTCTCCTTTATTGCAATCCTCTTGAATAACATCTTCCTTGCCTGTTCAGCTTGTCCAGTGCAATCGTTTATATTACAAGCATATTTATGGTAAAAATGAAAACACAAAGGGTGTGTATGTGCATATGTGTGTGCGTCTGTGTGTCCATAAGAGAATGTTTGCTAGCTAAAATATCTAAAGAGGAACTGATGTTCAGTCTCTTTAAAGTGTTTTCCTTCAGACAGAGTTGTTTCTTAACAGATTACAGTGATTGTATTTCAGCAGAACCTTCCAACACTCAGCTATAGGGATGAGTTGGAGTGTCAGCCCCGAAGACCTGGCAGCTGATAGATTTTTTTTCTAAAGCACAGACTTCCAGCCTAAGTCCAAGACCCCGTTGACTGTTGAGTTACAGAGGGACATTTGGCAAAAAGACATGGTCTTCATAATTTATTTAACCAATTTTCTATAGTTGGACTTCTGGGTTATTTTCAATATTTCATTATAATAAATATGATAAACATAAATATTATATATTCCCAAGGAGAATAAGGGCTTTGCTAATAAGGCTTCAAACTTCAGCAAATTATTTTATATATTCATATTTTCCTATTTCTGGTATTAATTTTTAAGATGAGATTTTTTTCAGCCCACTTCTATTTGAGCTTCATAAGAAATTGATTCACTCATGGTTTCATACCTATTTATACCTGAATACTGATGTGTGCTTTTTTATGATCATATTTATTCTAATAATTTGTAAATCAACTAACAGTTAGATGACTTTGTTTAGGAAAAATGAAATGTGTGGCCTTCTGAACTTATCACTCCTAATAGACTTAATAATTTTTTTGTCCAAGTTTTGAATTACCATAGTTAATAAGGTTTAGGAAATTTGATTAAAAATAGTCTAAATGAAATAAGGGCTAAATAAAGAGCACCATTAAATAGCTGTTGATAGCTGAGATATCTAAACAGATTTCATTTCCAGGCGTAATTTATCTCCAATCAGCAACCAATTCAGATGTCAAAGAAAATGTTTTTTACTTGAATTGCAAATTTCAGTTAATTGCATAATCACATTAACTAAATATCTTATCCCATTATAGTTGTATTTTCATGGTATTTTTTGATTGAAATGTGAAAACAGGTCAAATACTTCATAAGGAAGGAAACAGAAAAAAAGAAAAAAAACATGATAATTTTGCCAAGGCCAAGAGTCCCACCTTGCCTGTATTTCTATCTTCTCTTATTCCACCCAAGTCTTGCAATCTTTATTTCCACTGTACTTTGACTCACAATTGTGAATTTTAATTTTTAGTTGCTTAAAACATCCTCATCTCAACTGATATTCTATTCTATTTTATTTTATAGAAGTATTAAAAGCTGTGATAATATGTGGCTCTGACACTGAGAAGGTAAAATTTGGAGGCTATAGATTCTTTAGGCACTGAGTTTGATGAATTCGTTAGACTCAAATATTTCTTAAGGCAACAAAAACAGCAGAAGTGATGTGAAAGACTTTCTCTTTTTTAATTTTAATTCAGCTAATTTCAGAACTAAGGGTAAAGAAGATACTTACATACCAAGGAATAAAAACTATACAGCTTATAGACCATCGTTATAACGTGCATATCATTCCCAGAAAGAAGCTGTTACAAGCAATTTGAGTAGTGGTTAAGAACAAGGACTCAGGGCTTCCCTGGTAGCGCAGTGGTTGAGAATCTGCCTGCCAATGCAGGGGACGCGGGTTCGAGCCCTGGTCTGGGAAGATCCCACATGCCATGGAGCAGCTAGGCCCGTGAGCCACAATTACTGAGCCTGCGCTTCTGGAGCCTGTGCTCCGCAACAAGAGAGGCCGCGATAGTGAGAGGCCCGCGCACCGCAATGAAGAGTGGCCCCCACTTGCCGCAACTGGAGAAAGCCCTCGCACAGAAACGAAGACCCAACACAGCCAAAAATAAATAAAGAAATAAAATTAAAAAAAAAAAAAAACCACAAAGTAAAAGAACAAGGACTCACGAATTAGACAATTTTTTTTTCCTAAACTTAATTCCATCAACATTATTACAAGAAACAGCCTTTGTTCAGTTGTGCAAATTTATCTGAGGGATGCATTCTAGACAAGGAATTACTGAGCCAGTGGGATAGTACCTATAGAAATATAATTGCTGTTGCCAAATTCCCTTCTGAAGGGATTGCATCACTTTATACTCACACCAAGAGTGAATGAATGTGCTGTTTCCTCATGTATCTAATACTACTGGGTATTATAAAACACAATGACTTTGTTAGTTTGAAAGGTGAGAAAAATGGAGTCTCTTTGATGGTCGTATTATGTTTCTTTATGAATGAGATTATTTTATTTTTAAAAGTCAAAATGAATATAAGTAGCCTTTCTTAGTGCTTCTGCATTTCATCCTAGAAGTTTTATGTAATAAACATATTTGGAGATACAAAACACACAATGAATAATACAGTTTTAGAAAAAGTATAGACATAACTAATCCTTCGTTTTAATAATATTTAAAAAATAGTGAATAGGATTCCTCAAAATTTTAAGTCATTTAAACCCTGGCCAAATTTTATACAAATGTTATACATTTGTCTAAAAGTACACTTATGTTTATATTCTACTTACATATCAAAATTTACTGAAAAACCTGAGAAAGCTAATTTTGAAACAAACTCAGTGTTTCAGAAGTTTAAGGTTTATGAAGTATCTTGCCATTTCGAACTAAAGGGTAAGTTTGATCTTAGCAGTAATACACTCATTTGGAATACTTTTCTAAGAAGCTTTTGCAATCACTAAAAGAAAGAACATGTGAAGTGCTATTTTTGAGTAGTAGTAGCTATGAATGTTGATAAAATTTTGTTCAGATGATTTCAATTTCACAAAGAATACACTGCCAATCAAATTATTTGCTTGTCAAAGAAGCACTAACTATTGTGAAAATAACTGAAGTGAACTTAAAGAAAAATTTGTTTTTATTCTCTAGGAAGTGAAAATTTTGAAAAAAAAATTCTTCTCTAAAAATAAATAAAATCCAGTTTATTTCAGGAGGTAAAGAAATCAAGAGTTAAATTAAAAGAGAAGATGCTCTCACAGCCTTTGCCTAAAATCCACTTTTACTCAAGTACATACTCAGCTACAGCCTTGGTTTCCCACACTCTTGCAATTAGCAATGAGTCATGAGATATAATTTCCCACAATGCACTTAATAAATGGGGCTGTACTTTTGAAAAACAAAAGCAGAATAAAAATATTTTAAAAGACGACTTATCATTTTCACTGCATAAAACAAACAAAAATACCCAAAAATCGGTGAGTCTTTTTTAGTGTTACTCAGAAACGATGCTCCTTGTTTTTGGAACGTCCAAACACTCTTGACTTAACTCTCTATATTTTTCTTATTTCTTTTCTTTGCCTCCAGGCAAAGATAGGCAAAGTATAGAAAAGACCATGAGTCTCATATCTGCCTAATGTTGTTTTCTGTTAACAATGCCAGAGAAACACTTGAAATAAGTGGTGATTCAATCTGCTGCGTTCTGAATATTAATTGTGCATTTAAGTAGTTCTGGGGGATTCTATTCAGTGAGAATATTCAAGGCTTGATTTGTTAACAAAGTCAGGCTTGATTCAGTTAGACTTCCTGTAAGAAAGTTGGGAAAGTTAAAGCTAAGTCAACATCTTAATAAGAATACAGGCATATCTTGTTTTATTGCGCTTCGCAGATATTGTATATTTTTACAAACTGAAGGTTTGTAGCAACCCTAAACTGTTAGATAACGTTTACCCTTTTTTTAGCAACAAAGTATTTTTAATTAAGGTCTGTGCATTTTTTAAGACATAGTGCTATTGCACACTTAATAGAGTACAGTAGAGTGTAAACATAACTTTTATATGGACTGGGAAACCAAAAAAAATTATTGTGACTTGCTTTATTTTGATATTCACTTTATTGTGATGGTCTGGAACTGAACCTGCAGTATCTCCGAGGAATGCCTGTACTAAAAGTTATCCCATAAACACTGGAGGTCCTGCATTCTGGAGTTTCTATTACTATCAGTTAAATAAGACTGGATATTCCTCCAAATACCATTGTGTCTTTCTCCCACCACTATCTGCTTCTCTACTGCTTTCCTTGACCTGGCTATTTCTCACTGGGAAAATATCTCATGTGGTGTGGAAATATGGAATTAACACCTCCCTCATCCTGAACTAAAAAGAACAGGACTGTTTCTCTCACTGGGGTTGGCAAACTTTCTGGAAAGGGTCACATAGTAAATATTTTTGAATTTGTGGAGAACAGGGTCTGTTGCAAGGACTTACCTCTACCATTAAAGTAACCAGAGATGAGATGTAAAGAAATGGGTGTGGCTGTGTTCCAATAATACTTTATTGACAAAAATGAGCTGAAGGCCAAATCTGACCCATGGGCCTTAATTTACTGACTCCTAATTCTAACACTGCTTAATACCTAAATAGAAAATCAATTCCAAATCTTTTTGAGAGAATTCGTAATTTTAATTTAAGGCCTCTGTAAGGATGTGGAATAAAATGATCTGGAAATTTCTCCCTATCCTGTTTTGCAGCCCAGTGGCTTAGAGCTTGTAGAGGGGAATTTTATACCTGAAAGAAGCAGTGTGCTTGAATGAACACTAACTGCACCCATTCCTTTTGGCCATATTTAGCAACTTCAGTAGGACAGATGCTGCTGGTTACCTACTCACTGGTCCATTCCACCCTCTCTCCTTACTGACAAAATCCAGATTTATCTGAGGCATGGCCACATGCCTAGCTAAAAACCTGAATTTCCCAAACCCCTTACTTAAATGTCAATGGCATGTGACATCCCCCTAGCAAATCGTATTCCAGTGAAGTCTACTTGGTACAGCTTCCACAAAACTGTTGTCTCTAAGGTAAAAATTGTAGAGTCAGCTTTTGCCTTTATCTCTCCCTTCCTCCTACTTGGAATGCAGTTTTGATACCTGATATTTCTCAGGTATATTGCAACCAGGAGGATAAAGTTGCAAGAAACTGAGAGCTGAAAGAAGGTTGGGCTGTGGACTTCCTTAAGAAGGTATAAGTACCATGGTATGCTTGAATATAGATTCTTGGTTAAGAGTAAAATAAACCTCATTCGATTATGTCACTGTAGCCAAGTTCCCGATACATATAGCTCAACTCATTACTAACTGATATCTTTAGCTTTAAAACATCATCTCTATTTATTGTATGAGTCACGTGATCCAAAAGTCAATTTTATACCAGAGTCTAATTCCACTGATTTCTCATGTCTGTTCCTGTCTCTATTTTAATAGCTTCTTCTCAAAGACAGTTCTATTTCAGAACGACATTTAGGTAAGGAATTGAGAAAATCTCAAGAACACTTCCTCTGCACTAAGACCGTCTTAGTTTGCAGGTATGTTCGGATTAACTACTTCTGCCTGCAATATTCTCAGCAGGCATTGCTGACCCTAAACTAGGGTATGAAAGAGTGGGAGGATGAAGTGGAAACTGAAAGAGCTTTTAAAAATCAATATAATGTTAGGTTGTACAAGGTGCTGAAATACAAGAAATTGCTCTTAAAGAAACAGCTGGAGAGCTGGGTCAGAGTGCATTAGGTCAAGATTTCTTTATGAATTGAACGAGGAGGAGGTGACCATAAAGGCATCACACAGCTGGGAAAGAAAGCTGCAGAGCAGATAATAACCTGCCAAATACAGATGGCATCATGACAGCAACGAAGCAATCTTCCAGGAGGGCAGAGGCTGGCCATGGGATTCTCTTAAGATTTCTTTTTTGTACTCCTAGGACCTACTGCAAAAACATTTACTTCCTAGAACATCCCCACAAGGAATGTGATTAATTCTCTTGATCTTTAAAAATAAATAAATGAAAGATTCACTTAAGGCCTTAGTCTTTTCCACATGTAACTGGGAGTGTTAGAAATTAGCGTCATGCACAAAAATCTCCGTAACAGTTTGTTTTGATACCCATTCTAACTCTATATTTTGATATTTGGAAGTATTTCTGAAAGAAAGAGATTTGTAAAAGTTATTTGAGCATTTTTTGGCATGAAAAATACTTTTTAAGAAAAATTATAAGTAATTTACATACTCGCCTATGAAGAATGTATGAAACATTCTGGCACTTTCCACTTTTTCTCTAAGGAAGAAATTCTGAAACTTTGTTGCATGAGCAAAAGTGTCTGGATTTTCCTGGTCTTTCTTTTGCTTCTCACATTGAACTTATTCTCCATGGTCTAGACTGTGATAGAATGCAAAATTATTTTTTCAGAAGCCTTGTTAACTAAGTATTAGTCTAATCAAATATTGACTCAAGACATAATCTTTAATTAATGAATTTTCATTTGCTCATTCCAGAAATGGTGGACTTCTCCAAACCTGAATATAGTCTCTGCAGACACTTCATGGGAATTAATATTTTTCTAATGTGGCAGGTGTGTTCTTATCACGCTATGAACATGGAGAAGGGTGGAGATTAAAAGCCCTTTGACTTCTACTACTAAACCAGTCTAAAAAGCAATTCCCATTTCTAATCACCAAAGCAAAGTGCTTCCTTTGTAATGCTGTTAATCATTTCACAACAATAATCACTAGAGATAATCAATATTGACATAGTATTGGCTATATTCTTGCCTGATTTAATATGGCTTACAAAGGCACTACCAACTTTAGCTTTGGTTATGCCATGGTGCAGAAAATAATAAACCTTGCAGTTAAAACCAAAAAAAAAATCTGTGCTTTGCATCACTGCTGACTTGGATCCTGACCATAATAGCTAGAGGAAGGAAGGATCTGGGTAACTTCTCAGAAATAATGGGAACACTAGAGCCATCCATTTGCCCTTTGAGGACTTCTCAGGGAATCCTGGGCCTTGCAAGGGGATGGTCTGGTGACTTGCTTGGGGCATATACCTTAATCACCTATGTATATGCTCCCCCCTAAGCCATGGAGGTATCCCAGGCTACTTTGAATTAGTAAGAAATTTTTTTTTACATGAACCATATTTGCAGGTTGTCCTAGAATCCAGAAACATCCCCAAACTAGCACTTAGACAGTGGTGTCTTCAGGCTTGGCTATATCTCTCCTGAGCATCAAGCTCAGCCTGTCCAAGAGTCCAAAAATGAGCCCAATAAGGCATCTCCGGTCCTGATTGTCAAAGCACAGTTGGTTGACCACCAGCAATTAGATTTAGAGACTAGGAATTCATATTCCAGCATGTATAGGAAGAATCCTTCAGATCCTGTTGTGAAGTATTTAACTTAGCACTTGTAAAGAAGAGGATGGGGACAGAGTATCAGCCCCAGGTTCATTTCTTCTCAGCCATTCTTAGCTTGCTTGTGGCACGATTGGTCCTTGGAGCAGGGAATCCCATCTAGAGATTATACTCAGATGCATTTATTCTAGGCACCTCCTCCTGGTCAGTAGCCTGAACTGCAGATTCTACAATGGGAGACTTAAAAAAATATCTTAGGTTATTTCACTCTCTGTGTTTGTACAGCTACCAGATCGCAGAAAAGATAATGGCATGCAGAAAAGCAGGAAATAAGGAAAGCCCCATTTCAACATGGAGAATTCTTTTGACACATAATACTTTTTATGTAATTTAATTCTTATATCTTGATCATATTGTTGTTCAAATTATATCAACTCCTGTTCTCAATTATTGTTTAATGATCTGTAAATGTCTTCGAAATCATTTTGGTACAAAACATTTCGAAACAATGAACAATACTTCAGAACTGGATAGACTTTTAATTTCACAAAATGGAACTATTGTCAATTTCTAGACTTTTACATAAACTCTTCTGAGTTTTCCATACTCTAATGAAGATTAGACATCCTGTTTTCAAGTCACAGTTCTTTTCTTGGCCTCTTCTTTGATGTGGATCAAGTCATTCAACCTTCTATATGTTTGTTTCTTCATCTCTAAAATGAGGGTAATCATTTTGACCTTTTGCACTGGGGTTTTGCTCTGCTGTGAAGAAAAGACATTAATGCCTGCAAAGTGCCCTGGGATCTATGGATGAAAGTCCAGCGATGGAAGGAGTTATTCTATTTCAGAGAGGAAAAAGCAGATAGATACACTTGCGTAAATTCATCTCACATGTGTGTTCTGCTTCAGTGAAGGTGAACGAGAGTGGTTACTGGAGTGGGATGCTGTTTGCAGGCTTGTTCTGACCTGGAAGCAATAACATTGGGAGTATTGCTATTCAGAACACATGGAGACTCACTGCCCTGATCAATTTCCCTTTTTATTCATAGCTGAATTCCACTTGCAATGCATGTGCCAAGCATTCTTGTTGGCAGGTAGGGAAATAAAGATTGCTTAATTTGTGCTTTTAAAATGAACCTGAGAAAAAAATTAAGTCCTACATATTTCATAAATGTATTTAAGCCAGTATATTTCCATAAGCCTTATTTCACTTGTTGCTGAGAGACAATAAGAAGCATTGTGAAAGCTGCAGAAGGTACGTGAGAACTACTTTTCCTTCTTTACCTTGACCTCTGCAACAGTCCTTTATCGCATTGCTTCTGATCTGGGCAAAGACCATGTCAGGTACCCTGCATTCAGGACCATGAAGACCATCTGCTTTGCCATTTCCCCTAAATTCCTTTTACAGATACAAGGACATGAACTAGATGTCCCTATTTCCCTCTAGAAAATACTAGATGTCTAGTCTTTTACCCTATTTCCTGATTGAGTTCTGTTTTGGATAATATTAATACCCAACAGCAAGCTTCAAATAAACTTTATCAAAGAAAAGTTTGACAACAAATCGTACTTTAATCCAAAATTTATTATTTTCTTCAGTAGTGACATATGATCTTGGATTCCCAAAAATTACAAATATTTCCATTAAACATTATAAATTATTCAAGACAAGGGTGAGGAATATACCCAACATGCTTCCTTTTTCTGTCATTTCCTTTAGAGAAGGCTCCACCCACAGATCTTGTAAAACCGTCCAGATGAAAACTAATCAAACATTCTGTTTTCAAGAAGAATATGAGTCAAATGCTCTTAATGGCTCCTCATTGCCAATTAAATCACGGGCTTCTCGTTCATCCTGTTCCTTGTTCAGTTCCATAAAATGTAACTGTTAATCTTAACCTGTAAATTGATAATAGCTCATACTCATTGAGCATTTGCTGTATATCAGGTGCTGTATATCAGGTGTTTTACCTTTCCCAACTCAAATAATAATCCCAAGAACTCTACAAGGTAAATCCTGATAGTTTTCCAAATTACAAATGTAAATGAACTTAGGGAAGACTGAGTAACTTTCTTAAAGTATCAGAGCTAGTGTTACCGAATCCAAGCTTGTACTGCTCGCCCAATGACAGGTCAATAAATCGAGAATTGTTGGGACAAGGAATAGTGACTTTATTTGAAAGCCAGCAGACCAGAAGATAGTGGTCTAGTGTCCCAAAGAACAATCTTGCCCTGGTTTGGGTGCTAGTTTTTTTACAGAACAAAGAGGGGGAGGTGAGGAGGTAAAGTTAAAAAGGCGATAAATTGTTGCAAATATCTCCTGGCTCCTGCCAGACTCTGGAAGGGATGTATTAATTTCTTCTTTCCTGCAGCCATTCACAGGTGGGCCTGGTCAGGATGTTTCCTGTGAGCTTAAACAAAGGTATTTTAGCTTGACACTGAAGCATGGGAGGCAGGATTCCTGGACATGAGTCATTTGATATTTTAAGCTATAGGCAATGTCCCTTTAGTGATTAACTTGTAGCGAACACAATAGAATACAAAGGTTAAAGTAAAAGAAATGGGAGGAGTTCCCTGGTGGTCCAGTGGTTAAGACTTGGGCTTTCACTGCTGTGGGCTGGGGATCAATCCCTGGTCAGGGAACTAAGATGCCACATGCTGCAGTGTGGCCAAAAAAATAAGTAAAAGAAATGGATCCAATATGGAGTCAAATTTGTTTTTCCCTATTACACTAGTGACATAGACAAGATACAAATGCAGGTCTGATTTCAGAATCCTAGTCTTAACCCCTACAGGGTGTTGTCTACCATCCAAACACCTCTGGAAACCAGACACTGTTTTAGTCCCTGTATTGATAGGTGCTACTTTCTGTCTTCCTTACTTCCCCTCACAGTCAGTTTCAAACTCTCACCTGCTCTAACACATTCACTCTGAGTTCCTACAGCTATGCAACTTATTACTGAGCTTCTGTATTTCTTTGTAAATGTGTGAGGTAACAGTTTTTCCTTGTCTGGATCTGATCTCATTAAGAACTGACCTACAATATACCCACAAAAAACTTTTGTTTTTGTCCAAATGTTTTTTATCTTTAAATTGAGTAATATTACTGATAATTATAATGTGCCATTGCTTAAATAAATGAATTTTTATCAGAAAAGGGGAAGAAAAATAGAAACTTGGGAAAATCCAAACTAAATGATCTGGCTGGCAAAATTTAACCTCTGGATTCTTGGAAATCCTCCTTAACTGTCCAGTATCAAACAATCCTCTTTTCATTAGACAAATCAGCTCCTGGAAGGGTCTTTTATAACAGGCATGGTCCCCTTGAAGTAACCTGTTACAGAAATATTGTATTTGCAATTAACATTTTGCTGTGGTTTTGTGGAGGGGCATTGAAAACTCCTATTATAATTGTGGATTTAACTTTTCTCCTTGTAGTTTTATCCATTTTTTCTTTGTGTATTTTGAAGCTATGTTATTAGGTGCATAAACATTTAGGCTTATTTGTTAACCTGATTAATTTACTTTATCGTATGATGAAATACACTTTCTTATTCCTAGCAATATATCTTTGCTCTAAAATTTATTCTGTTTCATAGTGATAGAGCCCCTCCATCTTTGTGTTTTTTTTTTTGACATCTTTATTGGAGTAAAATTGCTTTACAACGGTGTGTTAGTTTCTGCTGTATAACAAAGTGAATCAGCTATACATATATATGTCCATGCCGCTCTCTCACATCGTCCCAGCTTACCCTCCCCCCTCCCCGTGTCCTCAAATCCATTCTCTACATCTGCCTCTTTATTCTTGTCCTTCCCCTAGGTTCTTCAGAACAATTTCTTTTTGTTTTTTTAGATTCCATATATATGTGTTAGCATACGGTATTTGTTTTTCTCTTTCTGACTTACTTCACTCTGTATGACAGACTCTAGGTCCATCCACCTCACTACAAATAATTCATTTTCGTTTCCTTTTATGGCTGAGTAATATTCCATTGTATATATGTGCCACATCTTCTTTATCCATTCATCTGTCGATGGACACTTAGGTTGTTTCCATGTCCTGGCTATTGTAAATAGAGCTGCAATGAACATTGTGGTACATGACTCTTTTTGAATTATAGTTTTCTCACGGTATATGCCCACTACTGGGATTGCTGGGTCATATGGTAGTTCTATTTTTAGTTTTTTAAGGCACCTCCATGCTGTTCTCCATAGTGGCTGTATGAATTTACATTCCTACCAAAAGTGCAAGAGAGTTCCATTTTCTCCACACCCTCTCCAACATTTATTGTTTGTAGATTTTTTGATGATGGCCATTATGACCAGTGTGAGGTGATACCTCATTGTAGTTTTGATTTGCATTTCTCTAATGATTAGTGATGTTGAGCATCCTTTCATGTGTATGTTGCCAATCTGTATATCTTCTATGGAGAAATGTCTGTTTAGGTCTTCCGCACATTTTTGGATTAGTTGTTTGTTTTTTTGATATTAGGCTGACTACATGAACTGCTTGTATATTTTGGAGATTAATGCTTTGTCAGTTGCTTCGTTAGCAAATATTTTCTCCCGTTCTGATGGTTGTCTTTTCATCTTGTTTATGGTTTCCTTTGCTGTGCAAAAGGTTTTAAGTTTCATTAAGTCCCCTTTGTTTATTTTTGTTTTTATTTCTATTTCTCTAGGACTTGGGTCAAAAAGCATCTTGCTGTGATTTATGTCATAGAGTGTTCTGCCTATGTTTTCCTCTAAGAGTTTTAGAGTGTCTGGCCTTACATTTAGGTCTTTAATCCATTTTGAGTTTACTTTTGTGTATGGTATTAGGAAGTGTTCTAATTTCATTCTTTTACATATAGCTGTCCAGTATTCCCAGCACCACTTATTGAAGAGGCTGTCTTTTCTCCATTGTATATTCTTGCCTCCTTTATCAAAGATAAGGTGACCATATGTGTATGGGTTTATCTCTGGGCTTTCTATCCTGTTCCATTGATCTATATTTCTGTTTTTGTGCCAGTACCATAGTGTCTTGATTACTGTAGCTTTGTAGTATAGTCTGAAGTCAGGGAGCCTGATTCCTCCAGCTCCATTTTTCTTTCTCAAGATTGATTTGGCTATTCGGGATCTTTTGTGTTTTCATACAAATTGTGAAATTTTTTGTTCTAGTTCTGTGAAAAATACCATTGGTAGTTTGACAGGGATTGCATTGAATCTGTAAGTTGCTTTGGGTAGTAGAGTCATTTTCACAATGTTGATTCTTCCAGCCCAAGAACATGATATATCTCTCCATCTGTTTGTATCATCTCTAAGTTTTTTTTTCAGTGTCTTACAGTTTTCTGCACACAGGTCTTTTGTCTCCTTATATAGGTTTATTCCTAAGTATTTTATTCTTTTTGTTGCAGTGGTAAATTGGAGTATTTCCTTAATTTCTCTTTCAGATTTTTCATCATTAGTGTGTATAAATGCAAGAGATTTCTGTGCATTAATTTTGTATCCTGCTACTTTACCAAATTCATTGATTAGCTCTAGTAGTTTTATGGTAGCATCATTAGGATTCTCTAAGTATACTATCATGTGATCTGCAAACAGTGACAGTTTTACTTCCTCTTTTCCTATTTGGATTCCTTTTATTTCTTTTTCTTCTCTAATTGCTGTGACTAAAACTTCCAAAACTATGTTGAATAATAGTGGTGAGATTGAGCAACCTTGTCTTGTTCCTGATCTTAGTGGAAATGGTTTCAGTGTTTCACCATTGAGAACGACGTTGGCTGTGGGTTTGTCATTTATGGCCTTTATTATGTTGAGGTAAGTTCCCTCTATGCCTACATTCTGGAGGGTTTTTATCATAACTGGGTGTTGAATTTTGTCGAAAGCTTTTTCTGCATCTATTGAGATGATCATATGGTTTTTCTCCTTCAGTTTTTTAATATGGTGTAGCACATTGATTGATTTGCGTATATTGAAGAATCCTTGAATTCCTGGGATAAACCCCACTTGATATAGTGTATGATCCTTTTTATGTGCTGTTGGATTCTGTTTGCTAGTATTTTGGTGAGGATTTTCACATCTATGTTCAGCATTGATATTGGCCTGTCGTTTTCTTGTGACATCATTGTCTGGTTTTTGTATCAGGGTGATGGTGGCCTCATAGAATGAGTTTGGAAGTGTTCCTCCCTCTCCTATATTTTGGAAGAGTTTGAGGATATGTGTTCACTCTTCTTTAAATGTTTGATAGAATTTGCCTGTGAAGCTATCTGGTCCTGGGCTTTTGTTTGTCGGATGATTTTTAATCACAGTCTCAATTTCAGTGATTGTGATTTGTCAGTTTATATTTTCTATTTCTTCCTGGTTCAGTCTCGGAAGGTTGTGCTTTTCTAAGAATTTGTTCATTTCTTCCAGCTTGTCGATTTTATTGGCATACGGTTGCTTGTAGTAATCTCTCATGATCCATTGCATTTCTGCAGTGTCAGTTGTTACTTCTCCTTTTTCATTTCTAGTTCTATTATTTTGAGTCTTCTCCCTTTTTTGCTTGATGAGTCTGGCTAATGGTTTATCAATTTTGTTTATCTTCTCAAAGAACTAGCATTTAGTTTTATTGATCTTTTCTCTTGTTTCCTTTATTTCTTTTTCATTTATTTCTGATCTGATCATTATGATTTCTTTCCTTCTGCTAACTTTGGGGTTTTTTTGTTATTCTTTCTCTAAATGCTTTAGGTGTAAGTTTAGGCTGTTTATTTCAGACTTTCCTTGTTTCTTGAGGTAGGATTCTATTGCTATAAACTTCCCTCTAAGAACTGCTTTCGCTGCATCCCATAGGTTTTGGGTCGTCGTTTTTTCATTGTCATTTGTTTCTAGGTGTTTTTTTATTTCCTCTTTGATTTCTTCAGTGATCTCTTGGTTATTTAGTAGTGTATTGTTTAGCGTCCATGTGTTTGTATTTTTACAGATTTTTTTCCTGTAATTGATATGTAGTCTCATAGCGTTGTGGTCAGAAAAGATTCTTGATAAGACTTCAATTTTCTTAAATTTCCCAAGGCTTGATTTGTGATTCAAGATATGATCTATCCTGGAGAATATTCCATGAGACTTGAAAAGAATGTGTATTCTATTGTTTTTGGATAGAATGTCCTGTAAATATCAATTAAGTCCATTTTATTTAATGTATCATTTAAAGCTTGTGTTTCTTTCTTTATTTTCGTTTTGGATGATCTGTCCATTGGTGAAATTGGGGTGTTAAAGTCCCTTACTATGATTGTGTTACTGTCAATTTCCCCTTTTATGGCTGTTAGCATTTGCCTTATGTATTGAGGTGCTCCTATGTTGGGTGCATAAATATTTCAATTGTTATATCTTCTTCTTTGATTGATCCCTTGATCATTATGTAGTGTCCTTCTTTGTGACTAAAATAGTCTTTACTTTAGTCTATTTTGTCTGATATGAGAATTGCTACTCCAGCTTTGTTTTGATTTCCATTTTCATGTAATATCTTTTTCCATCCCCTCACTTTCAGTCTGTATGTGTCCCTAGGTCTGAAGTGGGTCTCTTGTAGACCGCATATATACAGGTCTTGTTTTTGTATCCATTCAGCCAGTCTATGTCTTTTGCTTGGAGCATTTAATCCATTTACATTTAAGGTAGTTATTGATACGTATGTTCCTATTACCATTTTCTTAATTGTTTTGGGTTTGTTACTGTAGGTCTTTTCCTTCTCTTGTGTTTCTTGCCTATAGCAGTTCCTTTAGCATTTGTTGTAAAGTTGGTTTGATGGTGCTGAATTCTCTGAGCTTTTGCTTGTCTATAAAGATTTTGTTTCTCCATGGAATCTGAATGAGATCCTTGCTGGGTTGAGTAATCTTGGTTGTAATTTTTTCCCTTTCATCACTTTAAATATGTCCTGCCACTCCCTTCTGGCTTGCAGAGTTTCTGCTGAAAGGTCAGCTGTTAACCTTATGGGAATTCTCTTGTATGTTATTTGTTTCTTTTCCCTTGCTGCTTTTAATATTTTTTCTTTGTATTTAATTTTTGATAGTTTGATTAATATGTGTGTTGGCCTGTTTCTCTTTGGATTTATCCTGTATGGGACTCTCTGTGCTTCCTGGATTTGATTGACTATTTCCTTTCCCATATTAAGGAAGTTTTCAACTGTAGTCTCTTCAAATATTTTCTCTGTCCCTTTCTTTCCCTCTTCTTCTTCTGGGACACCTATAATTCGAATGTTGGTGCATTTAGTGTTGTCCCAGACATCTGTGAGCCTGTCCTCAATTCTTTTCATTCTTTTTTCTTTATTCTGATCCATGGTAGTTATTTCCACTATTTTATCTTCCAGGTCACTTATCCGTTCTTCTGCCTCAGTTATTCTGCTATTGTTTCCTTCCAGAGAATTTTAAATTTCATTTATTTTGTTGTTCATCATTGTTTGTTTGCTCTTTAGTTCTTCTAGGTCCTTGTTAAACGTTTCTTGTATTTTCTCCATTCTATTTCCAAGATTTTGGATCATCTTTAGTATCATTACTGTGAATTCTTTTTCAGGTCGACTGACTGTTTTCATTTATTTGGTCTGGTAGGTTTTTACCTTGCTCTTTCATGTGCTGTGTATTTCTCTGTCTTCTCATTTTGCATAACTTACTGTGTTTGGGGTCTCCTTTTTGCAGGCTACAGGTTCGTAGTTCCCATTGTTTTTGGTGTCTGCTCCCAGTGGGTAAGGTTTTTCAGTGGGTTGTGTAGGCTTCCTGGTGGAGCAGACTCGTACCTGTGTTCTGGTAGATGAGTCTGGACCTTGTCTTTCTGGTGGGGAGGACTGTGTCCGGTGGTGTGTTTTGGCGTGTCTGTGAACTTATTTTGATTTTAGGCAGCCTTTCTGCTAATGGGTAGGGTTGTGTTCCTATCTTGCTAGTTTTTTGGCATAGGGTGTCCAGCACTGGAGCTTGCTGGCCATTGAGTGGAGCTAGGTCTTAGCGTCGAGATGGCGATCACTGGGAGCACTGTCACTGATTGATATTACGTGTAGCCGGGAGGTCTCTGGTGGTCCAATGTCCTGAACTGGGCTGTCCCACCTCACACCCGGCCTCACACCCGGCCAGAGCACCAAGACCCTGTCATTCACACAGGTCAGAAGAAAAGCGGGGGAAAAAAAAATGAAAGAAAGAAAAAAATAAAATATTTTAAGTTATTAAAATAAAAAATAAGAAAATATTATTAAAACTAAAAAAGTAATAAAGAAAAAAGAGAGAAAGAAGAGAGTTACCAAATCAATAAACAAATCCACCAAGGGTAACAAGCACTAAAATGTATAGTAAAAAAAAAAACAAAAAAAAAACACATTGTTTTGGTATTTAAATGGTTGCTGTAGTATATATAGTATATTTCTTTAACTTATCACAGTCTACCTTCAATTGTTATTATATTATTTCATGCATAGAATAAGACCTATCAATATTATATGTCATTTCTCCTCTCTTGGGCTTTAAGCTATCATTGTCAAATATTATATTTATAAACTTTTTATAAACACCAAAAAACATAGCTTTTGTCTTTTTGTAAAACAGTCCAGATACGTTCAAATAATAAAGAATATGTCTTATTCATCATTATAGTTACTATTTCTGGTGTTCATTCTATTTTGTAGACACATATATCTACCTGTTAATATTTTCCTTTTCTTCTGTGATATTCTTTATTTCTTATCATGTGGGTGTGCTGCTGTTAAGTTCTTTCAGCTTTTAATATTTGAAATCATCTCTATTTCACCTTTTTTTTTAAAAGGATATTTTCACTGGGTATAGAATTTTATTTTGAAAAGTTTTAAATTTTCTTTCAGAAATTTCAAGTCGTTGCTCCATTGTATTCTCAATTGCTTATTTCGAATGAGAATTCTTCTGCCATCCTAGTATTCATTCTTCTGTACAGAAATATGTCTTTTCTCTCTGGATGCTTTTAACATTTTTCACTTTTTTCCTGGTTTTGAAAAATGTGATTATGTTGAGCCTTGGTGTAGTTGTCTTCATGTTACTTGTGCTTGAGGTTTTGGAGTGTGAGGGTGGGAATCTGTGGATTTATAGTTTTCAGGAAATTTGGAATATTTTCACCCATTATATTTTCAAATATTCCCTCCCCTTTCTTCAGAGACTCCAATCACACAATTGTCCACTGTGTCTTTTCTACTTTTTGAATATCTGGTATACAGTTATAACTGTCTTAATGCACTGTTCTGCCAATTCTATCATCTGTGTCAATTCTGTATTGGTTTTAGTTGGTTGACTTCCTCATTTTTGGCTGTGTTTTGTCACTTCTTTGCATGTCTAAAAATCTTTGATTGTATGTTGGATGTCATTAATTTTCCCTTGTTTGTGGATTTTTGTATTTTTATAAATATTCTTGAATTTGGTTCTGAAATGCAGTTATGTTAGTTGTAATCAGATTTATACTTTTATTTCTTGATAAAATGATGAAAATCATTTGTTAGGCAAATGTAAAATAGTGCTCAATCTATGGCTAATTATTCTCTAGTGAAGCAAGGCTCCCTGAATTCTCTACTCAGTGTCCCAAGAGCTTTTCTAATTTTGTTGGTAAGAACAGGCACTATTCCTGTTCTATATGAATGCTAGGCATTGTTTCCTTTAGTTATTGCAGGTGGTTCTTTCTTGGCCTGGAATAGTTGCCTCACACACATGCACTACCCATCAGTATGCTGAAATTTTGAAGGGCTCCCTCTGCAGATCTCTGGGGGGATTCCTTTGCATAGTCTTGAGCACTCAGCATGGGCCAAGCCAAGACTGTGGCTAGAGGTCTTCCAGTTTTCTGTGTTCCTTAAAAGTATTTTAACTTTGCTGACTTCCTCAACACAGCAGTTCTCCATCCCACTCCCCAATCTATCTTAACTTTTCCTGTGTGCTTCCAAAGCATCCATCTTGTGTCCACTCCTGTTAAGAAGCTCAATACTATCTTATAAAAGTATCTGTTCATTTGTCTGTCTCCCTTGAGGGAAAAATAGTTGATTTGTACATTTCTATATCCCTAGTACATAGTAGGAGTTAACAGTATTTGCTGTTGGATGAATGAGACCAAATTCTCAATCATTTCTGTAACTCAGATATAGGAGTACAGTATTGGAATCTGAAAGGCTAATGAAAGAAACAGGTATACCTGGAAGTTTCAAACAAGATTCCAATAATGAGATTCAAGTATCAGATATTGTGAGTAAATGAATCAGCTTCCTCTCCTAGGTGGTTCAGGTTTTATATACTAGTAATATCAAATATTAAATAAATATATTGTATTTTATGTTCAGAAGTAACTGAGAGTTAAAAAAAAAAATCCCTCTCCTCTTTACCAAAGTAACCATGGTCTTTCTTTGATGCAGTTGAACTGTATTCTCTGTGGGCTCCTAAATTATGTTGTATGATTTCCAAAAGGTCTTTGCTCATAAGATAAGCCTTAACCCCAAGAACTAGATTATTCTGCACATGGGGGCTGAGGAAATGTGAGTAGAAGAGTAGTAGAAATACGAATTTTTTATAAGCCTTTCTGTCTTCTGACCAAGGCTATCCTTTAAGGTTTAGACCTTGTGCTGTTATCAGCTCTAGAGAATTGTTGATCCTTTTTTTTTTTTTTTTCTGATAACACATGGGCCATAATTTTATTTTTTGAAATCTCCTGGTTTTTAAAAGGCTCTGAAGCTTTTGTCAAAAACCGAGTTCAGGTTGACTCTACTCTTCTCCCTGTGGCTGTTTCTAGTTCTGTGAAACGCTTGTTCTTTGTGCTCAGAATATTCTCTCTTTGAAAGAATACTCTGCCTCCTTCCTTAAATACTTAGCCTGGAAGCAGTTATTTGGCTATCATCTCCCCTGAGTATGTTCCCTTTCAAGAAGGAATCTAATGATTGTTAAAGGTCTTGGCACTTGTTCTATGGGGTGTGGGGGGTGGGAAATAGTCTACTACAACGTTATTATCTCACTTGATAGCTATGTAGTTTTTGCCATTCCTGGAAAACATGTTTTTATACTTGATTTGGGAAATAAAAGCAGATTAAATGGACACACATTTCAGGTAGTTTCAAGTCACTTTATATGGGTTAAGAAAGGATAATCTTCAAACATACTCTTAAATCAGGATTAAGACCCAAACTTCAAGATGCTCATTTGATTGTGGCTGTTTCTCAATTTGTTCAATATCATTAGGTGAGCTTAGTGACAGATTCTGAAGTAGAAATCTGAACAGGTAATGAGTAACATCCAATCATGTAAGCCAATTGTTTTAGAGAAAAGATTAATTAAAAGAAGTAGTAACTAAATTTAAATCAAGCAAGGCCAAGCCTCTATCCTGAGTTTAAACCCCTGACCCATTTTTTTCCGCCTGGATACAATATAGAAATTTGAATTGGATAAATATCTCCACCAGAAAAAAAATGAGTTAAGAATTGCATTTAGAGCTTTGAACTAAATCTTTTCACAATAACAGATGTTCTTTACTGAAACAAGCTCATTTCACCCAGTGTATTTAATCACACCAATTTTCAGGAATGAGAGTAAATATGTTTTATAAGTGAGAGGGCTGGGGACAGTGCATGGAGGAAAGTGCATCCCATAACTTCCTCTCCCTTTATACACATTTATATATTGCACATTTTCCCCATTTATGTTTTCACAGGCACACAGATGATTGCAAATACATACCCAGGGTGGTCCTTGTCAGGACTGGGGTCCAACTTTGCAACACATTTCTGCAGTGACTGTGACAAGCTTTGATAAATAACCCAGTTGACAACTAAATTTATCTTGGAGCAGAGAATAGAATTGATGGAGAAGGTGCTTTTTGTCTCCCTATCCAAAAATTCACCTTTATACCCAGGACAAAGTTTAAAAAGTAAACTTTTGGATGGAAAAAGATATATTACTTATTCATAGTGTCCTTTCTGTTTGTCTTCTTTTGTCCACAGAGACTGAAAGAATTAAAGCAACGTGAATTTGCTAGAAATGTAGCTTCCAAGTCATGGAAAGATGAAAAGAAACAAGAAAAAGCACTTAAGCGACTTCATCAGCTGGCTGAGTTAAGGCAACAGTCTGAATGGTAAGAATTAAAGGTGCCTAAGATAGTTCAAAACTCTCTTCAACTTCTGGGGAAATTTCAGTGATAAATTTACCTGGTTCACTATAACAACGTAAACAAATTATAATAAATCAACAGATATATCTGAAGGCAAGTGTTCCTAATAGTTAAAAGTCTATAAATTAATGACTTTGACATCTGGGTTTTTTCTTTCCCAATATTGTTAATGTATTCTTTAATGAAATGATCCAAGAATGATTCTAATATACTAGCATTTATTCTATCCAAGTGATTTATATGGATCTATATATCTCTTTCTAATTATTTTGAGTTTTGTAATATTAATTTTGAAAACGATAAATAGCAATGCATCTTTTTGGGGAGGAACTAAATCTTCTGTTCATTCTTCTGCACACACCTGAAACTAGAATAAATGGCACTATCATTGTCTGGATGACAAACAAGATGTAATTAATGCAGTTAAATTTACCACATAGTGCCATTTAAGTTGATAATTATAACAAGCATTATACTAATACATTCTTGTAGCTGAAAAATAGAAGTTTTACATGAGCTTAGAACTGCTGAATGTTTTGAAGTGAGGAGATTGTTACCTGGAACTCAATTACATTTGCAGATTGTGATTTGTGTTCATATGAATCATAATTTAGAACACTAATGTAGCTAATTAATGTAGTTGACAGCATCCTGGTGAATTGTAACACTTATAGCTCTGTGCCAGAATTTAAACTCCTATTGTTTAAATGAAAAACAATATACAGGTCTTCCCTGGTGGTGCAGTGGTTAAGAATCCGCCTGCCAATGCAGGGGACACGGATTCGAGCCCTGGTCCAGGAAGATCCCACATGCCGCAAAGTAACTAAGCCCGTGTGCCACAACTACTGAGCCTGTGCTCTAGAGCCCATGAGCCACAACTACTGAGACTGCGTGCCACAACTACTGAAGCCCATTCACCTAGAGCCCATGCTCTGCAACAAGAGAGCCACCGCAATGAGAAGCCTGCACACCACAACGAAGAGTAGTCCCTGCTCACCACAACTAGAGAAAGCCCACATGCAGCAACGAAGGCCCAATGTAGCCATAAATAAATAAATAAATAAATTTATTAATAAAGAAAAAGAAAAACGATATACAATAAGCTTGGGAGTGAACAACTCAATTATATTAGCATAAAATATTAGACCTCATATTTACTTTTAAGAAAATATTTATTTTTTAGGATCAATTATGAGTAAAGACACAGTATTCAGCCTTCAAATATTCATGTATTTGCACCACTGTCTTAGAGTAATTGAATTTGCTTATAAAAATACAAGAAAAGATAATCATATTAAAAATAAGTGAGAAATTTGGTATAAAGAAAAAATAAAGGTTGGAAGACCATGTGTCCAGAGGTGAGGTTAATACAAAAATGCATGCTCTTAGGGAGCATACGATCATAGAAACAGGACACATACCTGGTACCAAACTTTTTACTTGCCAACACAATGAGGATCTTAAAATATGTTATTCAAACACATTGTCAATAAGATCTCAGACAGCCCTTGTCAAAACAGGACTTAGAAGGAAAAGTCTAATGGTTATTAGGTGGCATGCAGGAGAAAACTGAGGGAAGATGTTAATTTCCAGCTGATTAATTATGAGGTACAAAAAAACTGAAAAACTAAGACAAGCCTCACTATAGAGATACACCCTTTAGATAGGTTCTTTAAGGCCACACAACAGAAAATCTGAGTAGCCTTAATGTAATTTTGGTTCTTCTGTTACTCTGCAAGTTGTCACACTTTGACATTTCTCCTTACTCATTCTGTATTTTCCTTTGGAAGAAACAGACAAAAGATCAGAGGAGCCTTTATGGTGATGATGCTTTCATTTAGAAGTTCTAAGTTTGTAGATCTACCCATGAAGTGTCTTCCAAAGTAAAAGAAATTAAAAGATATACTCTACTGGGGTTGAGCTGCCCTTTAAAAATCTTATCAATTAAACAGACACAAACCTAGCCATATCCTCTATAGAGTAGGTAGGCTCTCTAGGACCCAATCTGATCATATTGTTAGGGAAATGATGGGTATTCAGCTTTCCAGATACATAACTTGGAACTAGGCAAATTATTTCGTTCATTTTCTATTACCCTCCATCTGCCCTCCAGGCAATTGTTCTCTCTGATTAAGTAAACTCATGGCCTAAGGGAAGTCACTTAATAGCATTATTAAATATTTTCACTTTGGCAGCTGAATTGACAAGTGAAAAAAAAATCACCCGGGTTACTTCTCCCTTGGAAAACCTTTGTCCTTTATTCTCATAATGAGGGCTTCTGAGTAAGATGCTACAGATAACAAGAAGGTTCTTCCATGGCCCTCTGGAGAAGAGAGGTGAATTTGCTGGTAGTAAGAATATTTGAATCAGACTGATGAAAAAAATGGTGGCAGAAAACTGTTAATGGATCTTGAAAAGGGCAGTCAACCTTGGTCAGCTCTTGGGTAGATCAACCCAACATGGTTCCTCAGCAAAACTAGTTCTTTTATTGGGGGAGGAGAGAGATTCACTCTGTTTGTAAACTTCTACTATGTGTAAGTCTAAGTATAGTGCACTTTGATATGGACATTTTTTCAAATTTTAAAAATTGTAGGACCATTGATTCTGAGAATATAAAGTTCTTTACATAAGAGCTGGATAATGTGGGACATTAGGAAATTACATCACTTAAAGAAATCTTGTTATTTTGATGTGCTTTGTTTCCTGTTTAGAAAGTGTACTTCTTGAACAGGAGAGAATTAAATTGTGCATATGCTGAGTTACCAAGAACTGAAAGTTGAGGGGAACTATTGGAGTGGACAATCCATTAATAAGAACTAAAGGGCTAACTAATGTCATTTTAAAATTATAAATAAAAATAATTATGTAAAAAAATGCAGAAATAAACTAAATGTTCTAGAGGAGACAGTGAAATCATAAATGAGGGTATGACTATGAAGATTAAACCTTTAACTTTATGATGTCATAAGGCATAAACTTGAATTAAAATAATAGAATTTTAAATACCACAAAGATAGAAAACTAGGATTTTAAAAAATAATAAAAGTAAATTAGATTTAAAATAGGGGTAGGGCCTTCCCTGGCAGTCCAGTGGTTAAGACTTTTCACTTCCAATGCAGGGGGCTCGGGTTTGATCCCTGGTCAGGGAACTAAGATCCCACATGCCTTGCGGTGTGGCAAAAAAAAAAAAAAATTAAGATAGGGGAAATTAAAGTTTACAAAGCAATGAGATAAAAGTTTAAAACATAAAAAGAGGTATAAAATATTAATAATGAGGATAAAATGTTAAACTTGTGAAAAAATATAATCATAAGTGTATATTGAACTGTAAGGTGAGAACAAGAATAAGGACAAAGAGAGCAAAATGTAATACAAAAACAATAAGAGCAAAGAGGTTTAAAAATATTTGAAAGAATATAAAAGGAAGAAGCTTACACATATTAGAAAGATAAATGGTAAAGGAAACAACAATACAGGAAAGAATGTTTAGACTAACATAAATCAAAGCAAGAAAATGCACAAAACAGTGCCAGAATAATACGCAAAAATATTATATTATTAAGGGAAAAAATGGAATATAAAAATAGTCAAATATCTGCATCATAATGGAATCAGAAAGGGTAGAGTGATGATATACATACACCAGACTTTTGAAATAATTTTTGCTAAGTGTAGTGCAGATAATATCAGATTGAAGTTCCTAGAGAAGGTAACTTAATACAGATGTATTACTCCTACTTACTCCAAAGTCATGGAAAATATGGAAAAGAATCTTTTTGGCACTGAGGCAAAATTCAGTGCTGCAGATGTTTCTAAACCTCATCCTTCTATCCCCAGGCTACAGGCACCTTTTCAGAAGACCAATAACTATAGTAAACCTCTATGCTTCCTATTTCTCTTTATGTTTGAAAGAAATATCCAGTAACCTGTATACCATCTTAGAGTATTTCCATTTCTCATATTAGATATGCCTAAACACCCTCTCTAAAGAATGTAAAAAATGATTCAAAAAAGAAGATTAATGCGATGATTAAGAGAAAAGCTTTCATTATGAAATAGTTACTGTAAGGAGCAGACACTTTAAAATTTTTTCTGAAATTAGTTTTCCACAAGATTCAAAGGAACACTACAGCTCTAATGCTACAGGCATTATTAGTTCATGGAGAGAGGACAATCTGAAATTATTAAGGACTGGTGGCTAAAATTATTGTTTGTAAATTAAAATTTGTATGGGTATAGTGAACAACAGATTGGACACTGTAAAATATTGAATCCATAAAACAGAAATTAAAAACAAAATTTTTTTTTCTGAACTAGAACAAAAGACTAAACATACTAGACTACTAATATAAGTAGTAAGACCAAAAGATATATTCATGAGAGCAAATAAACTTAACTTATAAAGTCCAGGATAAGAAACTAAGAGAGGGAAGAAGAAATAATCAGAGACATCAGAGAAGAAAATGTATCTGAACTGAAGAAAATTGAATTGAAAGTGCCCAGAAATACTGGCAAAAATTAACCAAAAGAAATCAATTTGTAACTATGGCCTGGTATATTATGTGTATATATATATATACATAATTTGTTGTATGTAATAAATATAACAAAATACATTATATATAAATAAAAAGGAAAATTTACAAAACCATATAAATACATGAGCAGATCTGTTTCAGTATGAATAAAAGGAGGCTAGTTAAATATGTCTCTGTAATAGTAAACATACAAAGACAGTGAAGCAATGTACATGAAATTTGGTGGACAAAAGGAATGTGACACCAGAGTTCTACGACAGTTGGCTGAATAGTTAAGTAAAGGCAATAAGAAAGAATTTCTCAGATGGAGGGCTAGGAAAGGACTCCTGCCCATTAGAATTTAAGCTACATATGGAAAAGATATCAGTTGTTTTAGTACTGTTTACTCAAGCAATAAATGACTGCATAAAAGTGAAGTAAACTTTGAAAATAGAAAAAGGCCAACAAAACACATCCAAGAATGTGAAAAAAAAAGGAAAAGAAAGCCAACTCAAAGCAAACAAGCAAAGCAGCTCAAAGCAAGCCAGCTCAAAGCAAGAAAAAGGAAAAGAAAGCCAACTCAAAATGATGTGATTTGTATTGCTTTCCCTCCAATAAGATTTGTTTTGTCGTAGGGGTTTCACAGATAGAACATTAGAGGCAATTTTAATCTGAAGAGTTTCATCTCTTGTATGCATGGGTCTTTCCAGTTTTCTGACTGAATTAAGCTCAATAGAATGAATAATCTTTAAAAATCTGTTAAAAGATAAAACATATATGCAAAAAAAAGATAGAAGAAAAATATTTTGGTGAGTAAGAAGCTAAAAAAAGGGTTTCAGACTAATTGAAGATATTGAGATGGCATGTAAATGTGTATTACTTTCTTATAATTGATCAAATTAATGGCAAATCATAAAGAAAGAACTAAGCATCCTGTTTCAAAAGGAAACAAACATGAAAGAATTTTAAGACTGAGGAAACAAAAATTATAGAATGCTAGAACTTTAAACAAAAAAAGCAAATAAAAGAGATAAGTTTATGCTTTGGAAGTGACTTTTAATTCCATTTTATTTTCTATTTAGGTGAAGGCACTGATTGGAGAACTCTTTGCAAAATAATGTTAAATCTGCATTCCAAAGAATTAGTAGGTTCTGGAGGACATAATGTGATGTAAATGCGATAGTTTATTTTCTTTTGCAGCACTAGCATAAGATATTCATCTGCTATTGCTTTTTGCTAATTTCAAAAGAATCCACTTAAGAGATGCATTTTAGAAATTGCCACTATAAAACATAGATATACTGAGTTATATAAGCATAGTGAAATTGTTACATTACAATAGACATAGTTCATAAATAGTATCAGAACCCATCATCAAACACTATAAAATGTTCACATATAGGTAAGATTTCAAATCTGATGTCTTAATCATTTAAATATTTATTCTATTTACAGTGTTTCTGGAAATGGACCAGCATACAAAGCCCCCAGGGTAGCTATAGAAAAGCAACTCCAGCAAGGAATTTTCCCAGTTAAGAGTGGCAGAAAGGTATCGTGCATGAAGAATGCTCTTCTCCTTAAAGGAAAGAATCTCTCCAGAAGCATTTCCGATAAACAGCGGTCCACCACACCAAATCAACACCAGTTACAAACGGACAGACGTTTGTTTGGAAATCAGGTACCACAAACATCCTCAAATCTTAGCAATGCAAATCACAGGACAGGAGTGTCATTTTCTTTTTCCAAAAAAGTGCATCTAAAATTAGAATCTTCAGCATCAGTTTTCAGTGAGAACACAGAAGAAACCCACGATTGTAACAAGTCACCCATCTATAAAACAAAACAAACCGCAGAGAAATGCATGTGCTGCAGGTTTGCAAATGAAGATACACACCTCACTAAGGAAAAAGATAGAAACATCTTATCAAGCCATCTGGAAAGTATTTTACACAATACCTTCTCCATAAGTTCTGAAATTTTGCAAGACAAAAATGACTCTGTTGATGAAACACTAGAAGATTCGATTGGCATTCATGCTTCATTCAGTAAATCTAACATTCATCTTTCAGATGTGGATTTTACTCCTTCCAGCAGAGCAAAGGAAACTAGAGATACACTGAAGAACACTTCAGAAAACCTCAATAATCACTCATGCCAAGCAAATGTTTCCTCCAGCCCACCAAACATTTACAAGCACAGTGATGCCAGGATATTTGAATGTTTGGCTGAGCTTCCATCAATAGAGCCAAGTGAACAAAGCAGTACAGTTCATCTGAATCCCAACTCCAGAAAGGAGGAGAAAGAAAAATCATTAGATAAAATAGAAAGAGTTAACAGAAATGTACAAAGTCTTGTAAGAGAGGCATATCCCCGTGATGTGAAGTCCAAACCACTGCCTTATCTCCACGTACAAAGCAAGGACGGCCGTACCACTCTCCAATGGCCTACGGAACTGCTTCTCTTTACAAAAACAGAGCCCTGTATCTCTTATGGATGCAACCCATTATATTTTGATTTTAAGCTTTCTCGAAACACAAAGGATAGCCATGATCCAGAGGACTTAAAAACAGAATTGCTGAAAGGGCCCTCAGAAATGAAGACTACAATGGAAAACCAAGTCTCAGGTTTAATTAAAGACCAACAAAAACTGATCCAAGAAGATAATCAGTCTCTGAAACCAAAGATGATGATAGCTAATCCAGATTGGGAAAATTTCCAGAGAAAATATAATTTGGGCTACAACAATTCTGAGCCCAGCGCGAGTGAACATAATTTTAGTGCAAGCGATTTGGAAATGAAAAATCCTGAAGTGCCTGCTTACCTTGATATCTCTCTAAAGAACTGTGTAAGAAAGAATAATAATAGTGATAATGAACTTAAAGAACCTTCAAGGGCCCATTGGCAAAGCTGCCAGAGGGTAATTCTAAGTGATGCAAATGAGGGCCTATCTTTCTCTCCTTATATCTCTAGGACTAAAAAACATAAACTGATTTCCTGTGATCCTCATTTGGATTTTGAAGATGGGAATAAATTCACCTGGAATTCTAGTCCTTACACAGTAAGGGGCCGCAGTGACCATGGGAAGGACTTCAGTGTAATTTTGAATAGTAACCACATCAGGATGACCAGCAGGGTTTCTGGATGTGGAAAAGCAAGTTACAAGAGAAGTTCTCCAAAGGTGTCTCTGAATACATGTTCTAGCCCTTCAAACACATCCCCTGGCAGTACATCCAGCTTGAGAAGTACTTGTTCAAAGCATAAGTCCAGTGGTCATGGTAGAGGTAATTTGCTCTACTTTTGTAAAAGAGAACACAACTCAGTCGAAAGGCACAAACGGAAACGCCGCAAGCACAGCTGTCTCTTCTTATCTGATGAGCTAGCAAAGAGTGATTGCCCACAGTCTGCAAGCCAGAGTGACAGGGGCTGCAAGTTGTGGGAATCAGTTAAAAATGAAAAATATTCAAAGCATGGTTATGGCCACTGCAGAGAAAAATATAAACTGGGCAAAAATCAACAATTTTCAGGGCCAAAATCCAAGAGAATCACCCATTGTGATTCTAGCTCACGGTTTTCTTGTGCTGGAAACAGTGAAAACCCACCTAATTGCCAGGGACCTCAGCACAGCAGATTGGGCTCTTACTCAAGAGAGAAAATGTATTACTTAAATCAAAGTGAAAGAAGTCAACAGTCTTTGGACAGCCCTCATATTTGTGATCTGGAAAAAGTAAAACCCATGCAATGTAACTCTGGGAATATCAGCTGTCCTCTAAAGAACTGTTCAAGTAGCCCTTCAGAAACCACAGAGTTGAACACTGTAGAAGGAGAGAGGACTCCCCTGACAGCCAAAAGTCTTTTAGAAAGAGTACAAGCCAAGAAATGTCAGGAACAATCAACTCATTTTGAGGTCTCTTCAAACAGCTGTAAAAATGAAGCAGAGGCTCCTTCACAAATCCAATGCACAGTGCAATTTACACCACCAGGCTGTAACAGACCTGCATTGCCTTTGTCTGAAAAAATACAGAACACAAGTAGAAGAAGAAAGGATAAAGGCAGTGCAATGCAAAGAACTATTGACAAAGACAAAGTCAAAAATTCCCAGACAAATGATTTTACTGTTTTAGTAGACACTGATTGTGACGATCATCTTTCTAAAGGTATAATTCACGTAGTAGCAGAGTCTCAGTTACCAAACATGAAAAAGTATCCAACAACAAAAGAACAATCAAAATCATTAATTAGTGAAGTCCAACCTTTTATTCAAAGCTGTGACCCAGTACCAAAAGATTTCCCTGGTGCTTTCTCATCTAATAGATATATTGGTGTTACTGATTCAACAGAGACCAAAGAGGACCAAATAAATCTAGACTTACAGGATGTAAGCATGCATATGAATCAGGTAGAGGGGAATATAAACTCTTACTATGACAGAACTATGCAGAAGCATGACAAAGTAGCAGATGACTTAGAAGTGTGTCATAAATCTCTCTCTCCCCCATTAATTCAACAGCCCATAACATTTTCTCCTGATGAAATAGATAAATATAAGCTCCTACAGCTACAAGCCCAGCAGCATATGCAGAAACAGCTCCTATCAAAGCATCTTCGAGTTGTGCCTGCTGCAGGGCCCACTGCCTTCTCTCCAGCCTCCGCTGTACAGACAGTTCCAGGTCACCAGCAGGCTTCTATCACCACCATCCACCACACGTTCCTGCAGCATTTTGTTTCTGCTTCCATAAATGCCCATAGCAGTCACCTCCCTATAGCTCATCTGCATCCTCTTTCCCAGCCACATTTTAATACATTCACATTTTCACCTCTGACTCCAACCATCATCCCTGCACACCCCACTTTCTTAGCGGGTCATCCCCTGCACCTGGTCACTGCTACTCCCTGCCACCCATCTCACATAACACTTCAGCCCCTGCCCCCTGCAGCATTTATCCCCACATTGTTTGGCCCTCACTTCAACCCAGCCACAGCTTCTATCATCCACTTGAATCCTTTAATTCAACCACTGTTTCAAGGTCAAGATCTTTGCCATCATTCTTGCTCCAGTCAGATGCAACCATTAAATGGAGTGAAAGAGGCCTTAAATATGTCAGCTCACTTGAACTAACAGGTGTTAAAGCCCCTCTTCTGGATAAATAAAACAAATTGTCACTACCTACAAAATGATGTATTTAAAGTGGTCTGATTATTATAAGATTTAAAATAGTGGTACCAATGCAAAATGTGACCAATATAGAAATATGAACTGAATTGCCAATATTGAAATACAAGCATTTTAAGGATTTATTTTAATTTGCAAAAATAATTGGACAAATTTAAAGTAGTTTGATAGAAAGGTAGAGGGAAACGTGTTAAAGATATTTTTGAATGAGTTCTCACATAATGTTATAAAAAATAGAAAAAAGTTAGGCAGATCATTAATATTGCAAAGAAAATTAAATGAAACATAATACTCTATCTTCTAGGTGTTCGTTGGACGAGTGAACGAATGAATGAATGAATGCATATTTGGTTTTATTTATCAGGTAATAATAAAAGGTCAGTGAAAGAAAATTATGTGTTAAAAATTGTTCGTATGGTTCACTGTCGACTAGCCTTTCAATCAATATAATGTTTCAACCAATATAAACTATATTTTCATAGGAAATAAGAGATGGCAAGAAATTTTCTGACTAATTCAGATTGAAAACTACTCCTCAATGCAAAATAGTCTTATGCAGATTGTATGGCTGGGTTTCTGTGGAAGATTGAATTAACTTCATTTCACACACTTCTATGTCAAGAGAATTTTGTAATTGTAAGAATCACCAACATCTAAAATTAACAATGTTTAATTTTTGTATAAGAAAACATATATAAACTATCATTAGTATTTGATAATGCAAAATAAAAAAAATAAAGTATACTCAGAGTAATATTTTGTATATATTGGTCAAACTTTCAAATATTATTGGGGTTAAAATATTAAGTTTTCTTTATTCTCCTACTCAGAAACCTGTGTTCAGCCAACATATGTATAACTGGAGACGTAAAGCTTTGGAAATGTCAAAAATTTTACATGATATTTATTGAGAAAAATCTTAAAAGTATTCAGTGTATTTTGTTCAATTTTACTAGGTATTTATAAAATACCATGAATGATGATGAATATAATCACCATTCCTATAATTTTGCAAATGATTTTAAACATTCATCCAAAATGTTTTCTGACCCACAGAATTTGCATTTCTTATATCTATATTTCTCAATGACCCTCCAGTTAAGTTTATTATTTTATATTCTTAAAAGAAAGAAAATTTGTGTGGCTGCACATTCCCCATAAGCATGGGTTTCAGAGAAAGTCAAATTAAACAAAAATAGAGGTAATCAGTCATCACCACTGTGTGTATGATGATGCAAACTCCTTTACCACTAGAAGATGAGAAGGATGGCTTATACAGCCTTGGCTTCACAGGAATGAGAGCTGTACTTACTGAAGGCCTACTGTGCACCAAGATAGGTTGAGCACTAGGCCCTCATTATCTCATTTAATCTTCACAAATGTATTGATATTTTGAGATCAGTATTATCATTCCTCTGTACAGATGAGGAAAATGAAGTTGAAAGGTTAAGTTCCTAACACTTGCAAACAGTAGGAAAGGACATCTTTGATGCTGGTGAGGGAGAGATGAAGAGAGAAGAGAGAGAGAGAGAATAAAGTGAATTGAAAACTTTAACATAAAGAAACAACATAATTTCCTAGATATCACCAGAAACTTGTGGGATGGAAATTTTGACGGGAGTATGGCAGTGAAAAAGCCTAGCTTATCTAAAAGGAATAGAAAAATGGAAGCAAGACATCAAATTGCAAGAAATTCTATACTTGTGTGGAACTCCATAAAAGTGATTATAAAAGAACATTGGTAAACATTGAGTGAATTCAAAAAAAGTGAAATAAATGGAATATTTCTTATAAAAATAGATGATAAATGGCCTGGCACATAAAAGGAAAAGTAATGTGGATGACTGTTTCCTAAAACAGATTACAAAGTTGATGTAGCGCCAAGACAGAGTAATTATGGGAATTCACTAGAAGTCTTATTATGAAAAAGACAGCACCTGGTTAATATTTATAATTCTCTTGGTGATAGTTTAATCTCTCAGAAGGTTAAAATAGAGAACCTCTACTGGGCACTTAATTTTGACTAACAAGGATAGATTGATATGAATTGATGGCATGGAAATGACTATCTTGTATTATCAGCAATGGAAATGTTCACAGGATATACTTACTGTCTTGAACTAAGGGAAAGCAGACTTCACCATTTAAATAAAAAATAACTTGTACTTCAGGGTAGGAAATTATAAAAGTTGTAGCATCACATGAGTAAAGCTACCATTATAAAAGATTCCAATGAGGCAGAAAAATGTAGTCCTTTAGACAATCCAATATAAACTGAATGAGGAAAACATTCAGAGTAATTGTTCAAGTACCATACATACATAAAGAGTAAGACAATAGCTATGGATCAAAAATGAACAGAGATTAAGTTAATGCCTTTTAAATATCCCATTTATTGGGAAAATCAAAAGATTTTTTTTTGCTTCTGCATACTGCTAGGCAGATGATCTAATAACAACAACAACAATAATAATAAAGTAGTGTTACTTAAATCTGATTTTGTTTTGTTTTCCCTATTAAGGAGAAAGTTCTTCAAAGTGGAAATTATAGAACCAACATGGATAAGAATTTTGGAACATACAGAGAAAATTATTTCCTTGCCACTTCAAATAAGTTTAAATCTTCACATTTACAAGAATCTTACCATAGAATATTAAAATTTCCTAAAGAAGACCTCATGACATCAATCGTCCTTGAGAAATTAGGCAGACTGGAAGAGAAGTTAAAACAAGCATCTCTACTTTTATAAAAGGAGCAATATTTAATATAGGTATTACTGATTTAAAAGCATATTTATAGACAAAATTTTAAGCAGAGTGTTTAATGAAGATGAAAAGACAATCATTAGTAACTCTAACAGGTATACTAAAAACAAATAGTACAAAAACAAAAGTATTTTATTTTTCCTTTATTCACTTTATTTTCTTTCTCATTTAACAAGTATATATTAAGAGCCATGTGCTAGGCAGTAATCTAACTGTTGTTGATATAATAATAATCAAAACTAGAAATAATGCCATAATATAATTTAATTCTAATTGAGTCATGCAGACAAAAACCAAAATAGACAAGTGATATAATGCTATGCCAGATAATGATAAACACTACTGAGGAAAATAAATAGGGAAAAGCAGATAAAGGTGCTTGGGCAGGAGTAGCGGCTAAAGTACAATTTTAAATAGGGTAGTCAGAGGAAGCTTCACTGTGAAAGTGATATTTCAGCAAAGACCTGAAGGAAGTGAGCATTCTAGGCTAAGGGAAGACCAGGTTTCAACAACTCGTTGGGTATGCTTGTCATACTTAAAAGATAGTATGAGAACACTGTGCCTGGGAAAGAAGGTTTCAGAGACAGAATTACGGGAGATAAGGTCAGAGAAATAATTTTGGAGCAAAATCATGTGGGATCATGCCAACCGTTATAATGACTGGCTTCTACTGTGAGATGGAAACTATTGGATAACTTTAGCAGATGAGCAACATGATTCTTCTTAGATTTTACCAGGGTCATTCAGCTATTGCATTGTGAATAATCACTAGGGGAGTGAAGATTGGAGTACGAAGGCCAATTAGTAGATGGAAATGTTTCAGGCAAGAGAATGCAGTGACTTGCTCAGTGATAGTCTAATGGAGATGTTGAGAAGTGGTGAGACTCTGGATTTATTTTGAAGGTAGGGCTGAGAAAATGTGCTTCATGTTGGGCATAAGGTATAAGACAAAGAAAGGAATCAGAGGTGATATATCAGTACTTCTTGCACAAGCAACTAGGAGGATGGATTTACTGTTAACTGAAATACAGAATACTGTGGGAGGAACAGGAGAGGAGAGGAGGATTGGTTTAAATATTCTATTTGAGATGCCTGTTAAATATTGAAGTGGAGATATTGAGTTGGTAGTTGGAAATATGAATCTGAAGTTTGAGTAGAGGTGTGAAAAGAACAAATACTTTCTGGAATTATTAATGTATAGAAAGAATCTGAAGCCATTAGCCTGGGTAATACCAACAGGGGTAGGTAGGGTGGATAAAATGTTCAGAGACTGAGCCCTAGTTCACTCTGATTTTAAGAGTGGAAGTAGAAGGAACCATATATCCATTCTTTTTCAGATTTTTTTCCCATAAAAACGAGACCATGATGAACTTCCAAGTTTCATAGGAAAAAATCAGAACAATGTGTGCCTATAAGGCAAGTAAAGAAAGTGAATCAAAGAAGTGAGAGTGATCAACCCTGTCACATGTTGCTGAGTCAGGTAAGAAGAGGACAGAAAATTAAGTATTCTTTTAGCTACGTAGAGCTTGGTTGTTACCTTGACCAGAGACATTGTGGTGAAGTGGGTGGTTGGGGGCAAAAGATAGTAAAATGTGTGGGTATTTTATAGAGAGACATTTTATGATTCTTATAAATATCCTTATGGACAATAGTCAGTGCTATATGACAAACGTGCTTTTATTGCTAGTTAAACAACTATACCCCAAGAGTATTGAGACCTGGACTAATTTCAATTTCGAGGGAGGGTTGTAGATACTGGTTACAAGTCTTTGTGTTGTAGTCTGTTATATTCAGCATTTCATAAAACGTGGGCAAAATCATGGAAGACATGTCTAACAGATAGGAGGAAAACACAAATCCAAGAGGACCAGGAATGGAGTGAATGGCACAATACCATGTGAAAAAATTTCAAAAATCATAAAAATGGGACAAAATTTGAAAGGTGAAATTTAGCACGAATAAATAACAGAGTCTTGTACACACAGATTGTTGAGGAGACAGAGCCTAATTCTAGTTCATCAATAAGATGAAGGGTATAGTAGATTACAAGCGCCATGGGACCCAGTGATGTTAAGAAGCTGGCGAAAAGTTATGAAATATTACGTTATTATAAAGGAATTACACAGAATTAGAAAAATGGCATTCTTTTAAGTTTTTAAAATTACTTTTATTGATATATAATTTATATAACATTAATTTAAGGTGTAAACCATAATGATTTGATATTTGCATATATTGCAAAATGATCATCACAGTAAGTCCATTTAACATTCATCACCATATGTAGGTACAAATTTTTTTCTCATGATGAGTACTTTTATTATTTTTTAACATCTTTATTGGAGTATAATTGCTTTACATTGTTGAATTAGTTGCTGCTGTATTAACAAAGTGAATCAGCTATATGCATACGTATATCCCCATATCCCCTCCCTCTTGTGTCTCCCTCCCACCCTCCCTATGCCACCCCTCTAGGTGGACACAAAGCACCGAGCTGATCTCTCTGTGCTATGCGGTTGCTTCCCACTGGCTATCTGTTTGACATTTGGTAGTGTATTTATGTCCATGCCACTCTCTCACTTCATCCCAGCTTACCCTTCCCCCTCCCCATATCCTCAAGTCCATTCTCTATGTCTATGTCTATGTCTTTATTCCTGTCCTGCCCCTAGGTTCCTCAGAACCATTTTCTTTTCTTTTTTTTTAGATTCCATATATATGTGTTAGCATACAGTATTTGCTTTCTCTTTCTGACATACTTCACTCTGTATGACAGACTCTAGGTCCATCCACCTCACTACAAATAACTCAATTTCATTTCTTTTTATGGCTGAGTAATATTCCATTGTATATATCTGCCACATCTTCTTTATCCATTCATCTGTCGTTGGACACTTAGGTTACTTCCATGCCCTGGCTATTGTAAATACAGCTGTAATGAACATTGTGGTGCATGACTCTTTTTGAATTATGGTTATCTCAGGGTATACACCCAGTAGTGGGATTGCTGTGTCATATGGTAGTTCTATTTTTACTTTTTTAAGGCACCTCCATACTGTTCTCCATAGTGGCTATATCAATTTACCCTCCCACCCACACTGCAAGAGGGTTCCCTCTTCTACACACCCTCTCCAGCATTTATTGTTTGTAGATTTTTTGATGATGGCCATTCTGACCAGTATGAGGTGATACATAATTGTAGTTTGGATTTGCATTTCTCTAATTATTAGTGATGTTGAGCATCCTTTCATGTGTTTGTTGGCAATCTGTATATCTTCTTTGGAGAAATGTCTATTTAGATCTTCTGCCCATTTTTTGGATTGGGTTGTTTGCTTTTTGATATTGAGCTGCATGAGCTGCTTGTATATTTTGGAGATTAATCCTTTGTCAGTTCTTCGTTTGCAAATATTTTCTCCCATTCTGAGGGTTGTCTTTTTGTCTTGTTTATGGTTTCCTTTGCTGTGCAAAAGCTTTTAAGTTTCATTAGGTCCCATTTGTTTCTTTTTGTTTTTATTTCCATTTCTCTAGGAGGTGGGTCAAAAAGGATCTTGTTGTGATTTATGTGACAGAGTTTTCTGCCTATGTTTTCCTCTAAGAGTTTTATAGTGTCTGGCCTTACATTTAGGTATTTAATCCATTTTAAGTTTATTTTTCTGTATGGTGTTAGGGAGTGTCCTAATTTCATTCTTTTACATATAGCTGTCCAGCACCACTTACTGTAGAGGCTGTCTTTTCTGCATTGTATACTCTTGCCTCCTTTATCAAAGATAAGGTGACCATATATGTGTGGGTTTATCTCTGGGCTTTCTATCCTGTTTCCATTGATCTATATTTCTGTTTTTGTGCCAGTACCATACTGTCTTGATTACTGTAGTTTTATAGTATAGTCTGAAGTCTGGGCACCTGATTCCTCCAGCTCTGTTTTTCTCTCTCAAGATTGCTCTGGCTATTCAGGGTCTTTTGTGTTTCCATACAAATTGTGACATTTTCTGTTCTAGTTCTGTGAAAAATGCCATTGGTAGTTTGATAGGGATCGCACTGAATCTGTAGATTGCTTTGGGTGGTATAGTCATTTTCACAATGTTGATTCATCCAATCCAAGAACATGGTATATATTTCCATCTGTTTGTATCATCTTTAATTTATTTCATCAGTGTCATAGATTTCTGCATACAGGTCTTTTGTCTCCTTAGGTAAGTTTATTCCTAGCTATTTTATTCTTTTTGTTGCAATGGTAAATTGGAGTGTTTCCTTAATTTCTCTTTCAGATTTTTCATCATTCGTGTATAGGAATGCAAGAGAATTCTGTGCATTAATTTTGTATCCTTCTACTTTACCAAATTCATTGATTAGTTCTAGTAGTTTTCTGGTAGTGTCTTTAGGATTCTCTATGTATACTATCATGTGATCTGGAAACAGTGACAGTTTCACTTCTTCTTTTCCAATTTGTATTCCTTTTATTTCTTTTTCTTCTCTGATTACTGTGGCTAAAACTTCCAAAACTATGTTGAATAATAATGGTGAGAGGGGGCAACCTTGTCTTGTTCCAGATCTTAGTGGAAATGGTTTCAGTGTTTCACCATTCAGAATGATGTTGGCTGTGGGTTTGTCATATATGGTCTTTATTATGTTGAGGTAAGTTCCCTCTATGCCTACTTTCTGGAGGGTTTTTATCATAAATGGGTGTTGAATGTTGTCACAGGCTTTTTCTGCATCTATTGAGATGATCATATGGTTTTTCTCCTTCAGTTTGTTAATATGGTTTATCACGTTGATTGATTTGCATATATTGAAGAATCCTTGCATTCCTGGGATAAACCCCACTTGATCCTAGTGTATGATTGTTTTAATGTGCTGTTGGATCCTGTTTGCTAGTATTTTGTTGAGGATTTTTGCATCTTTGTTCATCAGTGGTATTGGCCTGTAGTTTTTTTTCTTTGTGACATCTTTGTCTGCTTTTCGTATCAGGGTGATGCTGGCTTTGTAAAATGAGTTTGGTAGTGTTCCTCCCTCTGCTCTACTTTGGAAGAGTTTGATAAGGATAGGTGTTAGATCTTCTCTAAATGTTTGATAGAATTTGCCTGTGAAGCCATCTGGTCCTGGGCTTTTGTTTGTTGGAAGATTTTAAATCACAGTCTCAATTTCAGAGCTTGTGATTGGTCTGTTTATATTTTCTATTTCTTCCTGGTTCAGTCTTGGAAGTGTGTGCTTTTCTAAGAATTTGTCCATTTCTTCCAGGTTGTCGATTTTATTAGCATACAGTTGCTTGTAGTAATCTCTCATGATCCTTTTTATTTCTGCAGTGTCAGTTGTTACTTCTCCTTTTTCATTTCTAATTCTATTGATTTGCGTCTTCTCCCTTTTTTTCTTGATGAGTCTGGGTAGTAGTTTATCAATTTTGTTTCTCTTCTAAAAAAAACCAGCTTTTAGTTTTATTGATCTTTGCTATTGTTTCCTTCATTTCTTTTGCATTTATTTCTGATCTGATCTTTATGATTTCTTTCCTTCTGCTAACTTAGGTTTGTTTAATTCTTCTTTCTCTAATTGCTTTAGGTGTAAGTTTAGGTTGTTTATTTGAGACGTTTCTTGTTTCTTGAGGTAGCATTGTATTGTTATAAACTTCCCTCTTAGAACTGCTATTGGTGAATCCCATAGGTTTTGGATCGTCGTGTTTTCATTGTCATTTGTTTCTAGGTATTTTTGGATTTCCTTTTTGATTTCTTCAGTGATCTCTTGGGTATTTAGTAGTGTAATGTGTAGCATCCATGTGTTTGTATTTTTTACAGATTTTTTTCCTGTAATTGATATCTAGTCTCATAGCATTGTGGTCAGAAAAGATACTTGATACAATTTCAATTTCCATAAATTTACCAAGGCTTGATTTGTGACCCAAGATATGATCTATCCTGGAGAATGTTGCATGAGCACTTGAGAAGAAAGTGGATTCTGTAGTTTTTGGATAGAATGTCCTATAAATATCAATTAAGTCCATCTTGTTTAATGTATCATTTAAAGCTTGTGTTTCCTTATTTATTTTCATTTTGGATGATCTGTCCATTGGTGAAAGTGGGGTGTTGAGGTCCCCTACTATGATTGTGTTACTGTCGATTTCCTCTTTTATGGCTTTTAGCATTTGCCTTATGTATTGAGGTGCTCCTATGTTGGGTGCAGAAATATTTACAATTGTTGTATCTTCTTGGATTGATCCCTTGATCATTATGTACTGTCCTTCTTTGTCTCTTGTAATAGTCTTTATTTTAAAGTTTATTTTGTCTGATATGAGAATTGCTACTCCAGCTTTCTTTTGATTTCCATTTGCCTGGAATATCTTTTTCCATCCCCTCACTTTCAGTCTGTATGTGTCCCTAGGTCTGAAGTGGGTCTCTTGTAGACAGCATATATACAGGTCTTGTTTTTGTATAGATTCAGCCAGTCTGTGTCTGTTGGTTGGAGCATTTAATTCATTTACATTAATGGTAATTATTGATATGTATGCTCCTATTACCATTTTCTTAATGGTTTTGTGTTTGTTATTGTAGGTCTTTTCCTTCTCTTGTTTTTCCTTCCTAGAAGATTTCCTTTAGCATTTGTTGTAAAGCTGTTTTGGTGGTGCTGAATTCTCTTAGCTTTTTCTTGTCTGTAAAGGTTTTGATTTCTCTGTCGAATCTGAATGAGATCCTTGGTGGGTAGAGTAATCTTGGTTGTAGGTTTTTCCCTTTCATCACTTTAAATATGTCCTGCCACTCCCTTCTGGCTTGCAGAACTTCAGCTGAATGATCAGCTGTTAACCTTGTAAGGATTCCCTTGTATGTTATTTGTTGCTTTTCCCTCACTGCTTTTAATATTTTTTCTTTGTATATAATTTTCGGTAGTTTGGTTAATATGTGTCTTGGCATGTTTCTCCTTGGATTTATCCTGTATGGGACTCTCTGCACTTCCTGAACTTGACTATTTCCTTTCCCATGTTAGGGAATTTTCAATTGTAATCTCTTCAAATATTTTCTCAGACCCTTTCTTTTTCTCTTCTTTTTCTGGGACCCCTATAATTCGAATGTTTGTGCATTTAATGTTGTCCCAGATGTCTCTGAGACTGTCCGCAATTCTTTTCATTCCTTTTTCTTTATTCTGCTTTGCGGTAGTTATTTCCACTATTTTATCTTCCAGGTCACTTATCCATTCTTCTGCCTCAGTTAGTCTGCTATTGATTCATTCTAGAGAATTTTTATTTCATTTATTGTGTTGTTGATCATTGTGTGTTTGCTCTTTAGTTCTTCTAGATCCTTGTTAAACTTTTGTTGTATTTTCTCTGTTTTATTTCCAAGATTTTGGATCATCTTTACTATCATTACTCTGAATTCTTTTTCAAGTAGACTGCCAGTTTCCTCTTCATTTGTTTTGTCTGGTGGGTTTTTACCTTGCTCCTTCATCTACTGTGTGTTTCTCTGTCTTCTCATTTTCCTTAACTTACTATGTTTGTGGTCTCCTTTTCACAGGCTGCCAGTTCATAGTTCCCGTTGTTTTTGGTGTCTGCCCCCAGTGGATAAGGTTTTTTCAGTGGGTTGTGTAGGCTTCCTGGTGGAGGGGACTAGTGCCTGTGTTTTGGTGGATGAGGCTGGACCTTGTCTTTCTGGTGGGCAGGACTGTGTCCAGTCATGTGTTTTGGGTTTTCTGTGAACTTATTATGATTTTAGACAGCCTCTCTGCTAATGGGTGTGGTTGTGTTCCTGTTTTGCTAGTTGTTTGGCATAGGGTGTCCAGCACTGTAGCTTGCTGGTTGTTTAGTGGAGCTGGGTCTTAACATTGAGGTGAAGATCTCTGGGAGAGCTTTCGGCATTTGATATTACATGGAGCCAGGAGGTCTCTGGTGGACCAAAGTCCTGAACTCAGCTCTCCCACCTCAGAGGCACAGACCTGACCCCTGCCTGGAGCACCAAGACCCTGTCAGCCACACAGCTTTGTAAAACATTCAGGTTCAGCTATTTTGCATTACGTTTGACCCATCCATTCATTGCTGGTTTCTCATTAAATTCTGGGTGACAACCTTAGGCTTCTAAAAATGCATCAAGCATCCTCTGCATAGAAGTCTGATTTTCTCCTGTTATAATTCACTTTCTAGTCCTTGCTCGTTGGCTCTATTAGGTCACTTTTCTGATGCTCAGCAAGGCTGCTCACCACTCCAGTCAACAGCTCATTTGTTGCCTTAGCGGGAAGATTGGACCGAGAGGAAAGTTCTCTCACTGTGGTTTTGTTTTTTATTTCCCTGATGATTAGTGATGTTGCAGATCTTTCACACACATGTTGGCTATCTGTATGACTTCTTTGCAAAAATGTCTATTCAGGAACTCTGCCCATTTGTTAATCAGAATTTTCTTTTGCTATTGAGTTGTGTGAATTCTTTATATATTTTGAATGTTAACACTTTATCAGATGTATGACTTGCAAATATTTTCTCCTATTCAGTAGGTTGCCTTTTCATTTCATTGACGATTTCCTTTGTTGTGCAGGAGCTTATTAGTTTGATGTAGTGCTGCTTGTTTATTTTTGCTTTTATTGCCTTAGCTTTTGGTGTCAAATCCAAAATATCATTGCTGAGACCTAAGTCAAGGAGATTACCACCTATGTTTTCTTCTAGGAGTTTTATGGTTTCAGATCTTACATTCAAGTCTAATCCATTTTGAGTTAATTTTTTTGTGTGGTGTAAGATAGCACTTCAGTTTATTCTTTAAGGGTATTTTTTTGAACTTGGGGGAAAAAAGACCACTTGTGGAAAACTATATATTGTTCTGGGACACAATTTTTTAAAAAATATTTTTATTTATTTATTTATTTATTTATTTGGTTGTGCCAGGTCTTAGTTGTGGCAGGCGGGATCCTTAGTTGCAGTTTGCTGTCTCCTTAGTTGTGGTGTGTGAGCTCTTAGTTGTGGCATGCATGTGGGATCTAGTTCTTTGACCAGGGATCAATCCTGGGCCCCCTGCATTGGGAGTGTCGAGTCTTAACCACTGCACCACCAGGGATGTCCCTGTTCTGGGACACAATTTAAGAGAGTTATTGGTGAACTGAAGTGGATCCATAAGTGGCAGACCTGACCAATTAAGAGACCAGATTAATTTTATGTTTTTACACTGATGAATCATGAGTTCTGTGAATTAACAAAAATTATTAACTGAATACAAGTTCAATTTTCAAATATTTTAGAGAAATATTAGGTTAAATAGTTTTATTTCTTTACTTTGGCATATCTCAGAATATTTGACAAGCAGTATCCACTAGACATTTCCAGAAGAAGAATAGAATATATTGAATTTCCAAAAGTAATGATAACAGAAATATATATATTTTTTTGCCTGTGCACCATCTCATGGAATTAATGTTTTGTAGAACAGACTCTGGGAATTGCCACGTGAAAAATGAAACCAATGTGTGCATTCCAAAGAAAAGAACACTTACTGAGGAAAGAAATAGATGGAAATAACTTTCTAACTTTAAATATCTTAAAGGTAACACAGAGCTGTGTACTGTGGAAGATCATATTCATTCTCTTTAGGGCAGAAAAAGTAAATACTACAAAAAGGTAGGTGTTGACTCAACATGAAGAATAACTTGACAATTTGAGTTTTTTGTATTAAGTTGTAAAATCTGCATCCTGAAACATTTAAGAACTTTTTCACATTTGGATGAGCAAAAAGCTTAGCGATTTTCAGAATACTTTTCCTGGAATTTTGCTTGTGATCAATGACATATCCAGTTATTCTCTAGGGTAATTTCCAAATTTCAGATGGTTGATTCATAGGGCTTAGTTTTGGATTAACATTTTTCTTCTGATCATTATTTTTCTTCTGATATATTACTGCTACAGAGAACATTCTGAGCCATCCTCTTACTTTCCCCAAATTAGTCAGTGTGGGCTCAAACATTTTATTTTTTATTTCACTTAAGCAAAGCATACTTTGAAAGAAAATGAAATAGAAAGAAGTCTAGTTATATATTGAATTCTAAAATAGATTATTTTTTTTAATTGCCACTGTGATGAATTATATTTTCAGCTCTGTTTCTTTCCACTTACACAATTATTTATTTAACAGTTGATTTTCAGTGTTAAACCTCTTTTATGCCTATTGCTTGGTATTTATGGGATAATTCTCTTTATGGGATTACTCTTTCACACTTGGCTCATAGAGGCAAGTTTTTGTATGTGTCTTAAATTATAAATGCTTAATTAAAAACTGAAAATGTTTTAAGAAAGACTGTAAAATCTTTACACACACACACACACACACACACACACACACACACACACACACACTCCTATCTATATATTTTTCTTAGAGGTTAAGAACGAGCCTAGCCTCCCTGGATTCAAGGGATAGTTAGACAAAATAAATGCTTTGTATGAAGAACTGTAAATTTGAAAAACTTCATCTACTTTTTCATTCCCTGCCATATTCAGCAAGAAAAATTAGAGTGAGTTATAAAAAAAACTGTATTTCAATATTTCCTTTGAGTTCACTTTTATATATGATATAAAATATAGAAAAGAATTAGAATATGGGGAATAGTTTGGAAAGTTGAAAGTTCCCAGTTCCCAGGATTTTTTCCTTAGGCAGACATTTCACAAAATGATCCCCTGAAATTTTATTTCATTCACAGAAAGTGGATTTGACAGTGACTCCTTTTCTTCAGTTTTTGCCAGGACTTAATGGAATCTCCCTGTTTTCTCTGAAGAGAAATATTTTCAAAGAAACTAGTCCTATACAGCTTTCCCATTAAATGGACTATTTAATCAGTAACATTACTCAGGATCATATTTCCAGCTCTGGCCATCTCCTTAGTGCATGAAATTTTTGGTTACTTACAAAGTTCCCAATGATGGCAGCAACACAGCTTCTAAATTTTACCATAATACTTTCAAGCTGATCTAAAAACTTGATGTATTTCAAGCATTTGGAACAATATTTGGAGATATTGGAGATGGCTCTCCCCCTTAGAGTACCACTTGGTATCCCAGTGTTCTAAATGTCAGTGAATGAAATGTCCAGTGCCCTCCCCAGGCTGTATGGAGAGTTCACTGCCTTCTTATTAGTGAAATGACATTGCTGATCATCTCAAACCAGTAGCATATTTTTCTGTTTTCCTTAAAAATTTCCTCATGTGTTTTCAGAAAGGTGGTTGAACATTCTGAAGAATAATATATAAATATCAGATCCAAAGAATCCAAATCTCACACGTCAGTGTATGTAGCTAATGGACCTAGGAACAAAATTGAGCTAGTGCTTATCTCTGGCCCAGCAGGGCTCAGGAGGAATTTTAATTTTGATTCTTTAAATGAATGAACTCCTGAAAAGAAATGTGCTCTCATTGGGAAATAGAGTATTAAAAAGAAAGCACATGACCACTTCCATACAGTCGTCAGGCAAACAGTTGACTACCCTTTGTGTCTCAGACTGAAACTACTTCAGTAAGATGGAAGTTTCCTCCTAAAATATGTTTTCCTGCCAATAAACCTGGGTCTAGAGGATTTTCAAAGGTTATCATTTCATTCCAGCAAAAACATTATCCACTTCTATTAGGCAGACATTTGAAGGTGATTGCTGTATTGCTTTGGATTAAGCTATGTTAAAATGGATGCCTTGGCTGAATCAGTGGGTTTAGAATAAGCCAATATTAGAGAGTTAAGCCAAAGGGTCTTTTTTCATTTTATGCAGCCATGTATCAGAGGGAGACCTCCCAATCCTTTTCTTAAATCCTTTCCCAAAGTCATTCCTTCCTTTTGCACCTCACCCCCTTTCTTAAATAGTGAGAGCAAGACCATCTTGACAAAAAGATAAATCAGGCAAATTGGAAATCTACAAAATACGTGTGTGTACATATGAGTGTATATGTGTGTGTGTTCTTAAAAATATACTCTTTAGTCTTTAGTTATAGATCTTGATCTTTGTTCAAAATAATGTTTTTCAAAACATATCCACATATTGAAACAATCAACTTCAAGAAAGGTTTCTTTTCCACCATGCGAAATTGTCTATTCCTCCTATTTGTGAGAGATTATAAAATAGTTGATAATGTAAAATGGTTATGTAGCTATTTAAAACAAATTCTCACTTTAATTCTATTTAAAGTATTTACTTTGTAATTAAAGAAGATGATAATCCGGCAATATCATACACAATCCAATAATTTTATTTTGTATCCTCTGTACAAAACTTTTTTTATTATACTGTGGCTAAGTAAATTGCACTATTGTACATGCAAAGCAGCTTTTTTAGTTTTTCAATAAATTACTTGGACTGTAGTTCAATGCAATAATATTATTTTCAATAAAAAGCTTAATGGTATAAGAGTGTTAGTCATGCATTTCTAACAAAAAGCATACCAAAATATAAGAACAAAATCAAAAGCAAAATGGTATGGAAATATGCTGTATTTTACACTGCTGAATTTAACATTTTATTTATTATTGTATATATTTATATTATATATTTAAAAGCTTGGATTTCTTAGACTATTTCTTAAAATTTTAGTGTTGTTATAAGATAAAGCTGTTTCCTCAAGCTGAAAATAAATATGACTTTAAAAGTTCTATAGGTGTATTCTTTGTTGAAACCTATTATTTGTATACTATGTGAAGCCCTGTTTCTGTTTGTTTACTTAAAAAAAAACTGTGATCTAGTAGTTTGTAATGCTCTAACAAAGCTCTATAAATACTGTCTGGAATATATTCTCTAACTGATACTATAATATAGACATGGTGGCATTCTGCCTATTATAATAATTTTAATGTAAACTTGGAAAAATACCTTAATTAATAACCCCAATAAGCTGTTATTCTCAGAAGGACTCAACTCATTAGGAAATCTCTTTAATGAAGCATGACCAATGGTGTGGGAATATGACTTGAGACTCCACTTAACTGTCACTCCTCACTTTATTTGGTCTCTGCCTTTCCCAAGACAACAATACAGAGCCCTTATCTGCTAGATGTTAGTATGATTTATTCTGTGCAAAAACTCAGACCAGGTGTTCCTAGAAATGACCGCAAGATGCTCTCTCTTTCTTGAATCACGCTGATCCTTACTCTTCCCTCTACCCTCTAACAAGCTTTAACCAAGTCCAAAAGCTCCTTGCTTCTGCACTTTAATTGGATGCCCTGTCGCTACCTGTGTGTTAAAGGAACGGGACTCTGCTTTGCTCTCTAACCCAGTGGTCGAGCCCAAGCTTTCAATGGAGAAATGTTTCAGCTGCCAATCATCTGCCTCCCCAGACTTCTACCCTAGATTCTCTCTTACTATGTTGGATTCTTCTTCAGAATCCTCCTAAGGAATCAAGAAGTACCTTGCACACAACACACACAAATGCATATGCACACATCCATTGACTGCTGACAAGAGTCATGACAGAGACTGTCATTTCTTAATTAACTTGTCACCCTTTATTGATTACCTATATGAACGAGGCCCTGTTCAGCTATCCTCCCCACTAGCTGTATTCCTGGATTCCTTTTGAGCAGGAAAATCAATTTTGCTTGAAAATGAAAGGAGATGATATTCCTAATTGCACAGAGTTGCAGAAGCAAATGTGATGTATGGTCTGCGTATTCAGTGTCTGCCCCTCCCTCATGTGTGAAGCTTCTGCCAGTCAGAGCTTTGTTCACCTTCTGTGTAATTTTCGGTTCATGATGGAAATATTCGACACTTGAGGTTGTGTTCTCTTACTGTATCTGGTAGAATTGAGTCAATTCCCAAATGGCATTTGTTAATGCTTTGAATCATAGAGGTAAAATTAGCAGAACTTTGTTAATTTGCTCAGCAATAAATAAATGAGAGCTACTTAGCAGCCTGGCACACTCATGAGAGTGCCATGATACTTTAAAAAATCTTCGGGTGAACAGTTTACAGATTAAATATTTTCTTCACCATTTTATCAAAGAGATAGCTCGAAGACATGGTATTTCAATTATTTGGCTTTGTTATAGCATATAACATCTTCAGAGGAGGGATTAAACCCCAATTCTCTTCACGAGACTGTTTCATTCATTAACAAAATATTTTAATAGATACTTGTCCTTTGTCATTAGTTATTCATAGTTTGTGGGCAAAAAGATTTATTACACATTTCTGAGATTTTCAGAGAGTAAAGATAATTTATTATAGAAATAGTTCATTAGGACACAGCAGTGATATAATTTTCCCTCTTTAAATTACCCATTCCTTAAATAGTTGTTAGGAGGGTTATTCAACATTGACTAAAACAAAGGCCAAATTAATGAGTGGAAAAAAGTATGTGATGGGTCTAGTCATTTTGGATTATTTTTTCATCTGGACATGTATCCTTATCTGTATATTGCTAACATTGACTATCAAACTCTCAATTTACGACAATGAAATTACATTATCCAGTCAGAGCTCAAAAATTTCCTTTAACTTGACTTAATTATAATCTTAATACAAGTATACAGATAATTTTTAGGATTGTACAAATTGCAAAAAGCCTACTACTATTATTCTAATCCATAGCCAATAATGTTTACAGAAGAGTCAATGTGCTCAATAAATGAAGTGTGCAGTATTGGAAAGTCTGGCATAATTGAATTTCAGAAATGAATTCAAATACATTGTATTTAAAGCACTCAGGACATGAGATGAATGCAAATATCACATCCTAATCAGCCAGAACATTCCTGAGAAAGGTCCCTTTCAAACCCCATGATAATCTATTCTCAACAACATTTATTACTCTTCTTATTTGAAACAATTTCTTCATTTTTGACTCTTGAACACAATGTACTTTGATTGTCCTTAAGTCTGACTGGTTTCTTCTTTGTAGTTTTTTTTTTCTTCCAGAGCTTCTTTGTGTTCCCAATCTTTAAATGTTGTAGTAACCCAGGGCTTATAGTCTTCAGTTATCACCTTGTCTCTGTTATACAAATTATGTGATCTTATCCAGTATCAGGCCTTAAAGCATCTTTTATACACTGATGGTTCTTAACATTTTACCTTCAGGTATGACTTTCCCTTAACCTCTGCACTTGTGCATTCAACAGCTCACTCAAAAGCACCACTGAATGTCTACTAGTAATCAGAAACTTAACGTCCAAAAAGAACTCTTGGTTTGCTTTCACAAATCCATTCCTTCCCCAGGGCTCCACATCTCAGGAAAGAGCTCCATCAGCTCCCCAGGTTCTCATATTTAACTCTTAAGCATCCTCCTGGATCTCCTTCTCACATCACACATCCTTATCACCAACTGATTATCATGTACTTCTAGTCCTACCTTCACAATGTATCCCACACTGACCTCTTCTCCTCATCTCCATTTCTACTTTCATCATCTTCTCCCACCTATAAGATAGTAATAACCTCCTACTTAGTCTCTCTGCATCTCATGGTCCTAGAGCCTAATTTGCAGAGAGGAGAGACTACTATCCTAAAAATAAAAATCTTTTAAATTGTTTCACATTATTTTTGGAATAAAATCCAATGTTCTTACAACAGTCTTTAAGATTCAATTTCGTCTGACAATCTCTACAACTTCATCTTCTTCCATTGTCTTTTGATCACTCTGACCTTGCAGTTTCTCAGACAGACCAAGCATATCCCATGCAGAGTATTTGCATTTGCTGTTTTCTCTGACCAGAAAGCTCTTTCCTCAGGTACTCTCATGATTCCTTTCTCTTTTCACTCAGGTGTTTTTATAAATATCTCCTCCTCTGAGAGACCTTTTTTAACCACCCAATCTAACAGAATATTTACTTTATTATTCATACCATTAGCCTTGAATTATTTCTTCCAGCAATTAATAATCTACTAGTCTACTATACATTTACTTTTATACCTATGTTTATATATTTTTTAACTCCATCTTCCTAGAGTCAAAAAATAAACTTTTTGAGAGGAGAAATTTTATGGGAGCAGGAATTTTTCCTCTGTTGTTCAGGACTATTTTTTAATTTCTTAGACTCATACTGGGAACATATGCGAGACCCTATAAACATTTGTTGAATAATATAATGAGATGAAGAAGATTCTCAGATTGTCAGTTGATTTGGGGTAATATTAATTTACTGAGCACCAGTGTGCAAAGTTTCATGCAATTTATTAAATAAATTATAATTTAAATATTAAAGCCTATATTTTCAACCAGAGAGTAGATGTGGAAAAAAAAAAAACCTTCTTGATTCATTGATAAAATATTTGGTGAACATGAGTCGTTATTTAGTTTATTTTCAAATTATCCATAGGTCATGATGTATTTTCTTGAAAATGTAAAATTTACAGGCCTACATAAAGTGTTAATACATACTTGAAAGTTTACATTGATTTGTAAAAGTATTTATCATATAATCTCTATAAATTCAGGGATTGTGTTTGATCCTGTGGGTCAGAGACAGTATAACCATTATCATCTGGGTGCATATTTCTACTCCTCCATACATAATGTTCCTACTACTCTCTACAACTGGTGAGACAAGCTGGAAATTCTCTGGGGAGTGGTTTTCTCAATGATTCAATGAATATAGCTACTATATTCAAGACAGATATAGTGGTACATAAACATTCAAAAATATTTGTTCTTATGGAGCTTACCTTTTACTGGAGGAGAAAAAAACAAACAAAATAAATAAGCAAACTGTGTTAGGATAAATGATAGCAAGCGCTAAAGAAGTTAATGGCAGTCTGTGCATAATGGAAGAGGCTGTATGTGTACCCAGATCTCTGTTTTGTTCCCAAATCCTTGTTTCTTCTATTACACGAAATGGTGTAAGATAGAAATTACTGTCTGGTGAATAATTAATAATGCTTCCTTCTGTTTGGTTGCTTCCTTCAAAGAAGGATGATGAATTGAGGAAAATCCGTTTCTTTTGAATGGCCTGCAGAGAATCTTTATAGAATTTACCCTAATGTCACCTACATCTTGACTTTGAGACTGTAATTACACTACTGCAAAATCTGTTGCTATTGAATAATTTAAAATGTGATGGATATGCTTGGGAGAGATAATAATGACATATGGACTCATGACATATTTACATAGATATGAGAATGTGCTGTGGTTAGAGTCTACTGCTGTCATCGGCAACTAATGCATGTCCAGAAAGGGGAAAATCTGATTTCAGAAAATGACAGGTGAAGTTGTCTTTTGAGATCTCTGTTTCAGGAAAGCAGTTTTGTATGAGGTAAACTTAAAGCTTTTGGCAAACTTTCCAGAGAAGTTTCATTTTATTAAGAGGCTAGGTACTCCAGGATTTGTTGCTACTCAGTTTAACTAGTTCCTGTGTTTATTAACGTGTGACTGTTTCTTATATCTCTGATATGCAGCCATTTTCTTACGTATTTTATAGCCAGCAGCCCTTCACTATACTTTTTTGTTGTCTGTTATCCCAATCATTTCATTTTTCTCACCAGCTTGAGTAATAGCCAGATTCCTTTTTATCCTAAGTCTAGGAGCCAAATGAAAATAGTAAAAAATGCCATATGAAAACCTGAATTCCCCAGGAGAGGTCTCTTCCTGATTTCTGACTGGTTGTCTTTGCCAATGATAAAGAAATGTACTATCAATAAAGTCTGGCTGATAAATGAGACTTTTTGCCAACACTGTTATACAGGCAATGGTGTCTTTTGGTCCATATCCGGTATTTCTCCTTGGAAGGTCATACTTTGAATTGCAGCACCAGCCTTGGCTTCTTGTTTCCAGTTGAGCCTATTTCACCTTGATGGCAGGATCAAGAGATTGACAGAGATCGGTTCTGTCACTACTTATAGAGATGTTTCAATGCTTCTGGCTGATTTCTGGCACGTCCTTGAAGCATTACCCTGCCCATCCTGGATGTTTCTTCTGTTTCTTAGATGTTCTGCCCTCATCAATTTTCCTCACATGCCCATCCTGTCAGAGTTGAGTTTTCACAATCACTGTGTCAAATTTGAAGAAGCATATGCGTCCTGAACCCAGACCAGGGGGGATTTTATTCTGCCTGCTGAGGTTGCGTGGGTGGTATTTGCATTAGAATTCAGAAACCCGCTGTTTCTTGTAAAAATTGCCATTGGAATCTCTATAGGGATTGCAACGAATCTATAGAGGCTTTGGGTAGTATGGATATGTTAACAATATTAATTCTTCTAATTCATGAACACAGGATACTGTTCCATTTATTTGTGTCTCCTTCAATTTATTTCATCAGCGTCTTGTAGTTTTCAGTAAAGAAATCTTTCACCTCCTTGGTTAAATTTAATTGTCAGCATTTTGTTGTTTTTATTCTATTATAAATGGGATTATTTTCTTTATTTCTTTTTAAGATAATTCATTGTTATTGCATAGAAACACTACTAATTTTCGGATGTTAATTTTGTATTTGCAACTTCACTGAATTTGTTTATTAGGTCTAACAGTTTTCTGGTGAAGTCAGGCCTGGAAGACCAGTTAAAAACAATCTCCCAGGCGTTCCCAATTAGTCTTTCTGATTGATAAGGGCCAGGAGCTACACTCAGCAGTGGGTGGGGCCTATGATTTATCTCTTCAGCCCGGTGAAGCAAGGGAAACCTCCAAGCCTGGCAAGCCTTTTAGTCTGTGGTCTTGACTTGAGCTGAGCTGCTCTCCAAGTTCCCTGGCCAAATGGTGCCACTGGCTTTGCTCTGTGGACCCTCAGCTCTGCCTGCTATACCCTTGGCGCAAGCGTTGCGGGGCTATGCAGCTTCCAGGTGTTCCTCATCAGGCTCTTCTGTCTGGGAGGAAGCCTGGAAGCTACACTTAGCCGTGAGCCACGCCATGACTCAGCAACCTTGCCTGATGACCCAGATCAGGCACACCTGCACCCCGCCGCCTTTCCTCGGCAGACGGGGCCCATCTTGGCTCTGCGGAGGAGCGAAGTTGCTGGTCGGGACTACGACCTGGGCGCTGCAGGTAGGAGCTCCCGTCTGCCAAGATTCTCGTGCTGGTTGTTGCGAACCCCTTCCCCGCTGTCTGTCACAGATTCCCAGCGGTCAGGGCCCACAGATTCCCCACGGGGGAAGACCAGAATGGGTACTCCCAAGAAGTGACCCTAGGCTCTCTTTTCGCACTGGAGGAAATGTAGACTTGGAGAGATCTGAGCATGGCGCTGCGCGGGCCTGGGGGAGAGAGAATGCGGTCAGCATGCAGCTGCTTCTCTTACGCGCCTAATGCAGTCTGTCTTGGTTTTTGCGGTGCGGGAGGGCCTTCAGCCCTTGTGTTCTGGGATTCTCTCAGTGTTGTCTTGTCCATAAATAGTTCTTGCGAAGGGAAGCGAAGTCAGGAATGACCTATGTTGCCATCTCAGTGACGTCACTCCCTTTCTTATAAATGTAAAAATTTCTAGCTATAGTTCCTACTTAATAGATGTGTGTATATATATATATATATATATGTATATAGAGTTATACGTTTTGGAATTTACGTAAAATGAGAATATTTGTGAGAGCTTATACTGCCTGTTCTTTAACGGACTACAAATAATACCATGCCTTAATCATCATGCTGCATGTTTTTATTCCTTGACTTGCATGCGTATACTTTATACACCATCCAAATATGTAATTGTCTGACTAGGAATCAAATATTCTCCTCTAGGATCTTGTTTCTTGGCATTGCATTTCCCATATTTCCTTTAAGAAGAGAAAATTGCACTAAAAATAAATGTCAGCTAGCCATTTCAGAGCTATCCATAATGGAAAACTGCTATTCCCACGTAACGTAGTATCACAGATTCTTACAGTTAAGAGGCTTTAGAGCTTGTTTAGGGCCCAGAACGATGGCTACAACCTTGCTGACGCTAAGTAAAAATTTTTTGAATTAATGACTAAATCAAGTACCAGGCTTCATTTTATACACACTGTTTTTAAAAGGTGTGTTCCAGAAATACAAATGACTTTGCCAAGGTAACCTGGTGTTCAGTACAAATAATTAGCTCTTCATTATAATACTCTGCCATCTAGATTTGAATGAATGGCTAGATTTAAGAGTATTAGTAACGATTACTTGAAGTCTGGACTTTAGAATCAGACTGTCCAATTTCAAAACTTAGTTCTTCTGCTTGCCAGCTGTGTGACCTGAGGCAAGTCCCTCAACGACTTTGAGCCTCAGTTTCTTCATTTAAAAATGTAGATAATGATAGCACATACCTCATACCTGTGTAATAAGAAATTTGGCTGGGAGGTAGGCTCTGAACCCTTGGAAAAAGAATTTGGTTGGTCTATGACCTGGGTTCCTGGGAAGCAGCCTCTAAATTCATGGAATTTCCTGAGTAAGGAGTGTCTTTGCTATTCATGGTGGGCTCTGATAGTTTATCCTAATGAGGTGACTCAGGGTCTGACCCTAGAAAGTTTAAGCTAATGACTCAGGATAGAAACTAGCTGTGCCAGAAAAACCAATCATGTGTTTACAGGGTTGGGGCTTTAAGCCACATGATATCAGCCCAACCTCTAGGGAGAAGTAGACTGGAGACTGAGTCTAATGGCTAGCAACTCAATCAATTATGCTTATGTAATGAAGCCCCAATATAAACCGTGAACAACTGAGCTAAGGTACCTTCCCTGTTTAGTAACAATCCATGTCCTGACTTCACAAAAGAACAATGGAAGCTTCACATTTGGAGCCCTCCCTGACCTTGCTCTATATGCTTCTTCTTTTGGATGGTTTTGATTTATTTACTTTTGGCTGTAATAAAACTATACTCACAAGTATAGTGTTTTCCTAAGTTCTGTGAGTCATTGAACCTGAGGGGGTAGTAAGAATCTCTGAATTCATAGCCAGTTGGTCAGAAGTGAGGGTGGCCTGAGGACTCTTGAACTTGAAGCTGGTGTCTGAAGTGAGGACAGTATTGGGGAGGACTGTGCATTTCGTCTGTGGTGTCTGTCGTAACTGTGGGTAGTTGATGTCAAAAGTTACTGGAATATCTCAAAGTTATTGCGAGAATGAAATGGTGTTCACTTATTATAATTAATGGTTCAGGTTCTTCATGACTGATAAATATGGCAATAATAATAAGTGTTAGTCATTGTTTACTGAATATGTTTTATTTAACCCTTAGAATCATTCTATAAGATGTTTCTATAAAGCCACTTTTCAAATTGTTTGTTTAAGGAAATATATTTAGTAAGTGATAAACAGACATTAAATAAAAAGTCTGTGCTCCTTAGTACAATGTAATACAGCCTTTCCCACTTATTCTAGCCTAAGGCTGGCACCTCATTTTCCAGAAGAAATTATTATGGGTATAATCACTTAAAATTTTGGCCTGATTTTTTGTTGGTAAAAGAAGAGGAATGGAAAATTTACCTCTATATTTCCTTATAATTGAACTACTCATTACTGTATAGAATGTTTGGCTGTCTATCATAACAACTAGACCCCAGAAATTAAAATAATGCAAACTCAATATGCTTATTTTTTAATAAACTTTATTAAGGTTTATTTTTAATAGAAGTACTGGGTTTATAAATACATCCATGGGGCTGCTTCTTGTGGTATTCAAAAAAAACCCAAACTGATAGAGAATCTTCCATCTTCAAGTAATGGCTCCCAAAGCTTCCTTGGATGTCATCTCCAATTCAGCTGAACAGAAGAGGTGGGAAAAAATGGGGATAAAATAGGAAATGTTTATATGGTTTAAGCCTAGAAGTAATTTCAGCTTACATTCTGTTGACTAGATCTCAGTCATATGGGCACATCTAACTGCAGAGGAGGCTGGGAAGTACAGCATAGCTGTGGAAGAAGAGGAAAAATGCAATACCAGCAGTTTAGTATTTCACTGTTAATTTTTCATATACTTTCTTTGCAGCCCCATTAAATCCTGGCAGAAAGTAGTCAATAACAATTAAGTGACCATTGATTATCTCGTTAAAGTCCTCCCCTTCCATAAAATAACCTCTTGCCTGCCACAGCTGAAAAATGTTATTCTGTTTTAACTGGCTGGTTCCTTTTGCCTAAAATTCCACTGTAGACATTTCAAGCTTTTGGTATTCACTGTAGAAATTTACCATAGGCATTTCTGGCTTAATTCCTTATTAAAATGCAAATTACATCATCAGGGATAAATGTTATCAGCCATTTATACCTTGGAAAGCACGTATTTATCAGACGCTTTGCTACTGGCTCTAGTTCGTTGAAAGAGTCTTTTCACTGGTGGGAGTGGGGAGAAACATAGGCAGGCAGGTCACCAAGTGAAACGGGCAAATGCAAAAGCTCCATCGCATCTATTCTCACCATGCTGTCTGGAGAAAGCTGGGATTCATTTATACATACTCCAACACGTGTGCTGGGTGTCTTACTTTACTTCTTCAAGGAGAGTGAAATAATAGATCTGATTCTGGCAATCTTAAATATTCATTTCTTCTGAGTAAATGAAAAATAATATGTTTAAGATTCTTCCTGCCTTTTTTTCTTCTCTTTTCTGCTTTTTATCATAAAGCTGAATGTTTGCTTCTCTTCCTCCTTCTCTTGGCCTAAATCCTGTGGCAAAAAAAAGAGTGGAGAGATCATGTTTGCTAGTCCCATGGATATGGAAATATATAATTGCAGAACCCTGGGGTTTAGGAATGGAAAACTGTGCTGTTGTGATTGTGTAATGTGAGCCAGACCTCTATTTTATAGCAGGTCAGTTATGCACCCTCTGACTCACACCACCCTTTCTCCTGATATTTGCTGTCTTTTAGTTCCAAAATATTATTTTTTAAAAAAATTGAACAGAAGAACTAGCATTGCTCTGTTGCAAGTAGAGTTTCTTAAACCTTGCACCTATGACAGAATTTCCCATACCACACCTTCCAATTCATTGAGGAACAGCGTATTTCACTGCATAACTCCTAATCTTGCAGGTCTATTTCAAAAGCCTATGCAATAGACAACCACAGGCTTTATTAAAGTTCTTACCTGTAGGTGCTTGGTGATATCCAATTGACCTATGTAATTACATATTTAAAACTGACAAACATTGCTTATGGTTGTAACACTTCTTTTTACTTGATAAAGTCCTGGCAAGTGAGCAGACATAGTCAGGCTGCATTCCCTTTCAAGAAAAACTTCATCTCTCTTGCATTGAGGTAGGAAAGAATCACCAAAATGAGCACTTAGGATGTCACAGCAACCCTAGATCCTCGCAGAATGTGACCTATCCTGAGGGTAAGCGTAGCCTAGGTAGAATGTTCCTCAGAATCATCATTTCAGATCTCTTATACCTGGAAACAATGCTGCAGACATACAGTAAAGGGAGGACCAGGAAGGAAGGGAAGGAGGAGGAGGGAGAATTATTTCCCATCAGTGGTTTCCAGAAAGGTGGATGAAATTAGACATTGCCACCGCTTGTTTTCAGAGTAGACTTTAAGTGGTGGCTTAAAATGATCAATTAAAAACTAATAGAAGGGAGATAGATCAAAAATTCAGGTGGTGAGAATTTAAGGCAATGACATTTCATATTGATATTTTTCTCAAAGAAAAAGTATGCATTTGAAGTGTCTTGATTTGTCATAGATAATCCCCCAATATTTCTTCCATTCTTTATGCATTTATTTTGCTTTCTCATTTAGGATTCTGTATCTACATAGACATTTATACACATACACAGATATACTGTAAAATGTATTTTCTTTCATAAGTCTTGTTTTCAACCAGAAATAAAGGTGGAAGGAAAGTTAAGGACCAATGGGAGAAAAACTGAGACTTTTTTTTTTTTTCAAAAGAATTTGAACTGAACAAATTCAGATCAGCTCAGAGAATATTTTGATGTTATGTCTGGTTTTCAATCCAGCACTTTTATATAACATACAGCTTTGTTTCCTCTTCATTGTGGTTCATTTGAGCATTATTTTAAAAAACAAAACGAAGCAAAAAAATGAATTTGGGCCACATATCAGGGAAAAAAAACCTATTCAAAACCATGCAAATTAGCATAATATGCTAATAGCATATAACAAGTTAAAATGAATACATTCAGGTCAAGTCATGGCTGATTTCAAGACTGAGTAACCTGTGCCAGGCAGGTATTTATCCTCACGAATGTGTCTCTGTAGTATTTCTAGGGACCAGTGTGACTGCAAGTACTACAGGAAGCTCCAGATAACAATGAATTGTCTGGAATATTCTATACACAATGTGACTAAAATAAACTAGTATGTGATAGTTGAAAATTCTAATTTTTGCCCCAAAATTTGTATCTTAAAAAAATATAACGTCTGAGAGGCATGCTACAGAGGATTGAGAATGAAACGTTTGGCCTCCTACTGCCTAAGTTCAGATTCTAGCTCCATCTTTTTTTTTTTTTTTAATTTTTATTTATTTATTATTTATTTATGGCTGTGTTGGGTCTTCGTTTCCGTGCGAGGGCTTTCTCTAGTTGCGGCAAGTGGGGGCCACTCTTCATCACGGTGCGCGGGCCTCTCACTATCGCGGCCTCTCTTGTTGCGGAGCACAGGCTCCAGACGCGCAGGCTCAGTAGTTTGTGGCTCACGGGCCCAGCTGCTCCGCGGCATGTGGGATCTTCCCAGACCAGGGCTCGAACCCGTGTCCCCTGCATTGGCAGGCAGATTCTCACTGCGCCACCAGGGAAGCCCTAACTCCATCTTTTTATAGCTACGGAAATGGGAAATGACTTATTTTTCTGAACCTCAGTTTCCTCCTCTATCAGAGAACAGTAATGTGGATGATTTGTACCTCATGAGGTTGTAGTTTAAGGCATTTAGAGTCTGGCACAAATAAGGGTTTAGTTAGTATTGACCATCGGTAGGATTGCTTACCTTCCATTTAACAGCAAAATATTTTACCAAGGTAATGAGAATGGGGGGAAAAACCCTCAGTTTGGGTTTGGCATAAAGAAAAAAGACCGTAAGCCTCACTCCCCCTTAGATGGACTCAGCCACTCATGCCCTTTTATTTCTGGTCTCTTTGCTTATCTATGGACTTCAGGGTAAGGTAAGAATGGAACCCCTGCTTTCCTCAATTGTCTTGATTGACCAGGCCCTAAACACACCTGCTTCTTTGGACCATATATCACACTGGTATTAATATATAAAAGAGCATCCTGACGTACCCTGGAGACTCAGCCTTGATTATCTTGGAGAAAATTCCAAAATAGGAAAACTTGCTATCCAAAGTATTGATATCAGCAAGGATCACATAATCTTATCATTAAAAATTACTTTATTCATCTCCAACTTTCCACCTGTGTGAGGTAGTGTCTTCTGAGAAGCAGATGCCAAATTGGGATTAGCTGTGCAAGAAATTTATCGGCAAAAATGCCTGTGAGGAAAACTCAGGAAGAAGTCAGAAAAGATTCGGAGAATTGTCAGACCAAGATGCAGGTCTAATTCCTATGAAGGAGAGAAGGAAGCAAGGAAGCTTGAGTAGAAAAAGCTTTTGACTGTAGAGCAGTTCAAAGGAAGTTTTAGCAAAGCCAACGAGGAGCTCTCGAGCCAGAGTCGCCAATCATAGGAGTCTCGTATCTCCCAGGAAATGGCCTGGCTTCGTATCCTTGTTGCATTCAGTCATTGGCTGTGAGCAATCTGGTAGAAAGCAGGGCCGCTGAGCAGACACATGAGTGGATTTCAGTGGACATCACTTGGGTCCACCGGTCAGTTATGCTGCCTGTCGTGAGATACATGAGAGGATACTTCATGGCCGCCAAACCATCTGATGCTCGAACCTCTTCTTCTATGCTATCTCCTCTCTGTAATGATGAGATTTCACCACCTCCTCTACACAGGCACTAACTTGGCTCCCCATCCCCTTCGCTCTCTGCCTTTTCTTTTATCTCAACTGATTTTCAGAACACTCCTTATGCCTTTGACTGTATCACAGTAAACTCCAAACACAACTGTGATGTTTAAATTTTTTGTTTAGGGTTAACTATTAGCCAAACTCTAGATATATAAAGTGTAAATAATAATTCCCAGAGCAAGCACGATCTCCAGTTGTTATTGCTCTTTGCCAAGACTGATAAATTGTGGTAGAGAACCAATGACATGAAACCTTACAGACTCAGAAAGGCAGATCAGAGTGTTAAAATGGTGTAGGCAACCGTCTGCATTAATATTGTGCTTTGTTCATCGATGATACTTATGATCTGATTGTAAGAACAAATGAATATTCAAATATCCTGAAATCTTTCCAAATCTGTAAACAATAACCTTTCCCTTTAGTTTTGTTTTGCTTTCATCAGTGTTTACTAATTTAAACAATGATGGAAAATGATAACCAACGATAATAATAAAGTCAATTACAAAACGGACTTTACAGAAAAGAGCATTAAACTTCAAACCAGTGACAATAATCAGTTTACCAAGCTTCCAAATGTACATAGGCCAAACAGTTCTCATTAATGTTTTCAAAACGTTCAGATGTGGTAGAATTTTAGAGCAAATTGTAAATGATTTATGAAAAGAAAAATCTGTAGTCAGTCTCTGGCTAGAGAAACAGAGAAAGAGAGAAACTCAGAGCTAATTCCACAGTGCTTTGCAGTTAGCTTTATTAATTCCAAATGCCCAAATAAGGTAAAAAAATCACATTTTTTTTCTCTAGTGTTTTAGCGCAGATTTCCACAACAAAATACCACAGGTAAGGTAGCTTAAGCAACAGAAATTTGTTTCTTACAGTTCTGGAGGCTGGGAGGTCTACCACCGAAGTGCCAGAAAGGTAGATTTCATGCTGAGGCCTCTTCTTTTTTTTTTAAATTTTATTTATTTATTTATTTACTTATGGCTGTGTTGGATCTTAGTTTCTGTGCGAGGGCTTTCTCCAGTTGCGGCAAGCGGGGGCCACTCTTGAGGCCTCTTCTTTTGAGCTTGTAGGTGGCCATCGTCTTGCTGGGTGCTCACTTGACCTCTTTTTGTGTGAATATGGGGAGACAGAGCAAGCTCTTTGGTGTCTGTTTTGTAAGGACGCTCATCCTGTCATGAGCAACACCCTACACTCATAAGTAAATTCAACCCTAATTACCTCCCCAAAGTCCCATCTCCAAATATTATTGCATTGGGGGTTAGGACTTTAGTCTGTAAGTTTTTGGGGTGGGAGCAAAAATATTCAGTCCATAATATAAAGTAATTGCTGTAGCTTCAGAGCTCACATCTGTAACACAGCATGAATCACAGCGTGATCAAATTACAATACCTCCCAGCTTAGCTGGAGGTCCGTTCTTTTTCATCTCCAGTCTCTTTGCAAATTCTCTCGTGGATCCCCAGGGTTCTTGACAAAGATCAGTATTTTATTCCTTCTTTGTACGGAAAGTTATCTGCTGTGAAATTGGGGTTTCAGGATTGTTCCTCAAAGCCAGCTGCCGTTAACAGTGACGACCTCCTGGTCTGCTGTTTTTGGCTACTTGCAGGCTACTCAGCATAGCCAAACTGAGATCTTAGAGTTACTGATTAAACCATTACAACATGAAGCAATGCCCCATATGTAGTATGGCATCACTGCCATCCCAGTGCCATCTTGCTGCCTCTGTGGTGCTGATGTAAGTCTCTGCTGATTCTTCCAGGACTCTGTGAATGGCCCAGGTGTCCTACAGCAAAACCCACCAAGTATTACAGCTCTTTGTCATCCAGATTGTCACACACATGCAACATGCATGCATATACACAAATACACAAACACAGAATTGTTTTCCCAACAAGCCACCTAGAGTGATATCAGTGGGTACTTATGATACAGAGACCAAACTCTCTCTGCCTCAATACTCGGATGGTGCAGAGTATTAAGCACAAGTCCAGATTCTTCTTCCCTTATGGTTAAGTTTATCTCAGAGGCCTCATTGGCCTTTTATCTCCATATTGCTCCGCCAGGCTTCTTCTGTTTCATTCTATAGATTTCAGTACACATAAAATTTCAGAGAGAAAGGTCAGAATCTATTGACAAAGCTGGTTTGATGCTGTGTTCAGCCAGAAGTTTCTGTTGTAACCTTCTTCACAATGAAATGGGTACATGCCTTATATTGAGATATATAGATAAATAGATAGGTAGATAGGTAGGTAGGTAGATAGGTATGTAGGTAGGTAGATAGATAAATCATGGGTTTTTATTCTGAAAATCTAATCTGATAAGAAAAGCATTATAATTGACTGTATAGCACAGGGAACTGTATTCAATATCCTGTAGTAACCTACAATGGAAAAGAATCTGGAAAAGAATATATATATATATATCCATATATATTCTTATATATATGTATAAGAATACATATATATATAAAATATCTATATCAATTCTGTATACCTGAAACGTAAATCACCTATACTTCTAGGAAAAAAAAAAGAAAAGCACTGTATCTTATCAACCAAAATAAACAATGACAGGGCCTCATTGTGGACGTCAGTGCCGCGGGGAAATAATCTTGATACTCTGGACTGCTTTTCCTCTGACTCTAACTTTCATGCTATATTATGAGGTTGAAGAACAATAGAATAAAAATCATGACAGTTGTAATATGTACTTCCTCAATATGCTTTGAATACCTCATTCTTGGGGTGAAATTCTACAACTTTCTAAGTGTTAGTATCAATAGGTCTGACTTTTAAAGGAAGCTCCACAGGTGAAAGATACATGTGCAGGTACCTGAGCGCCAGAGGAATACACTCGCCTGGTTCAAATCTTGCCCTGTGGTGCCCTCCCAGTGTTTGAGGTTGTGCCACATCCTTGCTCAGTGCCAGACACTGAAGATCCTTCATGGCCCAAAGCTCAACAAGGAGCTGGGAGGTATGGAGTCGAGACCAAACTGAGGTCTGGTGATGGGGGGGATGAGGCAGTGCACCACCAGAGGCCACTCAACCTTTGGTCCCTGACCAGGGAAGCATGGTGGTCAGAAAGATGTGTCTAGTTGGAGAACTGCTCTTTAGTACTTATCACTTAAAATAAAATGTGGCTGGTATCCCCAGGCTCTTGTTATAAAGCCGAATGTTGCAGTTTCCATCTTCAGCTTGTGAACTTTCCCTGTCTGAACTCAGTCGATGCTGAATTTATTTTCTAGGTGTCTAATTTTATCATAAAAACTGAGCTCTGAAATTAAAGCTGGGTTACAGCAAGTGTCTTGGGAATCTGAAATTTGTGTCTTACTGGCTTCCTCAAGTTTCATTTCTTAACATGAAAAAAAAATTCTCCCATTCACGTCTTAGGAAAGAGAGAATACGCAGACTTTGGGAATTTAACAGCATCTAATCACAGCAGCAATACCCACAGTAGCAGATCTGTAGACACAACAGCATGGAAGTTTAACTGCTTGTTACTCTCATAAATCTGCATGCTGTCACTCTAGCTGTCCCTCTGTCTCTTACTGTCTCTCTGTCATGCCATGCTAGGAACTGATTTCATAGCTGACATGTTGGTCTCATTTCCTAAACTGTAGCTTCCTCCAGGCCAAAGACCACATCCTCTTACCTAGAGCATCTGGCAAGTCCTGGGACATGGTCAGTGCTCCATCAGCATTTGATTTTCAAAGAAGAATTAAAAAGGGCCTGTTAAACCTGCATCCAGACTGCTTCTGGGACGCAACTTGATGTAGAATTGCTAGTCCAGAATGTCAGTATTCACCTGGGGCTGCTCTGGTGATGGCACGCTGGCTGGTTCTGTGCCTCTTTCCCCATGGGGAAGACCCAATGTCCTCCTGCATCCCTCATGACAGTGCTCAAGGGTGATTCATGGATGTAGGTCCAGATGGAAGACGTATACTGCTTGTTATAGTGTAATTAGCAATCTGATGGGGCTCTACCCATATTAGGAAGAAAGTATAGCATGGGTAAATGGGGAGACTTCAGTCTTTTAGCCTGAATTTGAGTCCTTTTCAATTACTAGATGGATTACTGTGAACTAACACTCCTGAACGTTAGCTTTTTATTTTCAAAATGGAGAAAATAGTATCTTCTTTTCTGTGGGTTTTCATATGTATGGTCTGAAATAGTACAAGTAAAAAAGCCTTGTAGATCATAAAATATCAGTGGAATAAAAATATATCATTATTGCTATCTTATCGATAATAAATTTACTGATGGTAAGGCACTGAAATCTTCTATCAGATACTCTAGCAAAGTCTGGTCACTCAGTGTAAATTATGCAAGAATTGGATAATTTTATAGTAAGTTCTGAAATAAATGCAAACCCCTCCAGTTGCTGTTTGCATTGGGTTACATATTGAGATATAGGTGCAATAGGTACTCCTAGCAAATGAGGCAGCAAGTAAGACCAGTCTCCAAACTACCTGATCCCAGTTAAGAATATCAATGACTTAAAAGAAAATTCCTACCAGCAAAACCATAATAACTTACCGCAGGAAGACATGGCTTACAAGACCATAAAATGAAAGCTATATTTTGTCTTTACGTGTAATGAGAAACAAGAGTCGCAGTGGAGGCGGCCCCGGGAATCATACCCCATAGAAGCATGCAGGAGCCCCAAATAATCACTGGTGCCCTAAGACCTGAAGAAGGGGACGTGTCCTGATATAAAAGATGCAGCAGCCCCTGTGGCAGCCCCAGACTTGCTGATGCCCAGGAGACTCCTCCCCTCATCCAGGGTCAGGCTTGGAGCAACTGCCGCTGCCCTTGTCACTGCAGTCAAGGTTTCTGGAAGCTCTCCCCCACTTCCCTTTACTCCAAGCCTTCAGTAACCATGTTCAACCTGCCCCCAATCATGTACATTTTTTTTTTTTTCATGAAGAATTGCCTGTACTTAGAGATGGGGGATTACTCTTTGTAGCAAAGCATTCTCTGTATTTTCAAGTTGACATAGTTAGTAGAAAATAGTACTAATATATACATGCCATGTGGAATATCTCAGTTGTGTTGACAGAGTGATACCACAAACTGCTTAGTCATAATGCGTCTTAGCTTTTTAGTTTAAGAGCTGTATAATTTTTTTGGGAGGGTGGTGGGTTCTACTTAAAGTGACAGTGGAACTACATTAAGTCCCTAGGACCAGAAACCTAAAAGTAAAAACAAGGTTCCATAATTTTGTTGGAAGGCATCTTTCTGTAAATTAAACAAATTGCCCAAATGCCTCTTTCTCTGATTGCAAAGACATTCTTCATGAGTAAATTCCCTCTGGGAGTCAAAATGTACATCCAGTAAGAGTTTCAGTAAAGCATCTAGGAATCTAGGCTTTTGATGTGTGATTAGCTTTCCTTCCTCATGTGTCCTTCCTATGCATCGAGTTTAGAGAGTTGTTTTTGTCCTGCCCCCAAGTCTCACTGCATCTGGCAAAGAACAGCCCAGCCCAGCCCACAGCAGATTCCAAGGCTGCAGCTTTCCTTAGGCTTTCTATCCCATAGCATTTGGGTCCAAGTACACATTCGTTCTTGTTTCTTTTTTTTTTTTAATTCAGCCATTCTCAAAGTATTTATTAGTATCTTGCCAGATGAATGTGTGAACCGGTAATATAGAGGATTACAGTGAGGTATACAATTGTATTCTGAAAGTTAAGAGCTTTGTCATTCAGAAATAAAGACAGGAGGCCACTGTTTGTTTTGCTTGCCATCTTATCTCCAGAAAATATTATAGATTCTGGCACATAGTAAACCCTCAATGTTTATCAGATGAATGAATGAATTAATAAATGAATGAGTCATGATACTACAAAGGGTCATGTAAAGTGTCTTAAGAGAAAAAGAAAACACTCCACCTTTTGGGATCTTTGACTACCCTTATTATGGGACCAGAGATGACACTTTGGGTGAACTCTCTTCAATTAATAACCCCCAAACACAGCTGGGAAAATCCACAACCCTACATTTACAACTCTTTTATTTTGTTTTATTTTGTTGTGAGATGACCACCACAGTAAGTAAGTCTAGTTAACGTCTGTCACCACACAGAGTTACAATTTTTTTTTCTTGTGATGAGAACTTTTAAGATCTACTCTCTTAGCAACTTCCAAATATGCAATACAATATTAACTATAGTCACCATGCTGTACCTTACATCCCATGACTTGTTTATTCTATAACTGGAAGTTTATACCTTTTGGACCCCCTTTATCCATTTCATCCATGCACACCCCCTGTCTCTGGTAACCACCAGTCTGTTCTCTGTATCTATGAGTTTGCAGGGTATTTTTTTGATTCCACATATAAGTGAGATCATATGATATTTGTCTTTCTCTGTCTGACTTATTTCTTAGCATAATGCCCACAAGGTCCCTTATTTACTGGACTCTCTTGAGTGGATAGGGCACAGCTTTAGTTGGAAAAACTTGGAAGAGTTCACCTTATTTCTACACTGCTACACTTTTTGTTTTTGATCCAAGTTCAGTATTTGATATCCAGACACCAAATTAAGTCCAAATGTTCCCTAAAGGCACTTTGAATAATTGTTACTGATGCCAGGTCACAGTGGATTCTGAAAACAGGGAGGGCTTTCCCGTGCAGAGATAGGGATCATTGTACCATATGGAAAGATGCTCACAAGTAAACTCCCGAGGGGAACAAATACACAACACATTTAGAGAAAGAGGAGAAACGTATTTCAGTGTGGTGTTTGGGTTTTCACTGAAGGAGGAACTGATGTCTAGAAGGACAGGTTTGGGCAAAGCAATCTTCTTTCTGTCCCTTATTTTGTGTCCCATGTCAAGGTCCTTGTTGTTTCGTCTATTGGGAAGGTCATTTACCTATATATCATTTTGTGAATTTTTCCTTCACAACATTCAGACACAACTCAAATTTCCTCTCCTCAGAGATCCTTCCTTGACTACCTAACTGAAGCACTTCCCTGTCATTCTATAATATTAGCCTATTTTATATTCTTCAGAGCACTGAACAATATTTTATGTTTCTTCATGTTCACCATGTTTATGCCACTTATACTCTCTTTCCAGTCACCCCTCTCCATTGCTATGTCCAAGTGCCTGGCCAAGGATAGCTTGGTGGAGACTCACTGAGGGGTAGTAAAGGGCTTTGAATTCTAGATTTTTTTGAGCGGACAAAAGGGATTCATTGGAATTTCTTTAGCTATGGGAGGGCACATGTCCGGAATTGTGCCTCAGAGAAATTACACTGGTGGCAACATGCAGTCTGGATTAAAGAAGAGAAATCCTGACACAGAGAGTTCAGGAAAGATAAGGATGTTAGATTGTTTTTTTCCCTATTTGAGGTGGAAAATATTGCTCTAAGTTATATTTCTTTGTACAATATAGTAGCTGTTTAGACTAGAAACAGGTTTTAAACTAAAGGAAATCTATTATTTAAGACCTGTTAAATATCATGCATTATACATATTTCCCAAAGCAGCTATTAGTTGTGTGTGTGTGTGTGTTTAATAAAGTCTCATTTGGTTGCTAAAAGCTATCAACATGGCTCTATAAAGATGAAGACAACTGTTAACCAAAGGACCTAAGCATTTTAACCCAGACAATGCAGAGTCTTGGAATTCAGAATCTACTGTAATTATTGCAGTTAAAAAATAGTGACAGCTATTTAAAAAGCTTCCTGTCTTGAGATGGTATGTCCTTGTATTCCAGGAACTTAATGAGGGATAATAATAATGATTATGATAATGATAATCTCATCAAAATCATGCAAGTATCTTTAAAAAGCCTAAAATGAGTTTCCTGCTGAGATGATGAAAGGATTTTTTTCAGGCCAAGTAGAGAATTGAATTTCTACATAGTCCAATTAACTTCACACAGAGGAAAAAAAGACCACAACTATTACATGGTTCCATGCTTTACTCTCAACCATGTGCGGCAACCACAACAAATCAACAGTATAGTTATTGAGCAACTAATGTGTTAGGTACTGATGTTTGAAAACTATTTACAAGTATATGTCACTGGCCAATTAGGAAACTGTATAAAGTGTGGATGAGTCAGTACAAACATCGCAACTGCTGGCAAATGTTAGGAAAAAAAGGCATTCAAACCAAAATAATCTTTTGGGGCATTCAAGAGCTTTCTGTTGTGTTCTCTTGATCTCTTATGACTTCTCTATATTAGATTGTTATAATTTTTCAGGAAAAAAGAAATTAATTTATTCCCATATTCTGTTTTTATCACATGGTTTTCAAACCTCCACTCCACTTCAATTCTGTGGTGTCTATTTAAAAGACATGATGTATATGAGTCAAATCATTATGTTGTACACCTTAAACTGATACAGAGCTGTGTTAATTATATCGCAATAAAACTGGAAGGAAAAATACAAATAGGTAAATTTGTTTTTAATTAATTAACCAATTAATTAAAAACAGATCTGATCATGACTCTTTTCTACTTATAACCTGTTAATAGCTACCCAGAATCAATAGAAAAAGGCCAGCCCTCTAAACGTGACACATAAGGTCCTCCATTGCTGGTGCTTTGCCTAATTCTCCAGCCATGTTTCCCAAAACCCTCTGCTTTACACTTAGTATATTAATACCAAGCTGATTTTTGTATCTATGCAGTTTCTCAACTGCTTGCTTCTATTCATGCTGCCTGGAATGCCCACCTTTCCTACCCCACCTTCTTATTTCCTCTCCTAACTCTTACTTAACCTTCAATACTAAGTTTAAACATCATCTTCTCAAAGATGCTTTCTCTATATCTTCACTTAAGGCTTAGTTAAGTGCCTTTACTCTAGACTTCCATTGCACTCAGGATATTTCTATCATATACTTATCATTAACCTTATTGGTACCGATTTACATCACTCTACCTAATTCTTCAATAACATCTGTACTCATTTCATTACAAAAGTGCTTCATTCTCACTACTTCTTTCAAATGGCTCATGAAAGAGTCACCAAGGCCATCCTTTCTATGAAATATAAATCATTTAACTGTTACTGTATTGTTTGACTAGTTGCAATATTTATGTAGTTGAACATTCCAAATTTTAACAAATTATTTCACAAAGTATATATAAATTCCATAAATTATACAGGTACAGGTTAATCAAATTTTTCATAAATTGAACATACCCATGTAATTACCACACAGGTCAAGATATCAAGATATAGAATATTGCCAGCACCACAGAAGCCCCATCTACGACCTCCCTGTCATGATCACTAATTCCTATTAAGAGTTAATTATCGAAGATTAATTTTGCCTGATTTTGAACTTTATATAAATACAATAACATTATTTGTACTTTTTTGTGTTTGGAATATTTCCCTCTAGACTGGGTTTGTGAGATTCACCGTGGCCGCTCATGCAGAAATAGTTCATTGCTTTACAGAGCCGGGTAGAATTCCCTTGTATGAATATATCATGAATTGCTTACATATTCTTTGCTTGATGATTGTTTGGTTTCTTTCCAGCCTGTAGCTATTGAGAACGACTCTGCTCTGAACGTTGTGTACTTGTCTTTTGCTGTAAATATTTATGTGTTGTGCCTAGGAGTAGAAAGTCAAGTCACATGGTATGCACGTGTTAATCTTTAGTAGATACTGACAAACAGTTTTTCAGACTGGTTATATCAATTTAAATTCCCACAAATAGTGTATGATAGTTCCTCTTGTTCTGTATCATCTCCAACAGTTCTAATTTCAGCGATTTATTTATATATGCAGTTAATTTACTTGTGGTTTTAATTTGCAATTCCCTCATCACAACGATGGGTTTTGTTTTTCCTCACCTGTATTTATATATAATTGGTATATAATGTTGTGTAAGCTTAAGGCATACAATGTGACGATTTGATACATATCTATGTAGATATTACAAAATGATTAACACAGTAAGGTTAGTTAATACATCCATCACCTCACATGTTTACAATTTTATTTTTTTATGGTGAGAACATTTAAGATTTATTTTTAGCAACTTTCAAGAATATAATACATTATTGTTAATTATAGTCACCATGCTGGATATTAGATCCCCAGAATTTATTCATTTTCTAACTGGAAGTGCATACACTCATTTCCCCCACACCCCAATCCCTAGCAACCGCCTTTCTCCTCTGTTTCTATGGGCTGGATTTCTTTTTAGATATCACATTTAAGTGAGATTATACAGTATTTTGTCTTTCTATGTCTGATTTATTTAGCTTAGCATAATGCCCTCAGGTTCCATCCATGTTATTCCAAATAGCAGGATATCCTTCTTTGCCGTGACTGAATAATATTAAATTGTATGTATACAACCACGTCATCTTTATCCTTTTATCCACTGACAAATAGGTTGTTTCCATATCTTGGCAATTGTAAATAATGCTGCAATGAACGTGGGAGTGCAGATATCTTTTCAGTATCCTGTTTTCGTTTCCTTTGCATATATACCGAGAAGTGGAATTGCTGGATCATATGGTAGTTCTTTTTTTTTTATTTTTTGAAGAACCTCCATAATATATTCCATAGTGGCTGTGCTAGTTTACATTCCCACCAACAGTGCCCAAGGGTTCCCTTTTCTTCACATCCTCACCAAAACTTGCTATATTTTGTTCTTTTGATGATAGCCATTCTAACAAGTGTGAGGTGATATCTCACTGAGATTTTGATTTACATATCTCTGATGATTAGTGATATTGAGCATCTTTTCAGATACCTGTTGACCATTTGTATGTCTTCTTTGGAAAAATGTCTATTTAGGCCCTCTGCCTAATTTTTAATCAGATTGAGTTTTTCTGCCAAAGGATACATGAATTCCTTATGTATTTTAAATAGTAACTCCATATCTGATATACGGTTTGCAAATATTTTCTCCCATTCTGTATTTTAAGCTAATAACAATTTACCTTCAATTGCACACGAAAAATCTGTACTTCTTCCCCCACATTTTATGCTACAGGGGTCACACTTTATCTCTTTATATTGTGCATCTGTTAACAAATTATGGAGTGGCTAGAGCCGAGTTTAGGGACCTTTTAAGAGTTTTCTCAGGTACAGACATGACTGTCTCCCATCTGGTCTCTTTGCCACCAGGACTGCTCATGGGACTGTGGCTGGAAAGGGTTAGAATCAAATATAGAGTGCTTTCAGGTTCTCCCAGAATGCAAACGGAAGTATCTCCCACTGTTTCCCTGGCCAGCAGTATCGCTCATACTGTGCAGTGATAATCAAATTTTGGAAATAGACCCTGTTGCTTCTCTGTGTTTTGATTCTACCAGGAGAAGAATAAGGCAGTCAGTACCCTCATGAACTATTATTTGATGAGGTAGGCTCTGACAAAATAAATAAATAAATAACTACAAGCCGTGTAATAATTACCAGAAATATCCGGAAGCTACAAGTGAAGGAGAATGAGTAGAGTATCAGTAGCAGGACAGTGATTACCTAAAGTTAACAAACGGAGGTGAGGAAAAGTTTGAGCTGCAAAGCTGATCTGGCCCCAGGGCCTAGAGCAGGGCCAAGCCACCTTGCAATTTGCTGCAACTCTCACCAGCACAGCTTGCTCCATATATAATATGTAGAGCCCTACTTTCTTCTTCACTCTGCATCCCAAACACAAGTGCCAAATATTATAATCGATACCCTCACACAGGAAGAACAAGTTCTTTGGCTTTCTGCCCACTGTTTAGTTAAATACCAGAAGTTGTCAGAATACTCTTTAGTACAATGGTTCTTATTGCTATATTGAGTCCCTGAAGTGGAAACAAAGTTTTTCTCTTAAAAAATAAATTAAGAAGATAAAAATTAAGTTTAAAGTGGAGTTAAAATTGAGACATCTAAGAGATGTTTTTGTTATTTCAGCTATGTGAAACACAAAAGCAGAAGAAACATCAATAAAATTTAAAGGAACTATGAAATTGATTTGACTCAATACAATCCTAAGTGGCAGCTTTAAGTAAGCCTTCCTCTTTCTTGTAAATTACCTTAACAGAGCTCTTTTTGAAATAACTTGCCATTTACCAAAATCCTGTCTTGGTGTTTTACTCTATTAGTGAATATCTTCCATTAAGCTTGGGCCAATTACAGAGCACAAATGCGGTCTGAAGTTGTTTTTATTTATTTTTTTCTTCCTGCCAACACAAAGGTCAAATGTCTTTGTTTGGGTGGATTGAGTTTTCTTCTTAGGATGCTCCCAATTCTTGGAGAAGGCTTTGAAGCTCCTGACATTCATCCTTACATCCCTCTTCAGGCTACAGTGAAGCAAGTGGTGAATTAGCTGCAAGGACTTTTGCATGATGTAGCAATTTTTCTAACTAGTGGCACAGTCGGTAGTAACAAGGGGTTTCCCAAGCACACATTGTTGGTTTTGCTTCAATTTGCAAAATTAATTTAGGAGAAACAGTAACTAGTTAAGGTCAATCTCTTTGCTTACTACAGAGGTGACAATTTAATTTTTATTAATAGGTTTTCATACAGTTTTATACTTAATTGCATAAAATTCTGTTGCCTTTGACATCTGTTTGGCTAGAGTCTTTCTGACCAGAATATTTTATTGTATTCTGACCATAATTTTACGTGGTGATTCATTCCAGTGAATCCAGATTTCCATTTCCTATCTGGATACTAACTTCAACATCTTGAAATGATTTACCTGTTATAAATCCTATCTGAGGGGAGACGAAATAAAAGAATCAATACATTTTTTATTCTTGATTAGAGATTAACATTTCTATTGGGATATGATCCCAAATAGATTAACATTTCCATTTCCATAAATATGAACTAGAACAGCAAGGGAAGGGACACAAACTCCTGCAGTTGGTGATTTCCCATGATTGGTCTATTTTCTTACTCATTGGTGTACAGACAATCTCAATGTTCCCGTCAGCACTGGATAGTTAGATTCTTAATTATTCAATTCAGCTTCACATTTAAGTGTAAATGAACATGCCTATCAATTTCTAAAGATAACTTAGTGAAGGCCCTTGAGAAATATGATTTCAAATACTGTCTACGTATAAGATGTGATTTCAGGCCACTCTCCCTTTCCCTTGCTAATGGCATCCAGTGATAGCAGAGATCATCCAGAAGAGCAGGGATAATACTATGTCATATAGATTTGACTTGAGAACATTGTGTTTTTAAAGCAGATTTACCTTTCTGGTTTAGCTTAGTTGAGGTGAACCATCAAATGTGTTGGTTTCTCCTTGGAGAGTGGAACCTGAACTCTGTTGGATGCCAGGATAAATGAACCTGTCATTGCTATATCTGTGGGTCACTATCCACAGGGGGCTGATAGGCTGTATTTGTTCTTAAGTGATAGCAAGCTATGTAGTGTGGCTGCTCTAAATATATTAGATGGTAAGAACTTTTATTAATCCCATTGTTCTTAATATGTTTGAAAGCACTTCCAAAATGATTTCAATAAATTGGTGAGGCCTTAAACTTGACCGTTAAAAAAGAAACAATTTGAGAGAAAATATAACATATATTAGTGACCATAAAAGCATCACCATTTTTGTATATAATAATGTCACTTTTTTTCCTCTAAAGTGTTATTCCCAGAATGATACTAGTAATGATCACCAAATTACATGGCTTTTGACATTTCATGCATTCTGAGAGTTTGGAATCTTCATATATAACTTGCGTATAATCTTCTGTTAGGCATGAAAGTTATTTTTAAATAAAGAAATATAATTACTTTACATGTGGTCCACCAATTTGTGAGCCTATACATTTTCAGTTCCTTGACTTGAGAATTGATGGTGATTTTCTCGAGCCCCACATTAATACCTAGGAGCCAAAAAATGAAAAAAAAAATAAGCCTGGTGTTAAATATATACTATTTTAGACACAGCTGGTGGGATGATAAACACAACTTTCTACAAAGGAAAAGTAACGCTCTCCTACATAACTTAAAATTTGTATGTCCTTTGTTTCTAAAGTTCCACTCAGTGGAATCTTCCTCATTCATATCCTAGTATTAGGTGGAAAAGTTATGGACAAAATTGCTCACTGAAAATAAAATTATAAATATGAAATTATTTAATGTAAAATTGCATCCATGAAATTGAATATTATACTGTCATCAAAAGGAGTAAAATAGAACTATGGTTACAGACAAGAGAGTGCTGAAATATGTTTTTACAGGAGTGAAATAAGGCAAATTGTTAGAGTATGTGATAGATATAGATATGCATATAGATTGCAAATATGCCCACTTGTGATTGTTCGTGAATATGCATACAGTATATACTCCATATTGATAGTAATAGCAATTTCAGCAGAGTTTCCATTATTGTACTCTTGCTCTAACACTGTTGTTTAATTACTATAGCTTCATATCTTGATTTTTATAGTCAATGATTTTATGTGAACCCAACCTTGTACTTTTTTAAAAATTGCCTTTTCTTTTTAACACAATTACCCTTTTAATTAATTTTTTAACTCACTTGTGAGGGTTCATAAAACTCTTGTGGGATTTTGAAAGGTATTAATTTGGATTTATAGAGTGATAAAAAAAGAATCTATATCTACATAAAACTGACACCATCATTCCCAAAATAGCATGACTCTGGAATTTAAGACCCTTTTTGTTTTTCTATAAACCTCCTTGGATTTTCTCCATAAAATTCTTGCACCACTTTTTATAAATTAAAAAATTTTCTATTTACATTTTGTAAATGTAAAATACATTAATTTTGTTGCTGTAATGCATCATTTTTCTATTATAAGTTTTAATTGGTTGTTGCTTTTGTAGAGAAGCACAATTGAATATTTATGTTGATCTTGTATGCAGCAAGCTTGTTGAAATTTTTTACATAAGTGCATTTTAAATTTGTTGATTCATTTTGTTTGTAGGAAAAAAAACCCCTATATTTTCTTTTATCCTTAAGTAACGCCTTGTAAAATCAATTGGTCTGTAACCCATCTGGTTCTTTGCTCTAAAACAGTTTGTATAAAATGATAATTATTTTTCCTTGAGGAGTATATAAAGATATTTGAGCTTATGGTAATTTTGTGTATTTCTGTGTATGATTTAATTATATTTTAAATTTGTTTTTAATAATATTTGGCAGTACATCCCTAGAAACTTGTCCATTTTATCATTTTATCTAGATTTTCAATTTTACTGGTATAAATTTACTAACATTACTCTCTTATAATTTTTAGTTCTTTTTTTCCACCAAAAAATTTTAATTTTTTAAAATTAATAGTAAACAAATAGTAAATTAAACTATTTAAATTAAAATTAAACAGTTTAACTATTTGTTTAATTACTGTTTGTTTTTCTCTGTAATTACTCCCAGTGTCTTCTCTCTCTCATTGATTAAGTTGCAGTTTTTTGGTGTTTTTTTTTTTTTTAGTGATTTTTCTTTGCAAGTAACAATCTTTAATTTTCCCCATAATTTTGTGCTCTTTTGTTTTTTATTTTATGTTTAGCTTATTTGTTTGAGGGTGGTTTTATTATTTTTATATTTTTTGCTTGATTCTGAAAGGATCTTTTGGTTCACTATATATTTTTCAACTATGTATAATCTGCTCTTTACCCATATATTTTGTTTCAGATCAACAATTCTTTATTTATTAGATCTCTAATTTGTTTTCTTGTATTGTCATCTTTTTTGTTTTATACCATCCTGTTTTAATTTCAGTAATAATTCCTTTCATTGTCTCATAGACTCATTTTAAAACTCTTTTCTGATTTTTTAGTAACTAATTTCTTTTAACATAAGATCTTATTGTTGTATCTCTATCAAAATACTGGCCTTTTTCAGATTTTTTTTTCCCCCCTCAATCTCTGTGAATCTTTACCAGCCTGGTAGCTACAGCTCTTTCCTCTGTAGCTACACTGAGTTGACCTCCTGGGATGGTGGACCTCTAAGTGTTTGCAGGTGGGACTGTGCCACCTTTTGGAATGGCCTTGTCTATGGCAAGGACTGGGTTTACCCTGAAACATCACTTGTTAGGCATGCCCTATAGCTCCTGCCTGCTGTGAATCCCTCTTGCTCTTCAGGAGTTTGCATTTGTATTACTAAGTTTAATGTTCATATATTGTCTGTCATTTTTCAGTTTGCTTGTAGGTGGGGAGACTTGAACATGAGTTCATTATCTGGATGTACAAAGTACTATGTTACTTTTATAATGAAAACTTTTTTTAAAGTTAAAGTCTACAGACTTGGACTGTATTAATTTCCTTGTAAAAGTCTGTTGAACTGAATTGAATTTTATAGTTTCTTACAGTTAAAATTTAATAAGCATAGATCTTAATACTTAATCAAATTTATCTTTTTCAGAATCAAACAAGTCTTTATTGCTATTCATTTCCAGATAATGTACACTCTTATAACACAAAGCCATTTATTTACTTTACTGAATCACAGAATATGCCACAGTATAACTTCTAGGCACAGAATCTAGACCCACTACATGCCTGCCTTTTATGTGGAAATTCTAACTAACCTTCATTCATTATCACTTTCACAAGTCATCTATCCTTTACAGTGAAAAATGCATATCTTTATAGGATGTCTTTTTTCATTGACTTCCTCAAGAATCATAATTAGCTGTTATAAATTAAAAACTGGCATTTACCTGAAATGGGTGGGGAATTTTCTCTTCTAATTTTATTTATGGTATAACCTGAAATGTTACGGATACTCATGCTAAGAAACTTACTTTAACTTGGCAACTTTTTCTGATGATTGCACCTTACTTGCCTCTTGCTCCCTAAGTTCTGTAATAGACTTTGCCCAAAAGCAATAGAATTGACCTAAAGATAAATGAAAGAAGTTTGCTTTTGAGATGAACTCTGAAGTTAAACTTATTTAAAAGTAATCATTTCTTAAAGTAACTGAGCAATTTAATATTATTATATATATGTATTGGGCTTTCTCAAAGAAAGGCAGATATTAATGTATCTCTCATACATAGAATGGTGTTTCCTCTAGTTTTGAACAACAGAGCGATCATATGATAAGAAAATGTTAATGTAGAATGAGAACCTTAAAATAATGCTTTACAGACCTGGTCAATACTTTTTCCAGCGTTCAAGCTAGTTGCATTCTTAAATTTCAGGACTCACTCTTCCTCTAAATACTGTGCATTCTCCAACATACTAGCAGCAGGCTCATGGACATTATGTCCACAGAATGATTTTAGATGATATGATAACCTTCTCAAAAGTATATCTTACTTAAATATGATATAGGACAGCTTGGAGAAAGTGAGTAACATTGCAGTTAAGTATTAGAATAGTGTGTCATTTTAATTCCATTTTATACCAGATAAACCACATTACAGTGATACTGGTGCAATTTTAGATTTACATCTCTTTTCCTTTCTTCCACTTTCATGATTTCTGTGGGGAATTTATTGATTACAGAAGACTTTACTACTGAGAAGATTTATTTATTTATTGTTTGGTTGGTTTCATTTTGAAATAACTGAGAACATTTTATTGGAATGAAAATTGATGAGCCTAGTGTTACAATACATGATAAAGTCTCCACTGTTCATTACAATGGGGGATTTGCTCCCCCCCCCCATTGTAAATCCCCACTGTCAGTAAGGGAGGTGATTTGGGAACCAGGACAGATTCTTTTGCAGGGAGAATGGTCTCTTACTGAAAGGTAGCTTATTTCTAGTTGAGTTTTGGTCGGATTTATGAAAAAATATTCAGATGGGATTATCTTATGCTAGTTTGTGTTCTAATTACACAACGTTAAACAGTTTTGAAATCCATTTGAGGAAAAGGGGAATCTTTTTCCTGTCCTAATCTCTGTTCAAGTTCAGTGTTGCTTTCATGTGATGAGTATCCAACATGGAGAAAACCATCCACATGACTTTCTTCAAAGGCAAGATCTGAAAGGCAGGATCCAAAAGAGTGGGATTGCCAGGGTGGTGGAGTTGAACTCATACTTACACCTTACACTAGGCTACAGTTTATTTCAGTTGATCAAATATTTAAATGTAGAAAATTAAACCATAAAATTATTGAAGAAAGCAATTATATTCCAGTAATCTTAGAATATAAAAGATCTTTCTAAGAATGTTAAAAATTGATGAAAGTTGCATAAGGTGAGATATTTAGATAACATACAGAAAATTAAAAGGTAATGGACAAACAGGAAAAAATAGTTGTAACACAAACAATGTCTAATCATATACATATATGAGGTATATTTGTGTGTGTGTATATATATGTGTGTGTGTGTTTATATTTTTATATATATATATATATATATTTCTAATAGAAAAAGGAGCAAAGATTACCAGACTACCCATGGAAAGTTCATTAAAAGATGCAAATAATCCTTTTTAAAAATAAGAAAAAAAAATTCAACCTCATTTAAATAGAAATTCATTCTGAAACTTTAAAAACAAAATTAAAAAGAGATGTGATATATTCAACCAATAAAATTCTACACACAACATGAAAAAATGAATTACCAACATTTGAAGGGACATTGTGTTGCGTTAAAAAATCAGAAATGAAAATGCGTTAAAAAAAATCAGAACTGAAAATATTCATAGTATATAATTTATATTCAAGAACAAGCAGGGCTATTCTGTTGTGATAAAAGTCTGAATGCTGTTTGTCCCTTGGGAGGTTGGATATTGACTTGAAAATGAGCAAAGAGAGATTCTGGGATACTGGTTATAAGTCTTGATTTGGATAATGGTTGCACAGGTGTATACATATACAAATTTTCATTAAACTGAACACTTTTATTATAAACAAAATAAATATCAATAAAAAACAAAACTTCAATGAGATATAATATTTTATCTCTCAGATTAGCAAAGATAAAGCAATCTAATATTGATGTATATATCCAATAATTATATAATCTAGTAATATATCTATGATGGTTGATTGATACATAGCTACATAGAGAGAAAGATAATGTGGATAGTAAGTTGGTATAGCCTCTGTAGAGTACAATTTAGTAGTATCCATTAATATTACAAATAGATATAGAATAGGTGTAACTGAATATATGAAGCACTGTTTGTAATTCCCAAAGAAGAAAAGAAGGCTGTTGTCAGTCAGTAGGTTGTGTAAGTAATCCATAGACGGGAACACCTAACAGCAACCATAAAAACAAATGAGGAAGCTCTTTGCCATCATGGAATAACTTCTAAGATATACTAATTAGAAAAAGCAAAGTACAGGGCAAAATACAGCACTCTTTCATGTTAACAATGGATTGAGCTAAGAGACCTTTGCTTGTATGTGCATAAATTATTTCCAAAAGGGTACACAAAAAATGGTAAGATGAATTTCCCCATGAAGAGGAACTTACGTGACTGAGGTTAAAGGTGGGAGCAAATAAATGTTTGTATATTTTTTGTAACTTTACATGATTGAACCACATGAGTACAATATGTACTCAAAATAGTAAAATAAAAAAACTGAAGACATTGTTAGTTTGTGGATAGACAAGTGTCAGAGAGTGGTAGTTGCCTCTGGGGTAAGGCATAATAGTGGTGATAGAATAGGCTTGAGAAGGAGACTATTTTTACAATACAGTTTTCCCCTGGTATCTACAGTGGATTAGTTCCAAGAGCCCACCCCCACCCCCCAGGATCCACAGATGCTCAGGCGCCTTATATTAAATAATGTAGTGTTTGCATATAACCTACGCACATTCTCTTGCATACTTTAAATCATTTCTAGATTACTTATGATACCTAATACAATGTAAATGTTATGTAAATTGTTGTAAATACATGTAAATGTTATTTAAATAGTTGCCCAGAGTATGGCAAATTCAAGTTTTGGTTTTGGAACTTCCTGGAATTCTTTCCCCCCCAATATTTTCAGTCTGTGGTTGGTTGAATCCACTGATGCAGAACCTACAAATATAGAGGGTTGACTGTATACACGTTGATATATTTTGAGATTTGTCTCTCTGTATATTGTACTATTATATTTCCTGTGAATAATCAATGACAGACATTTTGCAGAACACTGGAAGAAGTAAAATGATTTGGGAAAGATAGATAATTAGGATGATCGCTAAATGTGTTTAAAGCAAGTTCCTATGGAGAAATAGGTAAAGACCCTGGCATAAGAATGTTACTTCTCGTGAGAGACAAGAATGACACAAGAATCACATATAGGTCACCTAAAAGAAAGTGAAGGCAATTGAACAAGAAGATGAGGAACTGATACTTTTCCTGACTCTTGTCTGGTGCAAATAAACTTAAATTGTTTCACGGTAAACAGATACTGGGAAATACCAGCCAGTACTCCCGACAGCAAGTTAGTTTGTCCATTTTTTAAAGAATTTTTTTTAAAAGGGACAAACCTTGACTCTTAGTCAAGTATGACTAATTCTTGGTCAAGCAAATAAAAGGAATAAAAAGTTTAATGTAGGGATCCTTGAGTTAGGGTTTATAAAGTTTTATAAAATTAGGGTTGGGGCTGGCATTATGTTCCCCTCTCACTGAATCTGAAAGAGTTTGTTTCTCAGCTTCTCTGATTTTTCTCCCCTGTTCTTTTCTGTCCAGGTCTGCCTTTTCCCACATAGAGCACACTGTGCCTCCTCATGGTCAGTACAATACCATTGCCAGGCTTTGGGTCTATACGATCCTAGTTTCTTAGTTTAGCTGCTCATTGAAAACTGACTGAATTTATCAGCGGTCTAATTTATGGACCTTTGAGAGGGAAGAATCATACTAATTCAGTCCACATGATGCTTGCCCTTGAATTCAGGGTGTCTGTTCAAGTCCTGATAGCCGTGACCAACATGTGTGGGATGTGAAGGGTACTTTGTTCAATTACATCAGAAAGGGCAAAGGAAGATTACTTTGTCATGGCTATGGCTTGTATCCTAAAAGCATTGTATATTTTGTGATCAAGCAGACTGTATGTTTACATGGAAATAATTCTCATACCCATAGGTAATTTATTTATTTTGTAACTTATCATTTTGTTCTCTCCATAAAAATATGAATTTTGAAAACAGCAGCAGTAAAGCAAACCCTTCTAAATACACTTATAGAAATATTTGTCTGGGTGGACTCTACCTCTCTTATAGTCAAGATATCTGTGCTTCAGATAAGTCATAAAATACCTCTAACACCACACAAAATGATGCTTTCATTAGGTCTTGTTCTAGGGGAAGTGACATGCAGTCAATGTACATGTAGCTTTGAGAACAGAGAATACGGATTTGTAAGGATTCTTCCTAACACTGTACCACTTAAAATACACTAAAATGGACACTAGGAGAATGAAATCTGTCTGTTCTTTTAGCAGTTCACATCAGTTTGAATCAGTTAATCTTGAGGAATAATATGAGAGTGAAACTTAAGAGCCCTGTTATAGTCAGAAGGTCTAATGTAAAATGTTTCAGGAAACTACAATATTTACAGTAGTCTTTCTACAGGGCCATGAGTACTAGGTGAGAGTTACCACAGTGAGTGGTATTTCAAAGATTAATAAAGATTTTAATATTCTTAGGTCTTTTGTGTTACTGAGCTCATGTTTATGATAGCTCAGATTATGATAACCACACATATGTGTGGCAACGCAGTGAACATGTTGTCAGTATCCAGTACAGGACCCACAAAAGGACCCATGGCTAAGTAGGAATGCCCCTAGACTATTCTTGCTTAGGAAATGTTTAATGATGCTACATCTAAAGGTGTTTAGTCCTGGGCAATGGACCATCTGCAGTTAATCAGAACAGAGACCAAAAATGGTTCTTCCTGCCAAAGGGAACAGAATACATTGCCCCAACAGTAGAGAGAAAGCATCCAGCAGTGAAAACACTGATAGCAGCAGACAACAAAAGTGAAAAGGATAAAATATAGAAAAGCAATTCCAGGTTAACAAGAAAAGTGTATAACAAATATTTTGTGGATATTACTGGAAGTAGCATACTTTTATATAAATTGATGAAGAACTGTAGACCTTTATAAAACTTTACAAAAGAACCTTACAAAAAGGACCCTGGGACTTAACCTTTCAGTGGACCAGTAACACTACCTGGGACACACAAGAGACCATCATCAGATCTGTGATAACACCAGGAGTCTTAACTAGGCTATCCATTTGGAAACATGAACCAAGCATTGATTGGGATTTTTGAGAAGACTGTAAATGCTTATACCACTTGATAGTTTCATTAATATAATTGGCAATGCACTCCCACTTTTCCATGAAACAGAACTATGAAATTGGCTAAATATTCGTATTGATTTTTCTAAAAAGAATGAAAATTGCTAATTTTTCTCTAAATTTTCAAATGTCCTTCTGGCATTATTGCAAGATACTGATGTAACTAACAGTCATCACTAAGTATTATATTTAGCTTTGATATTGAGAATAGAGTTTATTTGTTGAGCAAGGATCATAAGTGAGATGTCTAATAAATTGTTGAACTGAAAGGACTGTGTAGATTAGCCAACGAAATTTTTCATAGTTAATACATTACATCAACTCCTCTGTAAGCTAATGATAATAATAATAGAAATATCTCACAATTATGACACAATTGCCAGGCTCTATGCTAAATGTTGATATCTTTTTACTAACCCTTGGACAATCCTATAAAGTAAGTACTATTGTTATCATCATTTGACAGATGAGAAAACTGGCTTAGAGGGGTTATCAGTCAAGACCCTGTCAGGAAACAAATAATACTATTGAAAGAACAGCTAAAGGGACTATTTACAGCAGTGTAAGAAAGGTTAAGGAAACCAACCAGGTATGAGATATTGAAAACAGACAGTGAAAAGCTGCTATACCTCTAGGCTTGAGTGGTAAGAAGAACAAGAGAGGGAACAATGTTATTGGAAATGAGTAAGAGCTGAAGTGGTATAAAAAGGGGCAGTATGGAGGTTCCTTAAAAAATTAAAAATAGAGTTATCATATGATCCAGCAATCCCACTCCTGAGCATACATCCAGAAATGACAAAAACTCTAATTTGAAAAGATAATACACCCCAGTGTTCATAGCAGCACTATTTACAATAGCCAAGACATGGAAGCAACCTAAGTATTCATCAACCGATGAATAGATAAAGATGTATATATACAGTGGAATATTACTTAGCCATAAAAAAGAATGAAATAATGCCATTTACAGCAACATGGATGGACGTAGAGATTATCATACTAAGTGAAGTAAGTCAGACAAAGACATATCACATGATATCACTTATATGTGGAATCTAAAAAATAATACAAATGAACTTATTTACAAAACAGAAATAGACTCACAGACATAGAAAACAAACTTATGGTTACCAAAGAGGAAAGGGTAGGGGAAGGGAGGGATAAATTAGGAGTTTGGGATTAACAGATACGCACTACTAAATAGAAAATTGATAAATGACAAGGACCTGTATAGCACAGGGAACTATATTCAGTATCTTATAATAACATATAATATAGAAGAATCTGAAGAAATATATATATATATATATTTTTTAAAAAAGGCCACACTCTATCAAACAGAACTCTGGGTACTTGCTTCTCAGTCTAGTTACCTTTTCACTATAGCATGCAATTAAGCAGATGGCTATCTTAAGATGTGCCCAGTGCCATAGCTTCAACTGACAGGTGAAAGATAGTATCTAGTTTAGATTTGGTTAGTTTTCTATGGGTTCAGCATCTCATCCCTCCTGCAGAAAAGTGGGATCTGGAGCATTAAATGCATCTGGGATATAGTAACTAAGTACTATGTGGGCATGAGTGTCATTTGCTCATGGAAATCAGATAAACCATCCCAGTGACCTTTCATCAATAGGGGTGGAGGGAGAGGCAATGGGAATGCAAATCAAGGAAAAGTATAAGGTAGTTTGAAATGGGGAATAGAGACAGAGCCTGGTAAATATTCCAAGATAATCTTATAATAATCATTTAATGAATCTTTTAATTTAAATTTTTTGAAAGCCCATCATACTTTGTATAATGTGGATCCTTTCGGAGTATTTCCTAGAGGCTATATTTTTAAAGGACGGTTGGCCAACACGTGTGTGTACAGAGACAGCCAGGGAGAAAATGGGAGATTCTGGAAAGCCTGTGTACCAGTGCTGAAAGAAATAGAGAGGTTTATCCAGGAAGAGGAAAAAAATCTCAGTGGAGTCTAGTGTTAGAATAAAACTTATCCTGTCTAGTTACAATGGGCAGAACTGGGACCAGTAAAAAAAAAAATGATCAGAAAGCAACTTGATTTTGATATAGGAAGACAAGGTTCTATTTATAGTTCTAATTGCTCAATTCTGTCTAAGATGGGTTGCCTTGCAAGGTGGTGAGTTCCTTGTCACATGAGCTATTCCAGCAGGATGTCATAAAAGAAATTTCTAATGTGAGATTGAACGAGATGTTATCAAAGATACTTTTGAAGTTTAAGATTCTGTGAAACGTCATTAAACTAAAATATCAAATTTAGTAATATTTCTGGCCTCTCTGTGGTTTCTTATCTTACAGAGAGATATTTGCCCTGACAGTTCAGCTGGCTGAAAGTGAGTTCCCAAAAGTTTGCAAGAAAGCAATTTTAAAATTATACTTTTTTCTTCTAAATTACTTTTTTAATGAATTCTAAGTAAATTTTAAAACTCAATAGGATATTGCCAAAATATAGAGAGCTTTTATTGTTCTATTTTCATTTGATTAGATCTTTGCATTATACATCAACTCTTTAGCCAGAATTCAGAGAATGAGCAGTTTAACTTATTTCTCCCATTAGCATTCTACCATTAGTAGGCTAAGCAAGTTAAATTTCTGCTGGTGCAATGTACTCTGCCTAAGACAATGGACATTTTTTTTCATTAAGGAAATTCTTCAAGGTGCAGGGTATCATATCACTAGCTCAGTACCTTGTGACTGGACTCTTCATATTAGAGTATAATGAGAGAATCAACAATTTTGTGAGCTTGGAGTGGATGACATATGAGGCTTTGCTGGAACAAAAGGAATCAAAAAATGGATGGCAGATTCTAAAATCAACAGATCTGATATGTCTTTTTTAAAGATGAAATTGCCATGTACAGATAGCCTTTTATAGCTCGGTACATTTCAGCCAGTCATAAGACACTGTCATTTTCCTTGAAGGAATTAGTGGCTCCCACTCTTATGACTCTGACGGAAGCCTTGCTCACCAAGACCCTGCTTCCTCAGCAGAGAAATTCACAACTTGAACTGTGGGTCATTGTGGGTCAAGAGCAGCAGCCCTACAGCCAGAGGCAAGAAACACATTTGGCTAAGGAGTGGCACCTCCTGAAATCTCCAGGAAGACCCTGACACATATCTGATGGGGAAAACGTTATTTCCTTTTTTCTTGGTTAGCTCTTATTCCCACTTCTTTCCCATATGATCCTTAATTGTCCAGACACTCCTCCTACAAAAACCTTTCTGAAGAAGAAAGCTAAGATATTCATACACACTAATGATGTTCTCAGGGATATTTATATTTTCAAAGCACTCACATACCTAATCCCAAGAATACAAACAAATGGACTGTCAAAAGACCACTTCAGGCACTTGTCAGGGGGCCTTCCAGCACCCGGGCTCTGTACCCAGAGTGTTCCTAAGATCTGAGTGTGTGTGTGTGTGTGTGTGTGTGTGTGTGTATGTTGGTAGGGGCAGAAAATTAATGTCTGAGGGTAAAGATGTATATTTTTTATGCTCTTAAGTAAAACTCTATTTAAAAATTTGTATTTATCTTACTGTACATCATTGAACTAAGTGGCCACCCTTGTGTTACTGAGCTATTCCTAAGGTAATAAATTGGCTACAGTAAGGTAAATACAAGTTATCATGGAACTTGCTGTAGTCTAGCGTACCTGCATGCAGGTAACACACACATATACACATTCAGCAAGAGAATCCAGCAAGCAACTGTGTAACCATAAACTAAATCAGAATATAAAAACATGGTAAAAATTAGAGAAGTGTTTCCAATATTTCAACTGCATTTAACACATTTGTAAAATATTGGAAACATTAACCATCTTGGTTTAGTAGATAAAACTTTGTCCCATCAGTTCTGTGTATTCAACAAATTCAACATTGTCATTCCCCTAAATTCTGTAGGTACTTCTATAAAAAAAAAAAATTAGTAAGCATTTGTCTTTTAAATCTATTTTAAATAAACTCTCGAAAGCTTAAAATAGAGCTATTAACTGATGTAAAATTAGTTTTATTTCTGCCAAAGATTCCAATTCAAATCATTCTTGATAACTCAACTGTAAGCAGAGAAGACATATTCATTGTTTCTCCAAATCAGGAGCTGCCAAATGATGCTTTCATTTTGGTCTCACTTGAGAATTATATTGAGATAATTAGACAGCCTCTCAGATATTTGTTTATGATTTCTCTTCATGGGGAAAATAATCACCAGGTTTGAGTATTAAAATGAAAAATTGCCAAGAAAGTAAAAATTTTCATAGAGGAAGGCATTAAAGCAGCCTCTTATGATCAATTTCTTTCCCATTACTGGAGATAAGCTCTCTGGGGGAGAAAAAGGGCAGGTGAATAGTTGCCCAGAATAGTTGTCTTTAAAATTTGATGTTAACTGGATCTACTGTCATATAGACTGGTTTAGTTTACTAAAAGGAGAGTCCCTATCTGTGGAATGCTTTCAGTAAGATGCTCCTAGTGTAGGATTCCTATGGTAAACAAATCTAGAATCTATGGATTCAGGAGGCATGGCACCATGGAAAATGTTTTAACTGCAACCTGGTTTCCTTGTGAGAATAATGCCTCATAAGAGTTCTGTCACATGGAAATTATTTTATCCTTCACAGCTCTTGTCTCACCTTGCCCTTGTCTTTGCCTTTCACCTCCATTGTTTATCATTCCTTCACTCTCACACTGACTACACAACTTGTTTCAGGCTTCCGACACCTGTGATGATTCATTCCTTGTTGATTTTGGTTCTTGGTTCACTATAATGTGATTCATTAAGTTTAACTGTTGCCCACAGACACACATTGCTATGAAAATTCCTATATATGCATCTGGCAAATTTTTAAATGGTCTGAGGTCCAAAGAATGCCCTCTTGTTTAGAATCTGAACCCCTGTCATCAAAGATATGTGTATCCTCTTGTCCAATTCTTTATTTAGAAGATATTTCTAATAACCTGGCCTCTCAGTTCCTTGACCTCCTCTTCTCCAGTGACCTTGACTTTCAGTCCATCTCAGGCACTCCTTCCTGTTTATAACTTAGACATTTTATTCCTAATAATTGTTCTAAACTCTGAAGTCTCAATCCTTATTTTTAAAACATTTATACAGATATAGATACAGATAAAAACCCAGATACAGATACAGACATAGACAGGTGGAAAGAGATTTAGAAGGAACATTTTGAGGACTTCCTTCCTGACCCACCATCAAAGAAACTGGGCATTTCTAGAGGACGTTTGGTTGTGTTTATTTAGCTTTTTGTAGATACCAAACGAGTCTTCCATCTTTCCTATATAATTATTATATAGAGATTTTCCCTCTGATTTTTACTTCCATATGTAGTGATACTCATGTGGTATTATAAGATGAATTTTGAACATTCAATATTAAAATTTCGTCCGTTGTTTTAGACATTTGGTCTCTGACAATTACATTTAAATTATCTACTTATTATTTCTTATATTTGCCACATGTTAAGTGTGTAACCGGAGGAAGTAGAGAGCAGAAATGTGTTTAAAACAGCAGAGGCAACTGAAGAAGGGATTGTGTTAGCTAAATAGGGGTGGATAGGCAGAAGAATAAACAGGGAAAATAATAATTAAAATTTATTTTATTAAGGTGTAATTTACCTACATTAAAGCAGGCAGATATTAACTATTCAGCTCAGTTAGTTTTACAATCATATACACCCATGTGGCCGCCACCCAAAACAAGATATAGAACATTTCCATCATTTCAGAAAGGATTCCATTCTCCTTTCCAGTTCGGACTCCCCACTTCCCTCCAGAGGAACTTGCCGACAGGTTCATTTTTCCTTTGTTTGGACCGCATAGAAATGGGATTTATATTATTTTACTCATGAGAGTGAGAGAAAAATCTAATATTATACGAAAAAAAGGTGTTTATTTATTTAAAAAATAAACAAGAAATTTTAAGCCAATAAAGATTAGTTTTTAAATGGAGAGAAACTTTGCATGACTGGTTCCACATAAAGCATATATAATAGAATGGCCTTCTCTCTCTCTCTCTCTCCCACACACACACACACACACACACACACACACACACACATTCACTTGCAAAATATTATAAATACAGTGACGATGAATAGATCCTTAATCTACGGTAGAAAATGGATGCGGTAGGGCTGAAGAAAGTAAGGAAATTCAGGCAGCAATCCAGGAATTTCAGGGAAGTGGAGCCATCAGCTATTTGTAAAAATTAGGCTCCACCGGGTACAGAAGGCCTGAAAAGCTAAAATTCTTTTAATGAGCCACACAACAGCACTAATCAGCTGTGATGACTTGGTAAAACGTCGCTGGCAAAATACCAACCGGCTGCACTCCCAGTATGGTTCCATGCCTAAATATTGATTTCACATTTATTCAAAAGGTTTTATTTTTATAAAAGAAAATATTACAGCACCCCACTCTGATGCAGTTGACTTGTTGTAGATGGATCGGGGGGAAAAACTGCTTACAGTAAAATACTTAGCCTCTAACAATTGATCCACATTATCTCATTTCTCCTTGATTCTAATCCTTTTTTCCCCTGAAGCATACACATTAGAGACAAAATAGACTGTCCTAAACACAAATTGCCCTCTTCACTGTGGGTTCATGCCCTATATTGGTCTTCATGTTTTGGCATAAACATGACAGCACAATGCCTAATGAGATGAGGAACTTTCTAGAGTACATGTAGTTTCTCTTCTAATTATAATAGTCACCATGCTGGGTCTTGTCTGCATTCTCTAGATTTTTTTGAAAAGAATGAAGAAAGTCACTGTTGCCTGTCAGCTAAAACCAGCAATTCCCAACTATTGGTCCTCCTCTTTCAATAAAAGAACTCATTTTTAAAAGGAGATCTCAAAGCAAAGCCTAACAGGACGTTTTTCTTCTTCCTCCCTAACTCTGCTTGATAAACCCTCAAAATTAGAAAAGGTTTATCAGCAAATTTAGCAGTGGATATCTACAGTTCCACATATAGTATTCTCATATATCTAGAGAAATTTTAAAATTTAATTACCAGTGTTATTAAAGTGAACATTAAAATGATCTACTGATCTCTGTGTTCCTGAATAAACACAGGGAGATGGGTTCTCACCAGCCTAGGAGACAATACAGAAGAAAATGCTAAAGGAAAATGTATGGTTGGCATTATGCAGCCAATTTTTACTTTATTATCTGCCAGTTGTCCAAGCTAAAAACCTTGGAGTCACTCTTAACCCTTACACACCAGATCTGGTTTTTCAGAATTGGATCACTTCTCACTGTGTGCATTGGCTACAACATTAGTGTCAGCACCTCCCAAATAACGGCACTACTTCTGCCCTGACCTTCCTAGAGCGCATGCTCAGAAGAGCAGCCGCCAGCCTATGCTTGGAAAGCACGTGTCAGATTACACCACGCCTCGTTTATACCTTTCAGCGGGTAAAGCCCAAGTCTTCCTGATGTCTTAGAAGCCCTATCTAATCTGCCCAACAACACCCTATTACATCTTGTCTTCTACATCCCCCACTTCATTCTGCACGAGCTACACTGATCATTTTGCTCTTCCTGGAAATAGACCCACCACTGCTTCAATGTCTTTGCATTGGCTGTTTGCTTGGTCTTCCTCCCAGCTTCCGTCATGTCTTGACTCAAATGCCACCTACTTGGAAAGGCCTTACCTACACACTCTATCTACCGAACTCTCAGACTCCACACTACGGAGACTTCTTTCCTTCTTATTTTTCCCAGCTCACTCATGGTTTGCCTTATATTTAGAATGGAGGCACCTGATGACACTGAATTGTTGCAAAGATTAAGGAAGATAATATATGAACACATGTGGCTCATTATACAGGCCCAGTGAATGATGATCTTTTATTTACAATTAGGAAAAATATATCTAAGAGACTATAAGTATTATATAGGTCTCTAAAGCAATTATACCAATATTCACTTCTGCCAGTAGTATACTGAGTTCTCAGTATTCCATATTCTGACCACAACTTTGTATAGATAGTTTTATGTTTTCCAGTTTAGTAGGTATAAAAGGGTATCTCATTATGAAATTAATTTCCCTGATTACTAATGAGCTTGTGCATCTTTTCATGTTTTGATTAATCATTCATACTTCCTGTCTTGTGAAATACCTCTTCATGGTTTTTGTTTTTTTCTCCTTTCCTTTGTCTACACTGAGTGGTCTAACTTTTTCTAATTAAATTGTCTCTTTTTAATGCTGGTTTCTTATTAATTTATAAGACTTTTAACACATTTTGGATATGAATTCTTTTTTGATTAAAAATGTTTTAAAATATCTTCTCCAAGTTTGTGGCTTAGAGTATCTTTGAGTCATTTTAATGTAGTCAAATATGTAAATCTTTTATGATTTGACCTTTTTTGGGTCTTATTTTAAAAATCCTCCCTATTCCAATGTCCAAATACATATTTTAATTTTTTTATACTTTTGAGGTTTTGTCACTCACACTTGTAAATTTTTTTTGAAGTATAGTTGACTTACAATATTATATCTGTACAACATAATAATTCAGTATTTTTATAGATTATACTACATACAAAGTTACTATAAAATAATGACTATATTCCCTATGCTGTACATTACATCCTAGTAACTTATTTATTTTATATCTAGTAGTCTGTACCTCTTAATCCCCTTCACCTATTTTCCCCTCTCCCCACCTGTCTCCCCTCTGGAAACCACTAGTTTGTTCTCTGTATCTGTGTCTGTTTCTGTTTTGTTATATTTGTTTTGTTTGTTTTATTTTTTAGATTCTACATACAAGTGAAACATACAGCATTTGTTTTTTTCTGTCTGCCTTGTTTCACTAAGCATAACCCTATCCAGGTCCATCCACGTTGTTGCAAATGGCAAAATTTCATTATAATATTCCGTTGTATATATATATATATATATATATATATATACCACATCTTTAATTTAATTGGATTTTCAACAATATTGTGAGATAGAAGACATATTTTACTTTCATATGTGTTGTTAACTAATTTTCTCAGAATCATTTATTAAGTAACCATTTCTCTATTGATGTCCATTGTAATACATCAAATTTCTCTCTGTCATTTACCATTTCTATTGATTTTTTGACCCCAGTGTAACCTTCCCAGTGAGGAATTCTTTGGTTTCCCTAGCTAAAATTGAATCTCATCTGCCCCTTCACAAACACACATGTACTTTCTACTGCCTTCCTCGCTTAATATTTCTTCACAGGACCTATCACCATCTAATATACTATATTTTACTTATTCATCTCATTTATTGCTTTCCCCTCCACTATACCTAAGCTCCACAGAGTTTTAGTTTTGTTTGCTCTATCATTGCTGTATCACCAAACCTTAAAACAAAATCAGAATATAATAGGTATTGAAAAAAATACTTTAAATTGTACTGAATTAGATCGTCTACATGCCTATTGCCATTCTGATGCAAACTGTACTTTATAATAAATTGGTATTTAGCATCTTGATCCCTTCACCTGGTCTTCATTAAGAGTATCTCAGACTGAGTCTTTGATCTTCCAGGCACATCTGAGAATTAGCTTTCAAAACTACAAAATAAAATCCTGTTTGGGGGTGTTGGTATTAAATCAGCACACCAACTTGGAAGGAACTGAAATTTTTATTACACAGAGCCTTCCTCTCCACAAATATTATTTATCTTTACCTATGTAAAATTTAGGTCTTAATTGCCTTCAAAAACATTTTATACTTTTATACATAAAATTCTTGCATACATTTTGCTAGTTTAAGTTCATTATATATTCATTGCTACTGTGAATAATAATTTTTAAGATTAGAAGTTGCCATGATGGGAAATAAAATGGAAACATGCACGCACTTTAAGACAGTAGTTTTCAACATTCCTGCACATTAGAAACATCTAATTTATTTTTTTTTAAAAACTGGGCCCTATTCAACACCAATTAATTCAAAATCTCTGGGTGTAGGGTTCAGGTATTTGTAACTGTAATGTTTTTGTAATCCACTAAGCAATTCCAATAAACAGCCAGTGTTGAAATATACTGCTCTAGGAAAGTACATCTCAGGAAAGCAACCATAAAGATATTTAAAAAGAACATATTAATAGGCAACACTATTAGATGATAATTAATATGTTGAATTCCCAGACTTTAATTTTTATATCTTCTTTGACTTAGACTCTCCACATCCCATGGCTAGTTAAAAGATCAAACATTGTATTTTAATATTAATGTCCCATAACAGGTCTTTAAATGTATATAAAATAACAAAATATCATTTTAGTTTTCAACTGTTTAAAAGTATTTTGAGATCAAGGGATGTACAAGCAGAATCACCAGATAGTAAACAATGGCAAACAAAACTAAGTGTAACAGACATCTCAATATCGATCAAAAGGAAAAATGAACTTTTTCATGGATTTGATAATTTTTTAAATGGCCAAATTCTTAGAAAATTTATTAAAATAATCCACATAAAACAAAATTTGTATTATTCCAAATACAGCAATATGGGAAGATTCTCTGGATAATAGGGTCTGCAGCATTTCAGCTACAAAACAAAGACATGAAGACATCTGAGAGGGAAAAGAAAGAAAAAATAGGCAGACCGATATTGAGCATAAGATTTAAACAGAAAGTGCTTATGTAAGAATTTGTCTTAGGAAAACAACGCTGTTTATTTAGGAAAATTGGTGGGGGAACTTTTTGAGTGTTAAATGTGACATGTGTCCCTCTCCATAGGCAGAATGGGAATAAAGAAATAATTAGTATCAATAAAGTTGGGAATTTTTTAATTTCTTGATACAACCTAAGAGAATCAGGGAGAGAAAACACTCAGCAACATAGCAGAATGCCAGAAGAAGCCTGAGGAAGGAGGCTGACAAGCGTTTATTTGCCCTAGAAGAGAAATCATGGCTACATAGAGTAGAAAGAGGATATCACACCAAGAAGGAACCTACAATTTGGAGTCCTTATCCATTTCATTTCATTTCATTTCATTTTAAATTTTAAAAAGAATGTGACTCTGTGTGGCTGGAGGACTTGAGGCTTTCTAGGCAAAAAACACCTGGGTTACGCACACATGACAAGCCCTGCTAGGTAGCCTGGAAATAAAGTTCACTAATGTCAAAAATCTAAATCCAGGACTCTCAAATCAGGGCACTTCAGAGCTGGCTTTTGTGTAGGAGAGGAGAGATTAAGATGTAGGATAAAGGTCATCCTAGAGTTTGGTCCTTAAATTAGGATATGCATACTGTGGGTTACACAAAAACTTTACAAGGGGGCAGCATAGGTGTAAATATTAAGATAATTAATATTCAAATTTCGATTTTCCGTATTTACTCCTTAAAAGTATTGGATTGGCCAAAAAGTTCGTTTGGGCTTTTCCATAAGACGTTATGGAAAAATATGAACGAACTTTTTGGCCAACCCAATACAACTGCAGTCTAGGTCTCTTGTTAGCTCTCTATTCCCACTTTTTCTTTCAAAATGTCTCATCTCAGTCTACAAAAGCAAAGCACTTTTCCCCAGCCTGTCAACCTTTCCAAGCTGCATTGTGATGGAGTGCAAAAACTTCTAGAGAACAAAGTGACAATTTTAATTATTAGTATTGAGAGGCTTCCTTTTAATCAAGACATCAAAAACCTGTAGTAGGCTTTGCATCTCTCCATGCTTTTTACATATTAATGTCCAGGACAATGGGTGGTATTAGAAATAGGATATGTTGGCCTGTGTTGAGATATTCTGAATTCAAGTGTATTGTAGAGCATGGTGGTGACATTGATGACAATTTTCGCTTAACTACTTTCCTTTTCCTTTCCAATAACCGTTGTCAAAGAATTCATTATTCTTGAGGGAGAATTCTTTGAGATTTTTGGTCAAAAATTATACATATAAAAGGTTTGAATTTATCTCTCTTCTAAAACTATAACTTACAAGATTTCCAGAACCTATTAATTTTTAACTAGAAAAGATGAGTATTAGTAAAATGTAAATAAAACTAAAAGTATTTTGCAGTCAATATTATCATGGAAGCCTCCTCCAAATTAGCTTTGCTCCATGTGAAAACTAGAAATTATACATGATTGTAGAATACATTGTAATATCTGCGGCACTTATTCACAGTTTAAAAATATTAGATGCCAAACCTATTGGTACAATTAAATTGGTTTCTCCTATTCAAACAACACTATACTTTGTAGAGATCAGATAATAGGGAAGATTGTTCAATACATTTTGACAGAAATTGTTGTAAATAAAACATATGTACCTTGGGTACCGAAGATCCAGAGATATTTCTAGTCATTGTCAGTTAATAATGTATGTTCACATGTACAGGGAAGAAAATCAGCATTAGTAATTATGGTATGGAGTGTAATTCTTGCCAAATAATCACTTGGTAAAGAGATTTTCTGAACATTAGACAGTGTTGAGTTGATTCTGGCTGGATGGGCAATGATCAGATACAAGAATGGTTTATTGCTCATCCCTGCACTTGAAACCTTAACTTATTTTGAGAATGCTGTTTTTTTTAACAGTCTGTTTAAGTTATGTGTCAGCTGGGAACTTTAGTAAGTATTGAAAAAGAATAAGTTCAAATATAATCTTAAAATCACAAATAGAGTAAGGTAATATGAGATTTTAAGTACATAGATCTGAAAAAATCAAGTTGTTGATTTGATGTTGATGTCAAAGAAACATGTACCAGGGCTGGTGAAGTAGACAGAACTACTTAATCTGAAAATGGTAGAATGTAGTTAGATGCTTTAGTAAAACATGAGTTTTATATTTATGGAGAGGGAAATTAGTGTAGGAAATAAACATAAATTTACCTATTTTTTCTAGGCTGAATATTCTTAATCAAAAGGCAAAACAATGTGTTTAATTTCCATGTCAAGATCAGAGCACTAAAAATAAATTGAACAGTTGAATGAAGAATGTTGACCACAGCAACAGTAAACATGCTAATGTCTTCATTCATTGATACTTGATACATTTACAGGTCTATAATCTCTTATTCTCAATTCCAAAATCCAAAGTCTTCTGAAAACCAAAATAGTTGTATAACTTATTTGGGAACAAAAACTACATTTCAATGCAGAGGCAGTAATAGGTTTGATTATAGGGTGCTGTCCTAGACTCAGCTGAGAATGTTTTGTAGTGTATGACGTATGTACTCAAAAACATTACGATATCTGAAAATTCTGAATATCAAAACATACCTACCCTAAATGATTTAGAAAAGAAATTGTTGACCTGCTCAGATTATTAATGTAAAATAAATTACAGGAATCACTAGTCATCCTTCTATGCTGAAAGGACCTTTGGCCTGGGTTCCCCTGAGATGATAAAAGAGCCTGACTGACCTATGTGGGACCAGGTCAGCCATTCATTTGAACTCAGCAAGAAGATGACACATAAGATTGTGTTCACCAACAAGAACCCTAAAAACATCACTTTTCAATATCTTTAGCAGTACTTTCGATCGCCAAAACACTGAAAAAAAGCTGTAACTGCGCGTTTGCATGTATTTGTGTAAATTCAGCTTTCAAAATATTGTAACACCAAACTGAGAAAAATGTTACCTGGAACATGAACGTAATATGTCACTCATTCACTTAGCAACTATTATGGAATGCTCCAAGTGTGCCTGGCAGTGTTCTAGGTGCTGGCAATGCAGTGGTCATGCACATTTGCTTTGGTTTTTTTTGGCCATGGAGCAGATTTTGAACAGTTTTCTTATATCTAGGGGACTTTCTATGTTAAGAAAAAAACTTCTCAAATGAGAAGTGAAGTGAAACTTCACTTCTCAAAAGTGAAACTCACTTTTCTTGCTCTTGATCTAGAGCTCAGCTCTGTGACCTGGAATTCACTAATCAGATGCATGTACTCAAGACTTTGGTCCTGAAAAAAAGAACTATAGGAAGCAAATACTAAAGGGGGTACTTTTCTCAGTGCTTTTCCTGATAGGTCAGAGTCCATAGCCAAGATTTTGGGGTTCCAAAGATAGCCTATCATCAGCATGTGGACGATGGTATCTGACTCTGGTGGCAGTCGTGATGGAGTGGGTTGAACCATCCCCACTGTGAGGTTTCCGCACTTTTCCTGGTGGCTTAACCTCCAAGCCTGGATAATCTTGCGCTCTGGAGAGTCCATGAGCAACCTACTAGCTTTTAATAAATTGATTACTTTTTATGATAACTATGGGTTTGGTTCTTTTGCAATTAACAACCATGATTCATATAAGCAATGAAAAAAGTCCCTGACCTCATAGGGCTAGCATTCCAGGAGGGGAAACAGGTAATCTAATATGCTGATCAGCATAAAATAGAGTATAAGGCTATTTTTTAAAAAAGAACATGGGTGGAGGAAGAGGAAATACTATTTTAGAGACATGGTAAGGGAAGAACTACCAGAGAAGAAGGCATTGAAACCTAAGTAAAATCTAACTGAAGAGAGGAAATAAACTATGTGAATATCAGGCGGAGAAGCCATGAATGCATGCTGCTGTGGAAGCTTGCTTTACATATTTGACGAACAGCAAGAAAGGATTGTGAGTCGAGAGAAATTTAGAGGAGATGAGGTCTGAGAGGTAGTCAGGGGCAAGCATGTGTAAATCTTCGTAGACTGTGTTACTGTGTTAAGGACTGGGAGGTATATCTATCTGTCTGTCTATCTATAATGGAGAAATATTATTTGAGTCTTTAATCAGCCCATTTTACAAAATACTTAGTATAAATCTAATAATATAATGCCCACTAGTCAATGTGACAAGTCAGAAAATTTAGTCTTTGTGTTTTTTTTACGAGTTAATAACATTTAAAATAGTTTTTGTAGTAAAATAAAGAGCTACAGTACATAGTAGGATGCAAATTTTGAATGAGTTTTAAAGTTGTAACAGGAGAGCCCTAAAGATAGTTTAACTTTGTGGACAATTTAGAGTAAATCTCTTTTGGGTATGGGTTTCATGTTAATATCTTGCGCATTTAGGTATCCTTAGTAGGAAAAGTTGGAGAAGAACTACATTGATAAGCAATGTACAATGAGAAAAGTGAGTCAAATGTGAATAAAATGGGTATTAACAAAGTTTTACTCATCTGTGTAAAACAATGTGATTTAGTGAAAGAGCATGGAATTTCAAGTATTTGAATCCAATACTGGATTCAATCCAATACTGTTCTGTGCTGGCGTTTACTACCCAGATGACCATGGGAAAGTTACTTTAATGCTCAGCACTTGAATTTCCTTATCTGTAAAATTAGGGAACATGAAACATATTATACAAATTTTTATAAATATTAAATTAATTAGGCAGCATCTCTAAGGAACAAACTGAGATGCTTCCCATAAATGACAAAATTATATATGTTAGTTTTCTTTTTAAAAGTTTTATGCTTTTATTTGTTTTCTAATTTGTTTCACAGCACAGCTCAAGAGCTGAAAGGGAAGCAGAAGGAAAAAAATATGCTTAGAGTAATATTTTATGCTCACAACGGCAATAAAAACAAACGTTGTTTAACAAGAAACCTTTCTATGAGTTTCCATATCATAATATAGCTTGGGAGCTTCACTCCTATTGATGAAATCCATAGGTTTTCTGTCAAAATTACCATAGTTTTCTTTACTGCTCCCTATCTCTTCAAAGCACCTGGAGATATAAAAGCTGATAGGAATAAATCAGCACGCTTCCCACACCTGAACGTAGAATAGGAATAAACTCAAGATATTGACTTTAAAGGCAACTGGTAGATAAGTTTAGTAAACATTGTAAATCTTAAGAAATATACCAGTGAAGGAAAAGCTCAGAAGCTAACACTGAAGACATGTAACACTCCAGAATATACTAGGACGTATATATATTTGGATATATGTTGGCCATCCAGAACTGGAGCCAACAAGAAACCAATATAAAGATACAACCATTAGGAATCTAAGAAATTCTAAAAGATATGTGCAGAGAAGAGGCCACACTCAGAAATGTAAAAAATTAAAATTTAATAACATAATAAAGCAATTAACGAGTATGTAAAATATCTCAGCACTGTAGGGAAACTGAGGGACTATGAATAAAGGGGCATTGGGTAAAATAGTGGGATCAGTAGATTTTCCACAGTTATTGTACATCAAATGGAGAACGTTACTAGCAGAAGGAAGACTTGGGGAAAGACATGGAATTCGTTAAGGGACCAAAAGGGCTCAAATTGTAAATAGCAATTCCTTAGCACAACACAGCACTAGGGAGTTATTGGTGGTGGGTTTGGGGGCATGAGTATATGAGCATCCAACGGGTATGGCAAATTTGTGTTGCATTCAGTTAATAAAGTGCAAATAGTGACCTTATGTTGCAATGCAGGATTTACAATTTATTGGTATCATTACACGTATGGCTTCAAATCTGCCTCTTTTATGTAACTGTTAGTGTAGCCTTGGGCAAAGACTCCTCATCTGTAAAGCAGAAATAGTAACTCCTATCTCATAGCATATATAAAACAACTGATACATATCTAGTAGGTACTTGAAGTAACATTGTTATTATTATTTTGTTATTGATATTATTATTAAAAGTCAACATGAACTTCCCTTTTCATAAATCTATTTACAATCAAATTTAGATATCTTTGCATCTTTCTGAAACTTTAAAATAATATACATTGTTATATGATACTGTATTCTTATACCCACTATTCAAGAATAAGGGAGACTGTTCAAGATCAAGATATCATATTAACATATTATTAGCTCTTGTTATTTCTAAGTAAAACATGAAGCATCAAGAACATCAAACTATAAGGCCTAAGGGAAGGACGTGGTCTTTTTAGTCAAAAGAAACAAGATACGGCTAATGCTTCTGCATGATATGACTGAGACCTTGATATATTGTTTCAAATTCTTTCCATTTAAGTTTAAAGATAAATATTATTTATTTTATTTTCCATAAGCAGATATAAGCTATCTGGTGCTTTAATTCCCTACCAGTGCCCAGACATTCCAGTAGCTACTCTGGGCATTAAAGATCCTACCAGAGGTTTAACTGGTTTCAGTTAAAAGAATTATTTCAAAAGCATCAAGTTCAGGGGAGAGTTTTCCTCTGGAGAATTTAAAGGATGGTGGTGCGAAAATATGCAGCGTCTAGAAGGTTTCAGACCCACACATTTTTCATCGACTTTCTTACAGCACGGTAGGATTTTATCATTTTATATCTCTAGCTCAGGCTGTCTCTCTAATAAGTACTGTGGGTCCCATTCTTGATCAACCTCCCTATCAGTTTGTGCCTGGGTACTGAGAATAGTTACTAGATTAACAAATCTTGGGATTTAAACTTGGCGAGTACTTCCTCTCTGACAGAGAACACAGGCACTAGAACAAGCTCCCATTCCCTGCTCTTTATTAAAATGCTAGGAAATAATTTTTAGCTTCTGAATTTATATCGTGAATTAAATATTTTTCCACCAAGTTGACTGACGTTCTAGGGAAATGCATATTTGGAGTTTGATTTTCGGCTAACCTGTGAGCCTGGGTGTAAAATAGGAGCCATCCTCCACATCAGTTCGTTGAATATGCAGCAAGGGTGGCAGCCCATGTGGAAACTGATGGGCAAACAGTGCAGTTGGTCAGCTTGATACCCCTAGTCATGACCATTTAAGTCAGTGAAAGAAGAGAAATTAATTTCGCCAAGACTTCAGGAACAGTGGTAACTTCCAGATATTCTACTATGTGAAAGTAGAGTCAGTATTCCGGCATTTGAAAACTTATTGGCATTTAGACATGTGTTGAACACCATTTCACTTTTTCATCAACAGAAATTTCTCTGTAGAACTACAAATCGCCCAAAACTAGACAAAGTCTTTTGTCCTAAAGAGTTATTACCCCAAAGTAGAGAAATAACTGTCATTTCGAGGATTGGTGCCATAGGAGTAGAGTTTTCTTGCTGGGGGAAGAAATTGAGAACAGCCTCAGGTGAAGAAAAATAGCCAAGGCAGCATTATTTGACTTTGTCGACCCAGCCAGCACAAAGCAATCGTTGTAAAGGTGTTTTCTAAACATACTCAGGTAATCATCTCAATTCGTCCATTTTGCAGATTGGATAGATTTAATAACAAATTGCTGTTTAGATAGCACTGCTCATAGGAAGAGCACAGTCTAGGTGCCAAGGAATGGGTGGAAAGCCAATTGTCAAAATTATTTCTTTGCCTACCTTTCTCAGGTGTGTGTTATGATGCCCTCTGCCCTTTGAAAGCTTTCATGCTGGGCAATAGTCCCAGTGTATGCTGCATGGATTTTACATTAGGATAAAATGTTAGATGCTCCCTCAACTTCAGGACCAGGGAAGAATGAACTTGCCCATGGCAGAGGGAGATGGCATCGTTTGAATAAGCAGCTTTAAAAAGTTAGGCGAAATATCCAAAATTCACAGATCACTGAACTCAGGGGAATTACATAGCAGTGCTCATGAAAAGAAAGAATATAGTGTGAAACACTTTGCAAAGCTTTTCGCTGTGCTTTGATATTATCATTCACTCTCTAATCTACTTCAAGAAACAAACTCTAGGGGGAAAAAAATGAGTGAGGATACTTGAAAAAACAGCCTAAAACATATTGTCAATAACTGCCTAAATAGTCTACACACTTTGAAAACTCAAAAGATTCTTGGTTCTGGCATTGGGCAATGCTCTTGTCTGATGAACAGACACATATCGATATGCCTAATGGCTGAACACTGTGTTACTCAATTATCAAACAATCATTAGTGCATAGTAGCTGTAAGGACTATTTTTGTGTTAGCCAGAAGCACTGTTTACTTTTCCACATGTTCCCAAGAATTCCCCATGAACTTGCCTCTTTAAATTTGCCTTTTATTTAAATATTCTGAAGAAGTGCTACCATACAAGAAAAGCTGTTCATTTCAGTTTTACCCTAGTGGTGGCTGTTCTACCAAAAACAGATCAGAGCAATTTCTCAGTCTCAGACTTCTATGAAATAAGGTTCTGGCTTTTTCCCATCTTATTTTTAAATAAAGAAGAGCCACAAACATTTATGGGTGTAAGCTGGACCAAGGCAATAAGTGGGAAAAGTGAAATAGCAGTGCTGGGCTCTAGTCCTGACTCTTAGTCATATTTCTGGGCTTCACTGTCCTTTTATATAAAATAAAATAATCTCGATTAAAATGGCATCTAGAGTCCTTTTCAACTGTAAAATATCATGAGTCTTTTATTATACTTTCATGACCTGTGTATGCACAAGAAACAATAGTGTCTTGCATTTTGGAAGTTCTGTATTTTTTTTTTTTAATCAATTGTTTATTTATTTATTTATGGCTGTGTTGGGTCTTCATTTCTGTGCGAGGGCTTTCTCTAGTTGTGGCAAGTGGGGGCCACTCTTCATCGCGGTGCGCGGGCCTCTCACTATCGCGGCCTCTCTTGTTGCAGAGCACAGGCTCCAGACGCACAGGCTCAGTAGTTGTGGCTCACGGGCTTATTTGCTCCGCGGCATGTGGGATCCTCCCAGACCAGGGCGCGAACCCGTGTCCCCTGCATTGGCAGGCAGATTCTCAACCACTGCGCCACCAGGGAAGCCCGGAAGTTCTATAGTTTTCAAAATTTTATTAATAATTATCCAATCCACCTTTATCTTTAAAATAATCCATTTTTAAATTTATTTTTTTATTTTGTACACAATTTTTAAAGGTTACTTTCTATTCACAGTTATTACAAAATATTGGCTATATTCCCCTTGGTGTACGATACATCCTTAAGTCTATCTTACACCCACTAGTTTGCACCTCTCGCTCCCCCACCCCTATATTGCCGCTCCCCCTGACTGGTAACCACTGGTTTTTCTCTATATCTGTGAGTCTGCTACATTTTTGTTATATACACTAGTTTGTTGTATTTTTTAGATTCATGTATAAGTGATATCATAAAGTATTTTTCTTTCTCTGACTTATTTCGTATAGCATAATGCCCTCCAAGTCCATCCGTGTTGCTGCAAATGGCAGTTTCATTCTTTTTTTTTTTTTTTTTTGGCTGAGTAGTATTCCCTTGTGTGTGTGTGTGTGTGTGTGTGTGTGTGCCACATCTTCTTTACCCATTCATCTGTTGGTGGACACTTAAGTTGCTGCCATATCTTTGCAATTGTAAATAATGCTGCTCTGAACACTGGGTGCATGTATCTTTTCAAATTAGTGTTTTGGGGGGTTTTTTTGGATATATATCCAGGAATGGAATTTCTAGGTCATATGGTAGTTCTATTTTTAGTTTTTTGAGAAACTTCCATAGTGTTTTCCAAAGTGGCTGCACCACTTTACATCCCCACCAACAGTGAACAAGGGTTCCCTTTTCTCCACATCCTCACCAACATTTGTTATTTATGTTCTTTTTGATGATAGCCATTCTGACAGGTGTGAGGTGATACTTCATTGTAGTTTTGATTTGCATTTCCCTGATCATTAGTGATGCTTAAGGTGCCTAAAAAACAGCCATTTTTAAATTACACTAACATGGATTAAAATCTCTATATCATACTCCAGTGACAGAAAAAAATCATTAAAAATAGTTTAAAAGGAAAAATTTAAGAGAAATGCCTAGGTAGATATGTATATAGCAATAAATATATATAGCTAAGATATCTACATCTATAGAGATAGCTAAATCAGGATATACGGCTGACCAGAAAACAGTATGAAAATACTGTTTACAAATACTATAAAACTTAAAATGTACTAAACTGTATAAGATGAAGAACTACTGACTGTTAAGAAGTAAATAAAATAGTATTACGAGTGAATTGGCATTGTTCTAGCTGTATTGAAAACCTGACACTAATTTAATATTGCTCAGGCCAAGGCTGGAAGGGAAATGTATTGGCCTGAGTTCCCTAGAAAACAGAACCTGAGGCAAAAAGTTATACCCTGATATGTTACTAGGGTAGCTAAGGGGACAGTCCCTGGAAGCAAAAGTGAATGACAAAAGGGAGACCATACGGAAGGAGAACAAACCACAAGTTGGTTTGTTACCATATAGGCCACAGCTTCAAGAGCTGCATAGTGGATAGCTCTATTATGTGAGTTGTTTAAAGAGAAGCTGTAAAGAATTCTGTGCTTGGATCAGTAGATCTATTGGGGATTGAAGGAGGGAGGAAAGGCTAGTGAATTATCTCCTTGTTCCTTTTTTCACTTGTTTCCTACTGGTCAAAGCCCTACTTGGACTTAACTCTGCTGTACTCTTCTAGATTGTAGCACCTGGACTCTCTGGGCAACTTTGGAGGAAATTAGGGCTTCCAGAGGTCCAGCCCAGTCTATGCTTTGCACATCGACCTCCAAGGTTTTGTATGTGTGTGTGTGTGGAGGAGGGGGAGACTTGGTTGGCGATGGTTGTGACTGCTTGATGGCATTGGCAATGAGCTAGGCTTTATGATTGGGATGATGGCATGAGGCATCTCTAAGGCTGTTCCAGCCAGGAAATAGAGTAAACTGCTGAGACCTGGGGGATGAGGTAAAGTCAAGTAGGTTCAGAAGGCAACAACTCATATTCACTCACAGCCTATAACAATCTTCAGGTCTCACAGGAGAATACTTTGCATCCATTTCTTCCCTGGGAAGGGAGATGTAGATCTAATCCTTTAGGTGATGGTCAGTGCAATCTCCTAAACTTAAAGAGGTTTAGAAAAAAAAAAAGCTATATTCATACTGTTGCAGGTGGTACAGAATTGATACTTCTCATCCTACACCCAAACTTTCTGGCTTTTCCTTACCCTCTCCCATCACTTCAACTGTTGCTTGTTTCAGGAGGTGACACAGCATTCATTCTTAATGGGGTTGAGATCTTAACTTGCCTTTGTTGGGTCCTGGCTGTTGAAATTTTCATTCACAATTATCAATGGGTATAGTAGCATCAAAAGATGTACCAGTGAGTCTCCTAGGACACAGACATACCCCACTCTGCCTCCGTTGTGTAATGGTAAATGTATCCAGCCTTACATTCCTGGTTCGTAACCATTAACATTAGGCTCCACTCCCACATTGGTTCCCTGGTTCCTGCTGGTGTATATTGACCAGGGCTTTAATTTCTTTGCGATTTAGGCCATTTCTTCCCAGAGTAGAGCCTATTTTTCCCTTCTTGAACTGTGATGAGACTTGATTGGCCTGGAGCCAGTGGGGCATATTAAGGGCAGACCTCGTGGAGAGCAAACATTATCTCTTGAGACCCCTGCTTTAGGTCAAGTCAGTTCACAGTACCAAGGAAAAAGCAGGTTGTTCTCTTCTGACAAGGTCTTTTAGGGTTGTCTCTATTGGACAAGAAAATTCAGGAAATTGACATTCACAGGTTGATTCATCCAAATATAACCATCTCAGGTCTTAGGGTCCCCCTCTTTCCCTATCAAGATCCTAGTTTAGCATATGAGACTTGTTAAGATGACACATTGAGTCTTCTTTCCAGGTTTACCATCCTATATTCAGACCTTAGACTTGCTTTTCAGCACAATCTACCAGAGGAACAATACGTGAAAGACTTTTGAAAGCTTTCACAAAAGTCCTTTGGTTTACATGGGAAATAGCTGTTGTAAGCCTTATCCTTTGATTTTTCGCAATGTTCCAGTGTTACCAAAAGCTCAGTTATTACTGTCCCCATAATGATTAATGCAACAGCCACGTGATCTTCCAATGCCTTGCCTTCCACTTGCACTCAATTCTAATTAACCACAGGTCAAAACATTAGCAATTATGATATCTCTGAAGATACCCTCCTCCACTTACCATGAGCTACATGGTCACTTTTGCCTTTAAACAGGTAGAGAATCCAACTCCATATCCCATCCTAAAGGGTATATGCTGTCTGAGGCCACTGCCTAGGATTTCCTCAAAAACAGAGCCTGACAGAAAAAGCAAAAGGAAAAAGGGAACTCAAACAAAGAATACCTTGCTCATATTTTACAATTATTTATCTTCCTCCCCCACCTCCAGAGTCTGGAGGGAATCTTTGCTCAACACCCTCTAAGACTGGAACCTCAGGAGTTTCCCATTCTCAGGCTAGTCCACATTCAGGCTCCAGAAATTTCTGAAAATTACCACTTAAGTGTTGCTAGCAGTTTATAGCTCCAGGGATTTCTACTTCAGGTAAACATTTCTCTCCTGTGACTCTAAACTTGCCTATCTTTCCAGATTTTGAGGTGATAGTTTGCCCTACAACATCAATTCTCTGATGAGTCCAAGAAAAGTCAATGATTTTAAGTTTCTTCGACTATTTCTTACTGTAAAAAGAGGAGTGGCAGATTCTAAGCTCTTTACATTTTGGCTTAAACTTGCAAGTAGAGTTCATTTTCTGTTTCTATTCCATTCACTGTTGAAAATATAATTTTCCCTTGATACTTAGACAAAATAGAAACAATAGTCAGTGACGTGTCACTCATTTTTTGATACTTGGGTCAACTTGAAGAAAAGCAGTATCAATGCTTCCATTTGCTTTTCCTGATTTTGCCCTACTTGGTGGAGCAAGGAAATTAGTGATGACAGGTCAGGTCGTGTCTGGAGTTAGGACTTCAGGTGACTCACAGCTTGCCTTTTACTCACTCCCAGCACAGACTTTTTCCTCTATAAGAAGTAGTATTAATACTTACAGATAAAGCAAACTCAAATATGGTCACAGAATCAGCACTTTTCAATTATCCTCAGGACTAAAATATGGAAAAAATATACTACTATTAAAAAGATAATTACAGCTGCTGCTTTTCCTTTTTTATCATTTTTGTCTCCCTCTTCCTTTTCCTCCCCATTTTCTTTACAGAAAGCATTTTTTTATAACCTAGGATAATTAGAGATAAACTTAATAGTAATATATTTCATCAAGAGTACAGTTCTTTCTACTTTAAAGTATAAAGCTGGTCAAACAAAATGGATAATATTAATCTCAGTTAAATTGGTTATTTTACTATAGACAGGTGGAAAAAGGAGTCATTATTCACCAGTTTAGTAAGTTTCACACACCAACTGTTACAACCAGAAAGGATAGTCTCTAGAGGGAAACATTTTCTCATTACTTCAAAAACCCAGAGTTCTTCATTTGTAACGCTTTGGTACCCTCCTTTCCCTCTCTTTGGGTTACACAATCCATTGACATTCAAACACAGTAAAAGAAAACACTAAAATGTGATCATGAATATTAAAGCACAAGGATTCCTGTGAATGGTGAGAGATTTCCTGGAGAGGGATACTTGTCAATGCTAAGCCCAACATATTGATAGAACGAAAATAACACCTAACCCCCTGGTAAAATATGTACTTTCAATAGATGAAAAATAATCTTGTCTTTTATTTATTGAGAAAAAGTAGTTTAAATTCTAAAGTGTAAAAAGTATAGTTTTTAGACACAAAGATACCTGAATTTTAATCCTGCACTAGCTAGGTAGCTTCAGTGAGTCACACGATCTGTTTCCTTACTCTTAAAATGTATGTACTAATACTTAATTGGCAGGGTTGTTGAAATAGTTAATTTGTTTCATCAATATAAAGAATGTAGAATGGTAGTCAATAAATGATAACTATAATTATTTTTAATATTTTAAAATAGTCACACCAGCATATATTTATTTAAAAATAATAATTGCAACTTGCAATTTGAAATGGATAGAGAGAGATCTTTTACTCTATTTATAATCTTATACATCTAGATAACATGATCTTTTTGCCTGGAATAAAAATAAGAAAAGGCAGAAAATCAGGAGGAGGAGGAAGAAGAGAAAGAAGAAGAGAGAATAAGATGAAGATGGCTGCACTCCAGAATATTTTTATATGGTTTGGTACTTAAGCACTTCATCCAACCCCTTTGAGAGACAGTAGGAAGCCTCTACTACTTTTATTCATGCCTAGGGAAGTCTGTATCTTGACCAAATTTGATAACAATTAAAGTTTGTTTTCAGCTTCCTCAGGACTCTCTTTTCGTGTTATTTCCCACTCCAGGTTAGACCCTCCCACCTACTCTCAGAATTTTTAGGTCTTCTTCACTTGATTCTGTTCTCTCAGAAGGACTGATAGCCTTTATATATTACCTTTCTCAGATACGTTGATATTTGAGGTCTTATTTCTAATTAAGGAATTGTGGGTTAGGGATATTGTAAGGAATAGGATAAGGATATTGCAGCAGGGGTAGCATAAAGGATTCCTAGGTAAGGTGTCTCAGGCATCAGTCAGAAGGGAAGAATGATGTGTATGTGTGTGTGTGTCCCAGCTTATGGCCCTGTGGACCTTTGTGTAGAACATGGATGGTAAGGATGCCAAGTAGAGTGATAATGTAGATATTGTTACACTTGGCCATGCAAAGGTGTGTCTTTTTTTGAATACTTGTTTTCAGAAATCCTTAAAAAATTAAAGAAAGTTCAACAGAGAAAGAAATCACTTTCCCAGTTTATTTCATACATTGGAAACAATTTGTGAATGTTTAAAATGTGTTATTTATTCCAAAGAAACTCATAAAACATTGAGAGCATGAACAAAACTGTGCTTAAAATATCTTCATAAAAACAAACCACAAGTATTGAATAAGCAAATTCATTTCAGCTTTCAAAACCTGAGGTTTTTGGTTTGTTGTTTGAGATGGTGCTGGTGGTGGCAACGTATGTGTTTGTGTGTACATGTGCGTATTTTAAATTATAAACGGCTCTGAAATCTTTGCATCTTTAATACTGGAACTTTCAGCTTTCAAGTGGAGTTTCACCAACCTATGTGTGAAAGACTAATGAGAGGGTAAAAAACTTCACAGGTTCCCAAGAAAAGGAAATCATGAAATAAATCCACCATTTAATTCTAAGTGGTACTACAGCCTCATTGAAATAACAAGGAAATTATAACTTTTCCAAACAATAAAAAAAATTAAAGCAGTTTAAAAATTAAAGCAGCTAAGTGAACACATGACAACCAAAAACAAAGGTGAAGAATAGAAATTCAGCTCCTACCTTACGGCTGAAGAAATTTAAGTCATTGGTACCCATATATTGGGTTGGCCAAAAAGTTTTTGGCCAACCCAATACTTTGTTTCTCTAGTGGTACCATGAAATTTAAAGATACTTCTAAAGTGCCTTCAGTTTTCACATACAATCAAGGCTCCATCTGAAAGAAACAATCATTTTCTTTTCTTAGCAAAATCATAAGGGGACTTATGAACATAAGCAATCATTTGAGGAGGACAAGAATGGTTGTCACTTTGCCATGGATGAGTCGAACTAGAAGTTGCCGGAATTCCAAGTCCATTAAGCTGATGTCTATAGACTAAGTAGCAGGCTGAAAAGCAAACAAATGAAACCCTACCCATAAACAAACAAACAAAAAATTTTTAATTAACTTGAATTGTAAAGTGCCAGTTGAGAGAAATTTTCAAGGGAAATGATATCTTTTTCTTGGTCCTGTGGGAGAAGCAGAAAAGGAAACCAACATTTGAAAAGAATATTCCGCATCAGATAGTAGGGAGAATTGTATAACATCTAGTTAATGGTAAAATTTGGGATAAAAAAAAAGCAAGTAGATAGTTTTCAATCTCCTCGTACCCACAAACACATACCCACATTCTCTCTCTCTCTCTCTCTTTCTCTCTCTCTCTCTTTCTCTCTCTCTCTCCCTCTCTCCCTCTCTCCCTCCCTCTCTCCCTCTCTCCCTCCCTCTCTCCCTCCCTCTCTCCCTCTCTCCCTCTCTCCCTCTCTCTCTCTCTCTCCCTCTCTCCCTCTCTCCCTCTCTCCCTCTCTCCCTCTCTCCCTCTCTCCCTCTCTCCCTCTCTCCCTCTCTCCCTCTCTCCCTCTCTCCCTCTCTCCCTCTCTCCCTCTCTCCCTCTCTCCCTCTCTCTCTCTCTCTCTCTCTCTCTCTCCCTCCTTTTCTCTCTCTCTCTCTCTCTGTCTCCTTTTCTCTCTCTTTAGTGTTATTGCTTTGGAATTCACCAAGTGATATTTAAAGGCATAATTACCTTCCCCATTGTAATTGTTATTCATGTAAGTATCAGAATATACTCCCTGACCGCATACTGGTTCTGTGATCCTAATGTGAGATAAAGGGCATCTATCCTAAGAGATTTTTTACTGGTGATTCTTTCTTAATTTTGTTGCCAATTTGATACAACTTCAGATTTATTTCTGTTATAAAGACCTCTTTACATATCCATATATTCTAAAAGTCTACATGAAAATATTTTAATAAAGCCAATTTTAATTTCTAGTTAATCCATATTGTAGTTTTAGAGATGCTATAACTTCATTCTTTAAATCTTTCTTTGAATCAGCTTTATTGAGGTACAGTTTATGAGTAATTAAATGCACACATTTTTGGCATAAGTTTCAATAAATCTTGACAAATTTATATACCCATGTAGCTACCAACACAGTCAAGATACAGAACATTTCCATAACCACAAAAAGTTCCCTGATGCTTCATTCTAGTAACCCCTGCTCCAATCCAGTCCCAGAGAATATCTGATCTACTCTCTAAAATAATATATTAGCATTGCCTTTTCTAGAATTTCATATAGGTGGAATCATACAGTATGTACTTTCTTGTATCTGGCTACTTTGATTTCACACGATGATTTTGAGATTCATCCATGTTGTTAAATATATTAAGACTTCATTTCTTCTCATTGCTAAGTAATATTTCCACTGTACTGCTTATATATTTGCCAGCTAATGGGCATTGTTTCTTCTCAGTTTTTGCTATATGAACAAAGCTGCTATGAATCTATGAACATATAAATACACATCTTTGCAAGGACATATACTTTCATTTATTTAGGGTAAGTAATTTCCCTGATGACTTACATTGTGACCTTGACAAACATTTTAAGATTTTCCAGGTATGTTTTTGCTTTTGATTTATAGTTGAATTCTTTTGTATTAATAGCACATACCTTGCACTTTGTAACATTTTTGACGCTTATTTTATGGCACAGAATATGATATATTTTGAAAGCTCCTTGTATACTTGGAAAGAGTATATATTCTGCTTTTGAAAATAGATTTCTATAAATCTCAGTTTGAACAATTTGTTTTATTTTGTTGTTTAAGTCTTCCATACTCTTAGAAATTTTGTGTTTGCTCTTCCTGTCCTATCAATTATAGTAAGAGGAGTGTTGAATTCTTCATATATAACTATAGATTTATCAGATTCTCCTTTTTTTCAGATTTTTAATGTACTTTGAAGCTCTGTTATTAGTTTCATATATATTTGATATTTTAACATTTTATTGAGGTAACATTGGTTTATAACATTAAGTAATTTTCATATGTAGAGCATTCTATTTCTATTTCTCTCTACACTACAGTGTTCTCACCACCAAAAATTTAGTATTTGATATTTTTATGTATTCTTCAAACAGACCTCTTATTATTATGAAATTTCTCTTTATTCCTTATAATACTCTATATTGAAGTATGCATTGTCTGATATTAATATAGTCCTCTAGCTCTCTTTTATTTAGTGTATGCAAGATATATCATTTTCTATTATTTTACTTTTAATCTTTCTAAACCTTTAACACCTTTAGAAATCTTTCTAAAGCATGTATTTCTTATAGACAACATATTTTTGGTCTTACTTTTTTTTAATCCAATATGACCATCTCTACCATTTAATTGGATATTTAGACCATGTAAATTTAAGGTAAAATGATAATGTGTGTAGTAGGCAAAATAATGGCCCCCTAAAGATGTCCATATCCTAATCCAGAGGACCTGTGACCATGTTAGGTTACATGGCAAAGGAGATTAAAGTTGCAGATGGAATTGAGGTTACTAATCAACCAATCTTAAAATAAGGAGAATAATGTAGTTTATCTGAGTGCGCTCTATATAATCCGAGTCCTTAAAACTGGAAGAGGGAGGCAGAAAAGAGAGATGGTAGCATGAGGACTTGGCCCAATGTTGATGAAGAAAAGGGACCATAAGCCAAGAAATGTGGGTAGCCTCTACAAGCTGATAAAGGGAAGGATATGAATTCTCCTCCAGAGTATGTAGAAGGAGTATGGCCCTACTGACCTCCTTGTTTTAGCTCATTGAAACTCATTTCAGAGTTTTGTTGTCTGGAATTGTAAGATATGAATTTATATTGTTTAAACCACTAAGTTTATGATAATTTATTACAAAGGTCATAAGAAAATAATTCAGGTGTCATAGAGAGAGCTTACCAAATAAAACTTGTTGGGGCCACACTACTTTGTCAAAACCAGAGGTATGTGGGAGGAGGTAATGTAAACTACTTCCAAGTCTGGCCATCTAAAACATCCCATGGCATATTCCACCTCTCTTTCTCAGTTGCTGTGACTTTCATGGCCCTGTGTTCCAGGTAGCGTAGCCTAGATGGGAGAGGCTTTACTTCATGAACCACCACTTGTAGGAGAACCATTTACATTATGAGAGATGCTGGATCCACATTAAATGTAACAAGAGCAAGAAATAAACCTATATCTATTAAGCCACTGACATTTTAAGGCTTAATTGTTGCTGTATCATATCCCACCCTATTTACAGATATTGAAATAGGTTTTTGATAGTACCTTATTTATGGAAATGCTGATAATGTATTGTGTAGTAATAAATCACCCTTAGATTGGTAACCAGAGAAACTAGATTCTTCACTGTTGATGCATTGTGACCCCTTACAAATACACCCTTAGTTCCTCTTCTGAATATCTGATTGAACAAATAAAGCTGTCTTTATTTGATATAACCTAGGAGAAATGCTACCTATGACAAGGTGGAAACATCAGGTCGTTTCAGTCTTAAAGAAAAAAATATCACTTAAATGTCAGATTTTCATTGGCTTTAGTCTTCTGTCAAATAATTAATCAAATCTGACATTAAGTCATTAGACCTTTATGTTATTAAGCCCTAGAAGTATATATTCTTATTTTTTAATCTAAACTATCAACAATTACAACTTTTAATTATCTGTATTTGGATAATTTTGAGTCCAAATGTGTCTGTAAGTAAGAATTTTTAACTACTTTTTAAAAATTATGCAATACCTACTTTATTTGTCTAGGGCAGTTAAACTCCAAAAGAATTTGCAGTTCATTTTGGAAAACCAGGCTAAAATGACACAAAAGAATTAGATATCAAGTTTAAAAGAGGGGTACAAAATGCGAAGCAGTTAGATACAGGCTTTGTAGTCAGACAGACAAGAAATAGTGTCTGTTGGTGTCCTGAGCACTTACAAAATCACCCTAAGCCTCAGTTTTCTGACCTGTAAACTGAGAGAATATTCGTGTCATTCTTAAAGCTCTAAGAAAGAAATAAGATATAATGGATATAAAGTTCTTAGCACACAGTAAGCACTCAACAAATAATGTGAAAGTGTAGCAGCCACCATTTTCATCATTGTTTGTACTATGAAAATCAGGGGAAGCTTCTGAAGAAGATGGGTCTTAATCAGGGACTTAGCTACTAGGAATGGAATTCAAAGTGGTGACAATAGAGTGGGAAAAGGTGGGGAATTGAAAATAAGCATGATGTGTGTCAAGGGGAGGAGGAAAGTGGAAGAAGTAGCAGAAATAATTTATGAAAAAGCATGTGTACAAGGTAGAAAGCATAAGCTTTGAAAACAGAGAAATGGAGGTTCAAATTCCACTTCTGTGACTTAGGACGGTTATTTATCCTCTCCAAACTTTAATTTCATTATCTAAAAATGGGAATAATATCTTTTGGGGGATTTTTAGAATAATTAAGGTAGAATATATATAATGTAATACATTTAAAGCAAAATATTATACGTATAATCTAATATCCCTGGTACATGTGGATGCTCTGTACTTAAAATGGATTATTAGACATTAATAACAAATAGCATGCAGGGCCTTAAAACCTACAGAGAGAAATTAAATCCTATAATTTTGGTAGGTAATTCTTACTTGTACAAATTGATTGTAACATCACAATGGGGAGCAACCTCATCCTAAATGATAAAGAGACTTTTAGGCAATTATTGTCTAAACAAAACTGAACATTTATGATTTATAAATGAATCTACTTCTGGGAAATAATATAGAAAAGTGAAAATTGGATGAAACTTTTCATCTCATCAGTTGGGATACACATACTCCCCTTTCACACACACAATTTAATCATATTTTAGTGCCTTCATTATGTAATTTGGTAGATTCAGAAGTCTCTGTCCCTAAATAGGCTGTATCTAGTGGGCATGGTATATAATAACTGGAGAAGTCATAATACAAAGCGTTCTATGATATTTAACAAAAGTAAAGCACAAATTGAATAAAAATGCTAACTAAGGGATAAAATTACTAATCTATTATACCAAATGGGGACTGCACAAGTCTCTATGGAAAAGTTTGCATGTGAAATAGATATTGCAGAGAGCTCTTAAATGCCTTTACTAAGAAGTATGGACTTTAGTCAACAGCTAATGGGGAAGATGAAAAAGAGTTTATCTTTTCCTTTTTAAGTCAGAAGTCATCAGACATCTATTTTAGAAAGATTATGTTGATGGTGTTGAAGGAAGAGATGAGAGTGGTAAGAATATGGAGGAGGGATGTCTAGTCAAGAAGCTAACTGCAGTAATTCATTGCTGAGAGATAAAGGAATGAGCTCTGTAGTGTTAGAACTACAGAGGGGAGACAGATATGAACATAACAGGGGTAAAATAAATCGAGTTTGAGGGCAGAAGAATCATGGGATGATGGGTGCAGGTCCTTTGGAAAGAGAATGAAATTTATCAGAGAAGAAAACATGATTCCAAGGATCTTCCCAGGCTGTCCTGTCCCCGCAGAATACCTGTGTCTTTGGGGAAGAATAAAATCGAGGTTTACCATGTATTTGTCTCTGTTAGGAGACAGCTAGAGATATTGTATAAAGGAGAGCTAAAAAAACACATAATTCATACAGTGGATCTCCTGAGTTTCACTTTTAATGATTAAATTCCTTATCAGTTTTGTTTATGTGTTATTATTTTCATGTATTTATCCTCTGCTGCCAGTGTCTTAATAATTTGATTAATCATTATCATGCCCACCAGATGGAAAGAGAAAGGGTGGTAAAATGGAACTCAAATTAGTTCCCTTTGCTACTTGCCAGCAATATTCTGAAAAAAAGTTAATAAGATGTAGGTTTATAAATGGGTTTAATCTATATTTTCCATTAATATACAATTGAGAGATGAATATAGGTAGGAAGCCTACTGTATTTGATCTTTGGAAACCTTCATAACCAAGACTTCTGTTCACCTAACTTAAGATTTCAAAATTAACAAGCATGAGAACTGAGAAAATGCTCGATTGCTCACTCCATGGACTTGTAACAATAGATTCTTATTTATGCAGAAGCGTGAAATTATTCTTTAACGTCTGTCCCTTTGTGATGTCTCACCTGGAAATTATGTCCCAACCTCAGGAGAAATATTAGAATATTCACAGGCATATATATATTTTTAAAGACTATACTAATTATCACAACATAATTCTACTTCACAAAGCAACTAAACATTGCCTATTTTAATATGTATTATGGAAAGAGCCTGTAATTTTTTATTTTCCCTAATGGATTATCTGTAATAAAATAATATAATTTTGTTTGAAAACCACTGTTATTTATAGGTATAATATAAGGAAGCCATTGGAAGTTAAGCAATTATTTGCCACCAAACTTCTTAGAGATCACTCTACCTAACTTATAGAATTCTTGGTCCTTGTGGATGAATAGCACAAAGACCTTCATAGAGGATGATTCTATTAGCTCTCTGGGTTATGACAATGTTAATGGGGTAGGGGATATAGTACTGAGTTCATAAGCTTTTCCTCCATGGATTTTTGACATTGCCTTGCAAACCACCCCCTACTGAATTAAGTCTTTATTACTTCAGAAAGCGTGTATTTGCCCTCGAGATAGGGAGATATTAAATAATCAAGTAAAAATAAGAAAGGTAACTGAGAATCTAAATGGATTTCTTATAACTCATAGCAAGATACCATGCTTAAAATCTTTTTTGATTTTTCAATTGTGTATGTTTTTGAGGAGGAAAAAAAGGAATCTTATGAGTTCAAAGAGCTTGGCTTAAAATATTAAAAGATGTGGGCTAGTAGGTAATGCTTAGATGACAAAATAAAGATGTTAAATGATACAAAATTTGGCTTTCCTTCCCCAAAAGCAAAAAAGTAGAGTGGTTGGCAGAATGAGGGACAGCTGGGAGACGAAGAGTAAGAGTGAGAGGTTATATTTTTAAATTTGAGAAATGACCTCATCACTACTTGCTCTCACCACTTCTATCTGTGACAAACTGTTTATAACATCTTGTTCCAGGAACATGTAGGAAAGAGTTACCTGCGTTGCACACTATGAGAGATCATAAATTTTGGAAAATTCATTTCTAATAACCCATAGAAACAAGACTTTAAAGTGCAGCTATGTTTAGACTTTATGCCGATAGACCAATATCTCTTAAATTTATTAAGTTATTAGCAAATTTTAAAAATAAGAAAACGACTTATAGCTGATGACTGCCATGGGCAGAAGGACTCCAAGTTTAGGAGAAAACAGAAAATCACTTCTCAATTATTTCTGTAATTTATGTCAGCAGTAAACCACAAAGTTCTCAATCCCCAACCTTCCAAAGGGGAGCCTAAAGGAAGAGATACATGCTGTGCATTTGTTAACAAGGGGACTAGCAAGAAGCAGTTACAATGCAAAGATGATGTTTCCTCCTATTGAAATTTATTTCTGGATGTTGTTTCCAAATGTGGGTTTTTGGCTGCAGCGAAACAGTAAACACTTTTAGAACAAATATATAGCTGTTTTTAAAATCACTACCAACAATGACCCAGGACTTCAAGTCAGGGTGAAAAAAAGAGCAATAATTATTGCCTCCCCCCCTCTCCCACCAATCTCCAAATAACGTGCAGTTTTGTGTTTGAGGAATAAGGAAGGAGGAATAAGTGGAAGTTAATTGCAGAAAGAGGAAAACTAAAAGGGAAAAAGGGAAAAGAAATGTGCAAAAACCAGGAAATGGGAGTGTGAGGCCACGTTTTATGCTGCTCTGGTTACACACACCCATCTCTTTTCCTGGTCTCAAGAGTTCTAAAGGTGCTATGTACAAGCAGCAATGCAATAGTGCCAGAGAATAATTTCTGTAATTTATTAGGTCTATAACAACTCTCATTCTCATTATCATCATATTACCTTTTACATTCCCTGTTCCCAACTCAGAGAGCAAAATGCAGATGGCAAGTTCCTTTGAGAAGGAACACTGTTTTGTTGCTTAGTGTTTCCAAATGAAGATGTGTAATGAATTGTGCATAGCACATAATTACAGCTTATTTACTGTATTTAGAATTGAACAATTCAGAACCAGATGCAAACGTCTGAAGAAAACCAGGAGGGTCTCTTACTAGGCACATTCCACAACATGTGTAGACCTAAATTTATAAACCATAAGCATATGCACTTTTGAATGGAAATACTAATAGATATTTGACTACAGTGACAAAAAAAAAAAATCATGGCTCTAATGAAAATTTTCAAAAGTCCCATCAGGCTGAAGCTAGACAAAAATAAGGGACACAGAATTTTGCAGCCCCTGCTGTTATTTGTTTGTTTGTTTATCATTAGGAAAAGAAGGAGAAGCTGTAGTATCTAGCCTCAGGTAACACATTTCTGGGAGCTGTTTATAAAGAATACATCAGCAAGAGAACTGACAAATTCTAGTTACGTTGTAAAACATCAGAGGTTTATATTTATTCAACTATTCAATGTAAAACATTATTCATAGTCAAAAGAAAAATCCTTAAGCCTTTTATCAGAATTTCTCATAATGTTATTTAGACACACTGCCAGCATGCCTTTATAAGACTGCCTTACAAAGCCGATGTAAAGTTCTAGGCTGTCTTTGAAACAGGGTTAAAAGTGATTTACGTTTTATTCCAGTAATACATACCTCATGGAAATGGACTCCTGAGTTTTGCTTATATGTTTGAAACTAAATGAACATGAGAATAATCCCATCACTTTCATCCCCCTCATGTTCATAAGAAAAAGAATAAATATTTCTAATTATTTGATGTTTGGTAAGAGTGTACAATGGACTCTTTCATTTTGTGGTTATGACATTTGAGTCATTTTGTAGATATAGCATTTGAGCAAGTTTGCTATACATAAAGAAATTCTTTAAATGAGATTCATAGTATTTGCACTGTGATATATCTACTTTTTAATTAAGGTATTAACCATGCTTAATTTTATTTTTTATTTTATTTCTTTTTTATTGATGTATAATTGACTTGCAATATTATGTTAGTGATTTGATATTTTTATACATTATGAAATGGTAACCTTGCTAAGTCTAGTTACCATTTGTCACCATACAAAGTCATTACAATATTATTGACTATATTCCCTATGCTGGACATCACAGCTCTGTGACTTATTTATTTTGTAACTGCAAGTTAGTTCCTCTTAATCCCTTTTCCCAATTTCCCCCATCTCCCCACTGACCTCCCCTCTGGAAATCACTAGTTTGTTCTCTTGTATCTATGAGTCTGTTTCTGTTTTGTACTGTTGGTTAATTTGTTTTGTTTTTTAGGTTTCACATATAAATGAAAACATACAGTATTTGTCTTTCTCTGTCTGACTCATTTCACTTAGCGTAATACCCTCTAGGTCTACCCTTGTTGTTGCAAATGGCAAGATTTCATTCTTTTTAGTGGCTGAGTAATATACCACTGTGTATACATGTACATGTGTGTATGCATGTATATATATATGTGTGTGTGTGTGTGTGTATGTGTAATATATATATATATATTACATTTTCTTTGTACAATCATCTATCAATGGACACTTTGATGATTTCCATATCTTAGCTATTGTAAATAATGCTGCAATGAACATAGGGATACATGTATCTTTTCAAATGAGTGTTTCTGTTTTCTATAGATAAATACCCAGAAGTGGAATTGCTGGATCATATGGTAGTTGTATTTTTAATTTTTGAGGAACCTCCACACTTTTTTCCATAGTGGCTACACCAATTTATATTCCCAACAATAGTGGGTTCTCTTTCCTCCACAACCTTGCCAATTTATTTGTTGTCTTTATAGCCATTCTGACAGGTGTGAGGTGATATCTCACTGTGGTTTTGATTTATATTCTCCTGATGATTAGTGATGTTGAGCATCTTTTCATGTTCCTGTTGGCCATCTGTATGTCTTCTTTGGAAAAATATTTATGTCCTCTACTCATTTTTTAATCAGATTGTTTGTTTTGCTGCTATTGAGTTGTATTAGTTCTTTGTATATTTTGGATATCAACTGCTTATCAGATATATCATGTAAATATCTTCTCCCATTCAATAGTTTGCCTTTTTGTTTTGTCAGTGGTTGCCTTCATTATGCAAACCTTTTTATTTTGATGTAGTCACATTTGTTTATTTTTACTTTTGTTGCCCTTGCCTGAGAATACAGATTCAAAAAAATAATGCTAAGACCAATGTTAAAGAGTGTACTGCCTATGTTGTCTTCTAGAATTTTGATGGTTTTAGTCTTACATTTAAATCTTTAATCCATTTTGAGTTTATTTTTGTATATTGTGTAAGAAAGTGGTAAGTTTCATTCTTTTGCATTTATCTGTCCAGTTTTCCCAGCACCATTTATTGATGAGAATTTCTTTTCCCCATTGTATATTATTACCTCCTTAGTCAGAGATTGATTGACCATATAAGCATGAGTTTATTTCTGGACTCTTCATTCTGTTCCATTGATCTACGTGTTTGTTTTTGTGCCAGCACCATACTGTCTTGATTACTGTAGATTTGTAGTGTAGTTTGAAATCAAGGCACATGATACCTCTAGTTTTGTTCTTTTTTCTCAGTATTGCTTTGGCTATTTGGAGCTTGTGATTCCATACAAATTTTAGAATTATTGGTTCTAGTTCTGTGAAAAATACCATGGATATTTGCAATACTTCAACTTAAAAAAACCATTTTATATCCTTATTAAAAATTTTGTTTCCATTCCCCCTAATGCATGCACACACATACACACACACACACACACACACACACACACACACCCTTAACTCTTGATAGTGTTCGTGATGGAAGACAAAGTCATAAAATATCTAATCCTTTATTTCATTTTATTGAAAGAACTATATGGATATATAAAAAACATTCATGAAAACTTCCTTGTTGTCAAAGGTCAATTGAATAATTTGAACTGTTTGTGATCTTAAATTACATTTCCCCTGAGTTCCAACCTTGTATAATTCCTACTCAGCATACCTACTGGGGTGTTGTTAATTGGTATATCAAACTTTAACATGCCCCAGACAGAAATCCTGATATCTACCTTCTTCCTCTCCAAATTTGCTTTTCTTTGAGCCCCCTTCACTTTTTCAGTTCATGTGTTCCTCTTTCCCTTTCTTCTTCCTTCCTTTTTATTTCTTTTCTTTCTTTTCTTTACTTTTCTTTCATGACTTTCTTTCATGTCCTCCTCCTCCTCCTCCTCCTTCTTCCTCCCTCTCTCTCTGTGTCTCTCTCTCTCTCTCTCATTTTTTGGGTGTAATTACAACCAGAGACACAATACAAAACATTATATATCTGTATCTCCCTATACACATATACTAGAGTTTCTTCAGGGTCTAAATCAGGGCTGTCCAATAAGAACTTCCTGTGATAATGGAACTATTCTGTAATCTGTGCTGTCAAATAAGGTAGCCACTAGCACTTAAAATATATCTAGTGAGATCGAGGAACTAAATTTTCGATTTTATTGATTTTGAATAAGTTTAAATAATTTAAATTTACATGTGGCTAGTACTGGAGAATTCCAGTCTATTTCAAGGAATGGAGTTGCTAGGTAATCATTTATGCATATTTAAACAAGAGCTAATGTCAACTTGCTCTCCAGAACAGACTTCAGTGTCTGTATGCAATTATATATGTGATATATATGCAATTATCTATTTCTTTACCTCCTTGACTATATTTAATATTATTAGGCTTTTACACTTTCTGTGTAATTCAGTGGGTGTGAAATAGTATCTTGTTAATGATTTAATGTGTATTTCCCTGCATGGTCTTATATTACTCATACTTTTATAGGCCTGTCTTATTTCTTCTTCTTTTAATTACCTGCTTATTTTTCTATTGAAATATTTACCAGTTTCTTTTTAAAAGGTACGCTCATATTATGGTCTTCCAAAGAGGAAGTAGGGCTCTTTTAGTTTAAGTCTTTAAGTCATTAAGTCTTTAATGATATTTGAACTTGAATTCTCTAAATGAATTTGAAAATAATTTTTTCATGTCCATGAAAAACTGAAGGTTTGATCCTAGTTTCATAAAATATAAATAATTTGAGGCTAAGTCTTATCTACAAAAATGACATATGTTCCAGATTATAGATTTTTCATGTTCATAAATAGCATTTTGTACATTTCTCCATGTTTTATTTCCCAGTTAGTATATACATTTATTATTGTGGATCATACCTTTTTTTTTTTTTTTTTTTAATAAAATTTATTTATTTATTTATTTTTTGGCTGTGTTGGGTCTTCGTTTCTGTGCGAGGGCTTTCTCTAGTTGTGGCAAGCGGGGGCCACTCTTCATCGCGGTGCGCAGGCCTCTCACTATCGCGGCCTCTCTTGTTGCAGAGCACAGGCTCCAGACGCGCAGGCTCAGTAATAGTGGCTCACGGGCCCAGTTGCTCCGCGGCATATGGGATCTTCCCAGACCAGGGCCCGAACCCGTGTCTCCTGCATTGGCAGGCAGATTCTCAACCACTGCGCCACCAGGGAAGCCCCCCATACCTTTTTCACTTACTATATTTTTAATTAATTATTAAGAATAATAATAGAATGATGTTCACTTTTGAAATGTAGATCTTCAATTCAATAAACATGGTAAGTTACAGAACTATGAGCTAATACAGGATTATTGTTTTAAGCCACTGAGTTTATGACAATTTGTTATGTAGCAATACAAAACTAATACAATTCACTTGTCTTTAGTTTTAATGTAAATATTTCTAAAGTTTTACAGTTATATAAGCTGTTTTCTTTATGGTCTTAATAAATGTATTTTATCAAATTAAAGAATTTCCTTTCTGTTTCTCATTTATAATTGTTTAAATTAAAAATCAATGTAAGAATATGTTTAATGATTTTTCTGCAACTGTAATATAATAATATGGTGTTTCTCTATTAATAGTAAAATTAATATGTAACATTGGATGTTAGTATTGTTATATTTCTTCCTTGCATTTCTGAATTATGATCACTTGTTTTATTATTATTTTATGCTAAGATAACAATTTGTACTTGTCGCTAATCTCTGGAATCTATCTATGGTGCATATTTTCTCTTATTTTTATATTCTACTGGACATGTTTTGAATCATCTTAGGGCGATGGACAGAGGTGCTTAGACAAGCATGCTTAGGTTGATTTCCTATCCAGAAGCTGTAACTAATTGCTATTGAAAGTACATCCTAGCCCAAGGACCTTGAGATAAATTAAAAGATGGTGAGATATAGTCACAGGCAGGTCTTCCCAGGAAATAGATTTGGAGAGAGCTGAGCATGCAGCTAAGGATTCACTAACACCTCTGGAAGGAAAGGGAAGAAGGCAGGAGTGGGCCATGGGCAAAGTGAAGCTACAGTACAGTGTCAGCCTGGGGAGTCCTGGACTTGGAATGTTCCTTCGGAGATGTCCTGAGTTGGCCTGAGATGACCAAGCTTTTATATACCCACGTTGTTTAGTCGTTACTCATGGGTCACCCCAGGAAGGGGTGTGAGCTTGAATAGGGCAGCTCTCTGCAGCTGAGACAGTCCCTGAAGGCGCTGACAGCACAAAGCTGTCTACTGTCAGTGCTCCCACCAGCTGCAGCAGCAAGTTCTTCCTTGAAGCGAGAGTTGGTTGCACCTTCAGCCTCTACCACAAATGTGTATGAAGAGATAATGAGAAAACTTCTTTAGGCCTGAATGACCTGTTTAGACAGGGGCAACACTGGTTTTAGCTGACTTATATGGGATGGTCAGGTACTCCAGACTAATCTCAGGTACATTGAAAGGGACCTTGTGTATGATTGTAGATATAAAAATAGTATGTGTTGCTTTGTAGCCCACACGTCTAAATTAGTGGAGGTACGTGCAGAATGACTGTTAGACATTTTCAGTGTTTGTAGTTTCTCTCTTCTCTAAAGCCTATGGGGACTATCACCGGTCAAAATAGCCTTCTAGCTAGTGAGGAGTAGGAAATTAGCAGCTATCCTGAACCAGAATTGCTTAAACTGCAATTTTGTGAAAGAAGAGTAAACATCTGGTGTTTGAGGTTTTAGTTGCAACAGTGCCTGCCCTCCTCCAGAGTTGTGCCGCAAGGGTGGTATAGACAGGACAATGTCAAGTTTAGTCCCCTTACTTCTCTCCTAACCTTTACTTTCTCTTTGGTCCAGCCTCCCTCAAATGCCTAGTTGATTAAGAGGTTGTTTTATTCTGCTCAGCCTAAGAATTTCATTTCCAAAGAAGAGCAGAAACCAGGGAATATTTGATTTACTCTAGTGCTACCTCCAAGGACTCTATGGAAGAATAATGTACTTTTTTATGAGATAGCAGTGATGTAAGTGGGTGTACAAAATGGGAATGGTTTATGGTTTGGCCACAAGCTCATAGTCCGGAAACTAAAGCCTTAAGTTTCTGCTCATTTGTTAGCAGACATCAGACCAACTCGATTCACCTGTATGGGATTTATTTTTCCAGTCTCCCCAAATGGAAATGATAAACTATATTGTTGACATTTATATTGCAATTTCACACTGTTTCTTCCGTTTATTCAATTCAAAGAACATTCAATTCAAAGAACTTTCCATATGCTATTTTACTTACTTGTATCTCTATAGAAGTGGCATGTCTTTCATTAAAACCCTCTGTTGATGAATATACCTGAGGGATAAGGAAGTAAATGAATTACCTCCGGTCATTGTTTTAATGGTCATTGTTTTAAAACAATGTTTTATTGTTTCAATAGCCTAGATTGAAAACCTAAATATTTGGAAGTAAGATACACAAGCGTTTGCCACACTGCTAACATTTATGTTATGTTGTGGCTGGCAAATGATTATATCCTTAATAGGTGGTCCAATTCCAAGAAAAAAGTCTGGCTCAGAAACCTTATTTAATCTCTTTTGCTTTTATAGTTTTCTTATCAGTGTAAAATATTTTTGATTTGGTGACTGATAATTTATCCCTTCCAGGAAACTTTAATCCTTGTTTAGCTCTCAAATTTCAATATTAAACACATTGAATGCAAATCTTAAGTAAAGTTCATCTTGCTGAAAAGTAAGGACATTCTCTTTCCTCATGTAAAATCACTCCTGTAAACATCCAAAACTGTCAAGAGTCCCATAAATTTTATATTTCAAATAGAAAGACTTATTATGAATTAGATTGCTAAATGTGTAAATAGGCAGTAAGTTAAAACAGGCTAAGTTGTTATTGATATGCATAGTTTCATACAGAATATGACAACAATGATTTCTCTTGTTTTTTTTTTTTTTTTTTTTTTTTTTTTAAGAAATTCACGTTCTTTTTTATTTATTTATTTATTTATTTATTTATTTATGACTGTGTTGAGTCTTCGTTTCTGTGCGAGGGCTTTCTCTAGTTGCGGCAAGTGGGGACCACTCTTCATCGCGGTGCGCGGGCCTCTCACCATCGCGGCCTCTCTTGTTGCGGAGCACGGGCTCCAGACGCGCAGGCTCAGTAATTGTGGCTCACGTGCCCAGTTGCTCCGTGGCATGTGGGATCTTCCCAGACCAGGGCTCGAACCCGTGTCCCCTGCATTGGCAGGCAGATTCTCAACCACTGCACCACCAGGGAAGCCCCTGTATTTCTTTTTTGAAGAGAAATGAGATATAGAGGAGATTCAATATTTTTAGCAATCAGAACAGCCTTGGGTAAGATTTTTTTAAAAGATAAAAGTAAGACTGTAAGAAGACTACTGATCTGAGAGTCTGAAGACTCAGAATAAGCAGGACTTTAAGTCATGATAGTTCCCCTTAGGTTAGTACACTGATGTACTGTGTATTGCGTTATGTTGTGATCTAATGTGGATTAGAGTTGAAATACTCTCAGTCCCAGGTGTTTGGAAGAGATTAAATTCTTAGTTTCTATTTAACCAAATTTAAGGAATCGAATCACTCTGAATGTTATTTGGCTTTAACGCTAAGGTATACACACCTCTTTCTAGTGTCACTTCTTTAAACAGTGACCTCAACCATTAGACTCAAATGAGAGAATGTATGTGAAAATACATAAATCCACCATGCCAATGAAAGAATTATTATTTTTATTGTCTTCACATATGATGCAACCCTGGTAAACCCCTTCAGAAGGGAACATTCATTAATAATTCTAGAGATAAAGATATAAACCTTATTCCTGCCTTGGAGAATTTCTTTGATGGTCAGCTGCTCACCTAGTTTTGCCTCCCTAGAAGTTAAAATCCTGAACTTCAGAGAGAGAAAAACAGTACTATTATTTCTTAATGAGTACTCACTGGGCATTAAATTAAGGGCAATAACTACAGCAACAACAACAACAAAAAAATAAGAAAATATGACAATACCTGCTTGAATTCTAAGACAGTATGTCACCTTTATTCTCTTTTTTTTTTTTTGTTACCTCTATGTTAATTACCTATTTCCCCCTTGACACTTGGCACTTTCCCATACTTTACTGTAGGATATATTTTGATTTGTGGGATTTTCTAAATGACATGGAGGAAGTCTCTTTCTGGGGTTTTGTCAGAATCCTTCCCTAACCTATCAGAATGGATTAAAATTAGAGCTTGGAATATCTACTGGTGGCAACTGGCTATCCATTTTTCTTAGTGTAATCTAATAGTAATGAAATTAATTGCTAAGCTGGAGTACCCACAAGCCTACATGAAAAACCTCCAGCCTACCATTCCAAGCATAAACTTTTTCAGCATGGTTTTCCAGTCTGTAGTATCTAGATATTAACCAAGTCCTGTGCCCATTTCCCTCTCTAATAATAACTGATTTCTAGTAACAGTTGCTGTTTTGGTTAGTTTGTTTTTTATTTTCCTATGTTTATTCTTCACACCTCTCACCTCTGATTCCAATTTACTAATTATTATAATTTAACAGTTCTGTTTTAAATATTTAAAGCTAAAATGTTTAATATTTAAATATTTAAAAGAGAAATTAAACAACATTTTTTATTCCAAATATATAAGCCTACACTTAAGAAGCTAAAAACATGGCTCGGCTCCCAGTTCAAACCATCTGACTTTGGGGACATAATTACAGGCAGAAACTGTGACTTAGGTCCAATTACATGCTGGGCCCAAGTTGGGTGCCTCCTGTTTTTCAAAGAAGAGTAGCCAGAATTAGAATTTAAATTGTCAGCTCAAAGAAGCCCAGAGTATATTTGCTTTCTGCTAGTTAAAGTGTCATATGGGAACCCAGAGGGGCAGACTCCCATGTCATTCACTTCCTTCCCCGACTTGACCCAAGCCTAGGTTTCTCAGAAACTGATAATTAAACACAGCTCTTCTCAATTACTTATCTTTGCTCTTTATGAAAATACTTTATTGCCAGAATGTGTTTCTATTCAGTATAAATGAACAAGACTCTATTCTCCCATCCTGCATATATGGGATGGGAGTGGAGGGGGAAGGGAAATGGAGGGGAAAATGAAAACCTCTTGAAATTATATAGTAATTAGTTTCTCTATTTGAAAGCTCTAAGTTTCATTAAACAACAATGATAGCCAGCAGTAAACTGCTACCCCTGGGAGAGGGGAAAAATGTCAAATTTCATTTTGAAAAGACTTTTGCAAAAACACAGACACAGTCGATTCAGTTTTATTCTGAAGATTTATTTCATACCAGTCAAGCTACTCAAGATTAATTCAAACCTGTCTCCCAGATGCAATAAGCGTGAAGAACTAGAACTTACTGTCGGATGATTTTGTAACATCTCGCCGTCTCTAAATACCGTATAATGATGGCAGAAATAATACTACCAAAAATCTGTGTTAAGGAAGTTTTAGCTCAAACAATATATATGCTGGTATAACATTGTATGGGCATAGTGTGTGTGTGTGTGTGTGTGATGGAGAGAGAGAGAGAGATTTTTCTTTAGGGTGATCCATTTGTGTATATGCAAATTTCCCTTTCTTATCACGTAAGTGTAACACAATGGGAAAAAATTATTTTAGCCTTCTTAAAAGGAAGGTCTTACTGCCAAATGCTATGTTAAATGATTTCATTCACCACTAGAGGAGAAGCGACGTGTTCAAAAACAATACAGCAATTCCTTTGAAACTATACTAATGAATCCCAGAATTAATTCAGGGGATAATTAACTGGTTATAAGGCCAAATCACAACATATGTGTTGCAATTAAAATAGTAAACAATCATTTCATTCACTGTATGACTTGTAAACTGACAAAGATCCGTTGTAGAATATGGTATCAGGGAACCCAGTCCATGCATACTTAAAAATATTTGTAGTACCTCTAATTCCTTTCAAGGTGGATTTGAATCAAAATAGTTTAAACAAAAGGCAGTACATCTCAAAGAAGATATACAGATGACAAATACATAAAAAGATGCTCCACATCACACGTCATTAGGGAATTGCAAATTAAAACAACAGTGAGATATCACTGTACACTTATTAGATGACCAAAATTCAGAAGACCAACAGCCCCAAATACTCGTGAGGATGTGGAGCAAGAGGAACGCTCATTCACTGCTGGTAGGAATGCAAAATGGTGCAGCCACTTTGGAAGACAGTTTGGCATTTTCTTACAAAGTTAAACATACTCTTACCATATGATCCAGCCATCTCTCTCCTTGGTATTTGCCCAAAGGAGTTGAAAACTGTCATCCACACAAAAACCTGCACACAGATGTTTATACAAGCTTTATTCATAACTGCTAAAACTTATAAGCCACCAAGATGTCCTTCAGTAGCTGAATGGATAACTAAACTATGATACAGTCCAGACAGTGGAATATTGTTCAACAGTAAATATAAATGAGCTACCAAGCCATGAAAAGACGTAGAGGAATATTAAATGCATATTACTATGTGAAAAAAGCCAATCTGAAAATGCTACATGCTGGAGGATTCCATCTATATGATATTCAGGAAATGGCAAAATTATGAAGACAGTAAAAAGGTCAGTGGCTGCCAGAGGTTGTATGTGGGGAGGCAGAGGTGGAGGGGGCAGGGTGGTAAGGGATGAATAGGCAGAGCACAGAGGATTTTTAGGGCATGAAGATACTCTGTATGATATTATAATGATGGATAAAGATAATTATACATTTGTCCAAATCCATAGAATGTACAACACCAAGATTGATTCATAATGTAAACTGTAAACTTTGGCTGATTATCATATATCAGTGTAGGTTCATCCTTACTAATCTGGTGAGTGATTTCGACGATGGGGGAAGCTATGCATGTGTGAGGGCCTGGAATATATGGGAAATCTCTGTACTTCCCCCTCAATTTTGCTGTGAACCTAAAACTGCTCTAAAAAATTAGTGTTTTAACAAAAAGTCAATATTCTTCCTTTGGTAAGGCAGGTACCTCTAACTCTGCTGCCTGAAGTTGTTATAATATAAAATAGGAGCAAACACCAAAATCACGGAATGATATGATTCACATCATATTATAATAGACAATAATGTTAATGATAGCAAAAAATATGCCTAATAATCATTTGAATTGATTTCCTTCTTTTGTCTCCCACTCACCCAATAACAACATCCAAAATTAATAAACTTTTTCTAGTGTTATGCATTGTACTAAATGAGTATTTGGTAGACACACAAAGAGAAGTGCTTTCAAGTAAGTAAGAACTACCCTTGTTTGAGGCCCCAGAACATCCAAACTAACAGGTTGGCAACATTCGACCTTTAAGAATGTATTAGAATGTTAGTTAATTTTTTCTTACCCATTTATATGGCAACTACTTCTTTCTACCCTGCTCTGCCAAAGGTGAGACACGTTGCATGTCCTGTCTGTCCTTGGGAAGGCTTGTCTATCTTTGGAATCAGTAAATGCAGGTTTGCCAGCCTCAGCTCTCTCATGCAGTCAAAGAAGTTATGATTCTACAGATTATCTGGATTTTTCTTGCTGCGAGTGAAGAAGAGACAGTCCTTTCAGTTTTCTACATCTTATGCAGCAGTGGAAGTGGCTTCAAAAACATTTGTCCACGTTTATAGTTGTAAATATTGTCTTCAATAGGTGTGTAATATTCATTGCATATATTTACCATAATTTACTATTCCATTGCTGTTGAATATTTTGTTTTTCCCATTAAGAAGGAATGCTGCAATAAGCACATTTATGTACACAGCTTATTTTTTTATTCAGGATTATTTCCTGAACAAAATTACTCCGTTAAAAGAGAATAGGATCCAACTGCAGACTGATGGGTTTGAATTATGTTCTGCCATTGATTGTTTGCATTATTTTCATGTAGTTATTAAACCCACAAAGCAATTTTTATAAACTATTTTCATTTTTTGCAAAACAGGAATAATAATATCTATATTATAAAGTTTTTCTGATAGGTAAATGAGTTAATCCATATGCAGTGTCTGGGAGTAGATCATCATAGGCTAAGCATGAAATTATTGTTAATTATGTTATTATAAACTATGAATCTTTTTGCAGATTCTGCAAATGACTTTCCAAAATGATCGTAGCAATTCACATTGCACTAACAGTGCGTAACAATAAACTCCTGCCCTTTTAAACAGTTGATTTTTTATTTTATCCAGGAAATGTAGTTTTCATATCTGTAGTATGATATAGTCAAAACACCAGAGCTTTGTATGAGGACCAATATACTTGGGTTCAAATCCTGGTTCTGTATTTGCTACCAATGTGGACCTGGAAATTTTTCTTAACTTCACTGATTTTCAGGTTCCTCACTCTTAAAATGAGAATAATATTTACTTCTAGTCATAGTGGGCATTAGAAATAATATAGGCAAATTACTTAGCCCATATTACACACTCAAAATGAGGTTCTCACCCTTAAGTGTGCATAAGAATTACCTGGAAATCTGATGATGTTCAGCTGCATCCCAAACTAATCTCATCAGGATCTCTGGAGGTGGGCCCCAAGTATCAATATTTTTCACAGCTCCCCAGGGGATGTAAATAGCCAAGGTTGCTGACCATTGGGTATTACGTCCTTACCCATGTCATATCAACTAAAATATAAAAATGACTTTAAAAATCGTTTTCATTAGCATAATTTGATTTTATTAATACAAAAGCTTTATTTGTATTGAAAATTCCTACATATTTAAAAACGTAAGTGGATTCTGAGCTATAATAACTAGCAATGTTGACACAAAGTCCATTGCTCTGCCTCAGACTTAGTGTGTTGCATATGCTGGCTCATATGATGGTCCTTGAATCTGTTTACAAATCTCTTGCTACATTTATATTGTGTACAACAGAACCTGTAGCACAAATTCTTCATACCAAAGCCAGCAGTCAAATCCTTTTACAAAATCTTTGAAGATAATGCTTAGGATTTTCTTTCCTTCCTAGTCAGTGACCTGATCTTATATACACAGAATACCAGCACGTTGCACATAATCCTGTTTTGTCTGGAAAACCCTCCCTTTCCTTGCTTATGAACACCAGGAACCTAGGTTCATAGACATTGAAAACAGTTTCACCTCTTGCCAAGAGGAAAATAATTGGATGGGATTTTGAAAAGGGAGACCTTCACACAGAATCCAAGAGAATAGGCCCTGCTGATAAGTGAAGAGATGGCTTTCTAGATTCTTCCTTAATGCAGGGGCCAGACCTACACGCACTTCGACATAATTCCAAAACCAAAGAAATATTTTTTCTGCACAAGTGAATAAGCTAAATTTCTTTTTTCCCCTAAGCTCCTATGTGCTAGTATATGTACCATTAAGGTAGCCAAAAGGAAAGATTTTTGTCAAACTGTGTCTTATGCCACTCCCCTGCACTACCTAAAAAGCTATAGTGTACTTTTCCTGGCCCTTCCATATATCCTTGATTTAAACTTGCTCGTATGGTCCGGTAAGTTTTTTTTTTTTAATAGGGTTATAGTTGCTTTATAATGTTGTATTAGTTTCTGCTGTACAGTGATGTGAATCAGCTGTATGTATACATGTATCACCTCTTTTTTTTTTTTTTGATGATGTGTTTATTTACCCCAATTCTACCACACAGCAGTCTGAGCAGGTGCTGAGCTTTCTTTCTATGACAATCCTAACTGAAACACCTCGACGATGGGAAGGCAGGGATGAAGCGTGAGTCACTGTCACACATTTCTTAGAACTCTCCACAGCCCGGCTCTGTCCCCAGGGCTGAGCACTTCCACTGAGGTGCAGAGAATTTTCCTTTTATCCTACCCCTTTTGCTTTCTAAGCTATATTTTAGGTATCCATATTTATCCCCTGTTTTTTGGATTTCCTTTCTATTTAGATTACCACAAGAGCATTGAGTAGAGTTCCTTGTGCTATACAGCAAGTTCTCATTAGTTATCTATTTTATACATAGTAGTGTATATATGTCAATCCCAATCTCCCAATTCATCCCACCCCCGCCCCCTTTCCCCCTTGGTATCCATATGTTTGTTCTCTAAGTCTGTGCCTCTATTTCTGCTTTGTAAATAGGTTCATCTGTGCCACTTTTCTAGATTCCACATATACGGGTTAATATACGATATTTGTTGTTCTCTTTCTGACTTACTTCACCCTCTATGACAGTCTCTAGGTCCATGCATGTCTCTACGAATGACTCAATTTCATTCCTTTTAATGGCTGAGTAATATTCCATTGTGTAAGTGTACCACATCTTCTTTATCAATTCATCTGTTGATGGACATTTAGGTTGCTTCCATGTCCTGGCTATTGTAAATAGTGCTGCAATGAACATTTGGGTGTATGTGTCTTTTTGAATTATGGTTTTCTCAGCGTATGTGCCTAGTAGTGGGATCGCTGGGTCATATGGTAGTTCTATTTTTAGTTTTTTAAGGAACCTCCATACTGTTCTCCTTAGGGGCTGTATCAATTTGCATTCCCACCAACAGTGCAAGAGGGTTCCCATTTCTCTCCACATCCTCTCCAGCATTTAGTGTTTGTAGATTTTTTGATGATGGCCGTTCTGACCGGTATGAGGTGATAACTTCATTGCAGTTTCGATTTGCATTTCTCTAAGTAATTAGTGACGTTGAGCATCTTTTCATGTGTCTTTAGCTATCTGTATGTCTTCCTTGGAGAAATATCTATTTAGGTCTTCTGCCCATTTTTTGTTTGGGTTGTTTGTTTTTTTTTTGATATTGAGCTGCATGAGCTGCTTGTATATTTTGGAGATTAATCCTTTGTCAGTTGCTTCGTTTGCAAATATTTTCTCCCATTCTGAGTGTTGTCTTTTCGTCTTGTTTATGGTTTCCTTTGCTGTGTGGTCCTGTAAGTTTTTACAGCTCAGTTCTGAAATGGATTTTGTGTCATAACCTTTCTTAAATTAAAAAAGGTCTTTTTCTGCACCGCTGAAAGACTATGTTTGGGGCTCTACCGAAGAGATGTGGGGTCCAATATACTTGTTAAAATAAGAGTATTGGTGATATGATATAGCTTGAAAGGCAAATAATATACCTTTAAAAGAAATAATATATCTTTAATAGAAAGTAATACATCAAGACCAGTAGCCAGTTTTTTGCATATGTAATGTAAAAGCTCTAACTGCATTTTGCCAATAGGTATGACTATTTTAATAGGTCCCTAGCACTCCTACCCCTAAGTGTCCTTGTATTCTTTTTATAGGTATGACAATATTGTGAAACATACCCCAAGGCACATGCAGAATAAAATTCTGCTGCTGATTCAGTTTCTTTTACATCTTAATAGTGGTACATTGACAATGAAGACTCTGTACTCTACAGTATATTTTTTAATTACACTTGTATAAACCTGAGTGAAATATAATTAAAATGCACTTATTATAGAACTACAGTATGAAAGGTCTATTATGTTCAGGGACACATTATAGGAAATATAATTATTTCTTAACAAAACTAAGAACTCTTCTGCAAAACCAAGAAAATTAATTTATTTGCTGGGTAGATTTGTTAGCAGTTATTCTTATCCTAGGCTAAAGAGTTGGAAGAAGTAAATGTTTTATAAGATGGCAGTATTAATAAATGCACAGTGATTCCACTTCCTACCCTCAGGATTGTTTCTACCCACAGTTCAATTAAGGAAAAGCAGGCCGATTGTTCTATTTATTTTAAAAGTTCTCACTCAATCTGTATCTCAAATGTACCTTGTAGGTATTGGCTCTAGTGTTCCATGTTGGCACATTGTAGTAGGATTATTGCTATAGACAGAGTACAAGATGGTGCTCCATGACATGTCACTTCCAAAACCATAAATTTCCTTTAGCAGTAACACAATATACTTCCTGTTATTGTGGCTAAATTCTCATCAAATAAAACAACAACTTAGCCTGCATTCAATACCATCTGCAATTAGTTATTTAATATGTACCTATATAAGACAATTATTTGTTTAACACTAGTACAAACAGAAAGACCACTATATTTCTCTTTCTCTTTCATGCTATCATTGAGAATCCAGAGAAAGATTAATAGTCCTTCAGCAAAATTGTCCTTAGTAAGTCAGACACTCTTCATTAAACAAACATTTTGATGAAATGTTTAAGTATAATTCAAAATAATAATAAAAGCTAGAGTGTATATACAGTTGTACTTTTCTTCCATAAAAAGGATACCAATTATTTGATATAAAAATCTGATTAAGTATTTTCAATTTGGGAATAAAGTGAGATGAAGATAATTCTATGCTCAAAATAGGTTAAATTATGAGGTTAGGTTTCTTCGGAGAGATAGTTGGTTATCAGGATTATTACTTCTAAATCTATAATCTTAGCTACATAAGTATGTTAATCAAATAGGTAAGCTGCCTGTATTTTTTTTTTTAACATAGTTGTGATAGTTTACACTTGACATTTTCCAGTTAGTATCAAGTAAAACATTGCTGGACAGAAGTCTCTAGGAATAATTGAGTTCAAGCTTTTATTTTCCTTTCTAATATTTTCCTTTCTAATATTTCCTTTCCTGACAATTTATGATATGGGTTTTCCCCTGGAAATTTCCTCATTAGCTCTGGAATGTCTGCCTCAAGGATCATGGAGTGGCTAACTCAATTTGCCTTCAGTAAATTTCCATGATCTTGTTGTTTTCAGAAGAGCAATGTTATGTGTGTGATTTAGTCAGTGATAATAAGAGCGTGCTAATTGGTCACTTTGTGGTCAGAATACTACAAACGTGGTCAGGTTCCAAAATAGATATTACAATCTCAGTGAAAACTTGCTATATTCGTAAAATCTGGTCATCTCTGAAAAGCTAAAAGCCAGCGAGGGGATGGCTACGATCTCAGAGGTGAGTTGATAATTCCCAGGGATCCCACAGGACATTTTCTCTTCCCTCCAGAGATTCGTAGGCAAAGGAAGAATATTATTTGCAAAAACTATCAGTTTGTCCTTGGTCAGGGTCATGAGCAGTTCAGCAATAAAGCATAAAAGGAATGTACTGCATTCTTAACATTTTCAAGTGCTAGAGACACAGACATAATTTACTTGACAATAATAGCAAACTATCACAGACAGGGCAGAAGTACTTTCAAGGAGATTGAATCCATGCTCTGCACAATTAAGCAGTGCTACCCACCCAGTGAGGATGCTTTATAGTGTCTCATATTTTTATAACAGCCAGACAGTTTGGTAAATTTAAATGAAAGGTTTAGTGGGTATAACAGTGACTGACCTGGCTAATGAGATGTTAAAGAAAGAAAAAGAAAGAAGGAAAGAAAGGAAGGAGGGAAGGAATGAAGGGTTGGAGGGAGGGAGGAAGGAAGAAAAGATAGATAACTTATTTAAACACAAATCACAATTACAATAAGACATAGAGGCTAAATACATAGCAGTTTAGACTAATCTAAAGCTGCGCTTTGACATATAAAAAAGGGATAAATCTGTAAGATAAGCACAATAAATAGGTCCTATGGCTATTGGGATATAACGTTACAGTAGCTTTGCTATAGCTTCAAACTAAAAATGCACAGTATTAAGTTTTAAATTTATTGTTCCCATAGAATTTTAGCCACAAACAAGTTGAAAATATTCAGTAGCAATGGCTGGAATTGCCATCATGAACCCAAGTTTGAAAACCATGTTACAATATTAATAGAACCTAGCATTTCAATATTATGATTAAAGTCTTTTGCCAAAAAAAATTGTACTTTCTCTCGTAGATATATTTTTCAGATTAGAGGGCAGAAGGAAGGGAGTAAAGGCAATAATATATTTTTGAGTGCCTACTATGTGTCTTGGTGCATTCTGTTCTATATCTCCATTTAATATCACAGTGATTTTGCAAAATAGGCCAGTTGATAAAAACTGAGATTCAGAGAAGTTGTCTAACTTTGCTACTAGGTGAGATCAGTGGGGTTTACCTCTAATCTTGTTTTTCCCAGGTATGCTGAATTATTAGGAATGGAACTGCCATTCATCTGGTCACCAAACCAAGATTAAACAAAAATATTTTAATTCATGCAAAGTGCTTAGTGTAATAGCTAACACAAAATAAGCTCTCTGTAATGTTTTAATGACGATAATGATCATCATATCAGAATTCTCCTTTGTATCTAAGTAGTCCCGCACATCTCTCCATATTATCTGCTTAATATTCTCTTAGCAGTCCCTTTCTTCAGCTCTCCATTCTAAGCCTTCATTCAAGCTCCTGTCATCTCTTGGTTTGACTATCATGACAATTTCCAAATGACTTCTTACCTCTAGTTTTGCTGCCTCTTCCCAAAGCTATGTCCATTCTTCATATTATTGTCACTGTGGTTTTTCTAAAATGAAATTTATGTTATTACCCATTGCTTAGGACCTCTCAGTGGTTCCCATTAGGAGGTATGTATCCTTCTTTTCATGGTATATAAGTTGTCTTATCATATATCTAAAATATAAAATCTAATATTTATTTATTTATTTATCCCATTATATATTATCTCTCACCATTTTTATTTCCCAATAGCAAAATTAAAATTCTTACACGGTGTAAATGATCCTGCGCTATCTGACAGTTTGCCCTGTGATTACCTATTAAACATTAGCTCTCACCACTCCCATTTAGCATATATTCTAGGACCCTAAAGTCCAACTTTCAGTTCCTTAAATCTCCCAGAATGTATCATGGATTCATGCCTCACACTGATCCCTCTGACA